>NW_017729033.1:81459301-81478255 GCF_001723915.1 Gavialis gangeticus | reverse complement strand
GAAAGGAAAAGAACCATCTACTAAATTAAATATCACTTTCTCTAACATAAATTTTATTTTAACTTACAGAAGGGCACATCTACATGAGACACTTTACTGTGCAGTAGCATAGTTTACTGTGCAGTAAGTGCATGCATCTACACATACACATACTTACTGCACAGTAAAAATCGCTACTCATGAGTCAATTTGCTACCTGCGTAAGCAAGTAGAAAATTTACTCACGAATATTTATTGTGCAGTAATACATGTATAAATGCCAACCTGGAGAAAATTTGATTTTGGGATCTGGGCTGGGAGCCTCTCCTATCCCAAGGTGCGCTGGGCTGCCTCTATAGAAGCCACAGCCTCAGGCCCTTAAAAGCCTGCAGGCATTTTGAGCCCTGGGACACGTGCAGGCAGCCTAAGGCCACTCCAGGCCCCTGTGTCCCCCTAAACAGGCTGAAGAACAGCTGTGCCCACTTGCCTGCACCCTGGTGCTGCTGTCTAGCACTGTGGTGCCATGCAGCTGCCAGGTACACATTGTCCAGGCCTAAAAGCTGCTGCAGGCTTCTGTCAGGCCTGTCAGCACACAAGCCCAGCTGCAGACAGCCTGCAGGTCCTGTGGGGCATTGCCTCACCATGCAGCTCCCATGACCCTATGCTGGGTGCTGCAGGCAGCTGCTCAGGCCCAGCAACACAGGGACAGCTACGCGGAAGCCCAGAGAGCTGGCACGGGAGCCCAATGGTGTTATCCTTGCCTCAAACCATGCCCACCACCTGGGGCCCCACCTGGTTGCAGGAGGAGGCTGGTGACCTCATGCCACTGTGGGATGAGGTGAAGTGCACCACCAGTTCGTGCAGGTGGGTACTCCAATGCTCATGTCTATGAGGGGATGTCAGGCCAGATGCAGGAGTGCAAGCACAACTGGTCAGTATGGCATTGCCACATAAAGGTCAAGGACTCATGGGCACAGTGGGTCATCATGACCAGCCACAATAGTAGGTTGTGAGGTGCCTCCAAATCCATGCACTTTATGCGGCAACTGCAAGTAATCTTCATGCCCTGGGATTGAGGCTGCAGTTGTGTACAGAAGCAAGGGAGGCCTGCCTGAGGCCCCACCCCAGCCTGGCACCCATGGTGACATGTCACTGGGGGAGAGACCCTCAGGCCTCCAGCAGCTTGTATCCCTAAGCTCCCTGGCTGTAGCCTCCATCAGCAGCTTGGGGAATCTGGGCCAGCACCTGCTCCAACAGTTCTGCAGCCTCAGCCCCAGCCATGAGGCATGGCAGGCTATGTCACTGCCAGACATAAGCAGCATCAGGAACTGTCTTGGGGGAGGGAGGGAGCAGGCAGGCACTCAAACACTGCATGCCATCATCCAAGGTCACCTCCTAGAGCCACATGCTGTTGCCACCAGCCAGGACCAAGCAGAGCTGCCAGTCATGCCAGCCTCAACCACATGGTAAGCTCCACACTGGGGGAAAGGCCCTTCCCCAGCCCCTGGTTCCTGGCCCCCAGCCCTGGCACCACCCCCACCCCCGCCTTTCCCAACCTGGCTGCACTCCCCTGGGCCCAGGTCTCCCCCACAACAGTACAAAGAGAGGCAGGAGACAGTGCCAAACTTTACTGAGCACCCCACACCCTCACAGTTAGGTGGTCATGGGCCTCTCATATGCTAAGGAATATGTCGATGCCAGCGATGATGTGCTTCTCAGCTGGGGGCAGAGATGTGTAGTGCAGCCACAGGTAGCCCTCCAGGCAGTGGCATAGGTTGTGGGGCAGCCTGGGCTTGCCTCTCAAATTGTTGAAGTTCAGGCTTCCATGCCAGTTGTGCAGGTGTGCCTGGGGCACCATGGTGATCAGAAGCAGCAGGGTATAGTGGGTTGAGCATCTCTCAGTCTCTAGCAGGGGCATGCTCAGGGTGCAGCACTGGCACAGGGGGAGGGGTGGTTGGCTCCAGGGTGTCTTCCCAAAGAGACCTCCTGTGGGGAGGGTGGAGGTGCAGGCAGCTCTACATCCCAGTCATTTGGGAGCTCCTTGTCCACCGAGTCTGGGCACCATGGGCTGGGTAGCAGCGCAGGAGGGTGACTGGCCTGCAAAGGGTGGGGTAGCAGGGTCTGGAGGCATGGCGGCATGTGCTGCCATGAGCCAGGCCTGTCTCACCTTGGGAACAGGGCAGAAGAGGCAGGCTGCCTCAAGTTGGGATGGGCAGCTCGGTCACTGGCTGCCTGAGCCCACCCAGCTGATTTACCATGGTCACTGGGCACCTGTGCATGCCCGATCCCCAGTCTGAGGCCCCTGGCACAGAGCACCTTATCTCAGAAATGTTGCAAACCTTCACAAACAGCCTCTTTCTCATGGTCTGCCACTGCACATAGGGGAGAGACTGCAGTGGCAGCAGGGGTGCAGGATCAAGGTCACTGCCATCCACAGCTGCCCTGCAGATATACTGGTTCTACCAGAGGCAGACTCAGAACTGCAATGTTCTCTTGAATTGGATGGTGATGGCAATGGAACACTGGCTGGCAGATGCATGGGCCTGGTGGGCAGAGAACATGGCCTGTGAGAACAAGTGGGACCAGGCAGACCGTGAGTTCTGGGTGCGGCTTCTGGTCCTGGAGTGTGAGAAGGTCAAGGCTCTGTGGAAGCAGACCACAGTCCTGGGAAGGGCAGTACAGGCCAAGGACAATGATTGCTGGGTGCTGGACACCATTCTGGTCCTGGCAGTCACCTTTGCGCTGCCCACTGCCTGGGCCCCAACTCTGGTCCTGCCTGCCCCCTGGAAGCCACCCAACAGCAGACCCTCCCCCCCATGGACCTGAAAGGAGGTCCTGCACTGTCTTCATCAGCCAGGAGCACCTGCCCAGGACCCCACCCTGGATCCCCACCAACCTGCCCCCCCTACCTGGGCCCAGGCTCACCACTCACTCTGGGTCCATGCAAGCACAGAGCTGGAGCTGGCTGAAGCAGGACCAGGACAGCACACCAGCCCAGCTGGTCTTGGACACTGGCTGCCAGAGAGGGAGACACCCATGCCGGGGACCACCAACTGCCACCACTCCTGGGTGACCCTCCCTCCCACCAGGCTTGCCACAGTGTACATACCCATGGGGGAACATCCAGAGGCTGGGGTGCTGGCCACTTGTTCCTGGGCTTTTCCCCCTAGGTGTCCCCATCTCATGGCCCCCCACAGGATTATTTTCAGATGCTACTTGTGCAGTAGCTCATTAGTACAGTAGCATTGCCGTCATGGTTCACACCTGGCAATGCTATGGCACCATAACAATGAACTACAGCACAGTAGCTCATTGCTTCTCCACTGTAGTGTCCCATGTAGATGTACCTACTGAGTAGCATCTTACTCCACTGATTTCAGTGGGACTGTGTGTAAAGTCAGGTTCTGTTCAAAGTAAGCAGAAGTATCACTATTATTTTCATGCACTCTGTCTTCAATCTAGGGACCAATAATTTTGCTTTTAAGTTGGAATTACTTGGATAATCAACAAAATATATAGTATCATTTCAAATAATGCCTGCTTGAGGAAATAAATTCAGTGACCTTTACATGTATGTTTCATTGCATCTCCCTGTAACAAAACAATTACTTGTTATATTTTCATCCGCGTTAATCTCAGCACACCATTTGAATATGATAACTAAGAGATAGTTTCCCAGTAAACAGCATAAAGCTGTAAATCACTGGAAAATTATTGAGTCAGTTGGCTTACATATAAGTGTGAAGTTTCATATTTAGATTCTCAGGCTTTTTTTATTTAAACATTTTGATTAACCATTTAAATAGCTTTGCTTCCACTCTAACATTTATTCTGAAGTTAGTACTTAAGGACAGTCAAAAACAGAGCCTCAAAGTCATTTTACAGAGACATGACAAGAGACAATCCCTGGTCCCATTGATTTCAGTAGGAGTCTTCCATCTAAATACCTTTAAAATCTGGACTTTACAGTGTAAATAGACAAGACAGACAAAAAGGGGCTAAGTACAACATATAAATAGAGTAATCAATGAGATGCCAGCAGGCTTTGTGTTTGTTGTACTACCACAAACTTGGACTTGTAAGAACGCAAGTGTTCTATTACATTGTTCTATTTTGTTCTGTAAAAAGAGAAGATGTTAAACCACTCAAGACTGGACTAAATTCCCATTGTCATCTGTTAACATTTTATAAAACTTCCAAATCTCAGAGGAACCCAAGCCCCAGTCCCCAAGAACACCCAGGTGGTCCATGACATAAATGGGTGGGACCTCAAAAGCATCAATGCTAATGAAGCTCTGAACTCCCAGTGAAATCATTAGAAAATTCTACTCAGAACCACTTACATCTCTGCAGAATTCCCAGTATTTGTTCAAATGCTGCTCAAACTTTGGTAAATATTCCTAAAGCCAATTAGTGACTAAGAACGTCATTTATTTTATAGGTTTTATTTGGATGACAGTGCATATGTTATCACATAGATCTTCAAAAATATACACTGGGTGCATCTACACATGCGATTAATTCAAAGCAATAAAGTCCGCAGCAGTTTGAACTGGAGTAAACTACTCCCTGGTGCAGCACCTATATGTGTGCCAGTACAAAAAGCAATTTGAATAAGGCAGAGCAAGCCCAGGTGGCAGGGAACATGGAGGGTCAGCCCTGGACTCTGGATGGCAGTGTTGGGCAGCAGAGGGGCTGGATGGGGCACAAGGGTTCTATAAGTGGAGATCCATGTTGCTAGTGGCAGGCAGGAGTCTGGCACCCTGCTAGCCAGATTGACTGGGCACAATTTATGCCTGTGGTCAGCATCTACACATGTGTTTAATCACAGTTAATTACTCTGCCATAAGATAGTACTGTCCCTGGCATAAATTAGTTTACTGTGGCATAATACCATCCACATGTAAACAGTGACACTTTACTCCGCAGCTAATTACTGTACTCCACAGTTAAGTGCATGTGGCCACTAAGACATTTACAAAATGGCATAAAAGTTCTGTTTGCCAACAATAGCAGAGAGGGGGACACTAGGTAAACAGAGGTTAGGATAGCTAACTAAAGTAGCTTCAATATATCGGATACTGGATATACTAGACATACTTCAATATACTGAATATTTAATAACACAAGTATTGCCATACTGGATTATAAAACTGGTCCATCTAGTGGCAGAAATGGTTGCTATATATCTGCCCTGAACCAGATATCTCTAGAATGATCAATCCCCTATTCAATATCTTTCCTTCCTCCACTGTTACTGGTTTAGAGATGCCAGAGGAAATATCTCCAACTATTCTGTTCAATAGCCATTACTAGAACTATCATCTATTAATTTATCCCTTTCTTCTTTTAACCTGGTCATACTGTCGGCCTCCAAAATGATTTAAGATCATTCATTGTTTTTCCATACTGCATTCCCATGCTCAACATGGCCCTAATTTTGCAGGAGATTAAACAAAAGCTGAACCTACACAGAATCCTGAACCTACATGAAGCTTCAATGAAGCAAATAGGATCTTGTGCAGCTGCAGGATTCTGACTCTTGGAGCATTTAGATCCAGCAACATAGTATGCACTTCGCTGTCCATTTCAAAGCAAGATGGCATCTATAAGAACTCTTTCTTGGATAATGATGAGTATAGTAAACAGTTGTTAATAGCCCAGGAATTTTAAATTGCAACAGCAGTGGATCACTAGTATTGCAGATATGTATTCTGGAGCCAGAAAAGGCAGCCAATTATTTTGTTAAAGTTACAGAAATTGATCGTCTCAGGTATTTTCTTGCTTCTGTGTTATTTTAAATGCTGCTTGTATGCCAACCTTTTTATGAGCCACGTGGAAGAAGACTTCCTCAATGACTGAACCATCAAACCTTGCTAAACTTAAGATATATCAATGACACATTCACCATTTGGACTGAAAATCTGCAATCCGTTTGATTTCCATCAGAAATTCAACAATCATCAGTCCTCTATCAGACTATCTCTTGAATACTTTAGCACCAACATCTCCTTTTTAGACATGTTGATCACTATCCAGAATGGTAAAATACAAACCACTATATACAAGAAGCCTATAGGCCACCCTACATATCTGCACAGAACCAGCAATCACCCTAAACACACCAAGAAAGCTGTAATATAGAGCCAAGCCCTCCGATACCACTGAATTTGCACTGAGAACACCTATGATTGGCACCTCACAAACCTCAAAAGGGCTTTCACTCAACAGTGACGCTCCTTCAGAGAGATAGATCGCATTTTTGAAAGAGCCACCCAGATACCACGTGAAGAATTGCTGTAGCACAGAAGGAAAACCCCCATGAATCACACACCACTGGTAATGACATATCATTCCTCCCTGGAACCTATACAGAAAATCCTCGAACAATTGCAAGCCATACTAGAAGGCCCAGTTCTTAAAGAGATCCTCCCAGAACCACCCATCCTAGCCTTTAAACAAGTACTGAACTTGGCTAACCTTGTCACCAGAATCAAACTTACATTTTCAGTACTGGCTTTTTTGTATGCATAACAGCCTCTGGCTTCACAGGCCAGCTGCAGATGCTTCCTCAGCCTGAGGAAGAGTATTTATACCTGGAAGCTTCCAAAGAAGAATTTTTTCCAATTATTTGAATTGGTCTAATAAAAGATATCAGATTTACTCAAAGAACCTTGTCTGCCTATGTCCTTAGACCAATACAGCAACAACCTATATCCCTGAAACACTGCCCATTGCTTTCTTGCTTCCTCTTTGATATTTATCCTCCCACCCCTTCCAAAGTTTGTGTATAGATCAAAGATCTTCACTGTCAGACTTCATCTTCTTATGCCTTTCCAGTCTCCTGATCATCCCAACAGCCCTTTCTGGCACCTCTGCCATTTTTATTCATCTGTCTTGAACATGGGTTACCAGAATTGTACATGCTATTCCAGATAAGGCCTCACCATTAGTTTGCATGAATACATCCTTATTTCCACTGCTACAGCAATAAAATTGCATCCCTGGCATCTTGTTTTTCTTCCTCCCTGTCCAATAAAATATAATTCTCAAACAAATCCCATATTAACTTCAGTAAGGCTGGTGCCCTGAGCACATAGAGACAATACTACACACAATACTAGATCTGAGTGAATAATTTATAAAATTAATCTCTTTTTCTGTTCACAAATTTTCCACAACCAGATCAACATTTTCAAATAAACTTTACTGATTTGAATATTTGCTGAAAGCCACGCCAAAGGGGAGCAGAGAATGCCAATGTGAATTAATTTACAAATGAATGTATATTTGCTGAATATTTTTACAGCATTTGCCTAGAATTAGTACTTACCCTTGTATCAAAAAAACCTATAACATACCAGATTTAGAGATTCTAACAGACTTTGAACATCTGAGTTTACCTATCAGGTTGATTCTCTGAATCCTGAGGTCCTTTATAATGTAAAGTAATTGCAATGGAATGTGTGACAATTTAACTTAATGACACTCTTATTTATGAATCTACTACTCAGCAGTTGACTGTTTTGTAAGGTCACCTGTACTTAGGGACAAATTCTGCAACTTAGAGCTTCTCCTGGAAGATAAACACAGCCTTATTCCCTAATGACACCAGTAGGAATTAATGGTACCCAGAAATTTTCAGGACATATCAAATGTTTCTCAAAATCTCTCTTTTAAATATATACTTGTGCCCCCATGCACTGGCAGTAAGCAACTTGGAGATTCCCCTAGGCAGGAGGTATCTTTAAATAGCTAATTAATCTAATTAGCTATTTAGCATTAGCTTTGTGCCACTGTAGCATTTTGAGGCAGCTCCAGCACATGGATAAATTCAGCTGCATATTTTAGTGTACTTATAAAAACTAAAAATGATCTTTAGAAGATGGGACCCAAATCTTTGCTGAGGAAAATGGCTGCAGCTCCACTAACTACAAGATGATTTTGCTCATTTATACTAGTAGAGAATAATTTACATCATTTAAGTCTTTGTAATACTAACATAAACATATTAATGAAACATCATTGTTTAAAAACAGAAAAACTCAGCCAGGAAATAATACAGCCTTCAAAGTCAGAAATTTTGGAATGGACCACTTTGATCCTCTAAAATATAAACTTGTTAGTTTAGTTCTGTGCAGGGAATACTGTTTTAAAAACACAGCTATTAGGTAGTAGCTATATCACTTTCTGATCCAGCCTAAATGTACAAGCATTAGCTACTGCTGTTTGCAACAGGAACTAAATTTCAACCCAATAAAAAACCTGTTCTAACTAAAACATAGTAATTATTCTGAGTTTTTGGAATACATTCAATACAGTGAAATTGCTAGTAAATAAATACTACTACAGAGAAATCCACATAGTCCAAATTTCACATGGATCAAATTCCAGGATTTTGAATATTTAAAGGTCATACTTTCCCAAATTTATTTTAAACAGTTTATTGCCAACAACAGTTGATTTTGTGCCACAAATGTACATGGCATACTTACAGAAAGCGCATAATGAATAGTTCTTTTTTTTCAAAACTTTACAAGTTCTATTGTGTTTTTCAGAGGAGGAGGGAGTGGTTTCCTATGGAAAAGGATGTTGGAAAACAATTTCACGCTTCATTTCTCCAGGTGAGACACTGATGACTACAGCTAAACCATTGATGAATGTACAGATACAGGAACTCACCTCTTTTTCCTGCAGTGGAGAGCTGTATCTGCTTAATAATCCATCCTGAAATGTAGAACCTTCCATTTTCAATTACTGTGAAAAACAGCATTTGAAACAGAAGGAGCTGTAATAGTGTATCATACAAGTACACATCAAGAAAACTGAAAAATCCCTCCAAAAAACATTTTTAAGAGATATCATTCATTCCACTTCTTATCTCAGTCATACTGATGTAATACTGTAGCCTATCTCCTAACTTCTGTAGAATTGCTCTAATTTCACACTGGTATAAGTAAGTTCAGAATATTCCCCATAATTCCAATGGAAGAATCACAATGTAACCATTTATATCGTATTGAGTCTGAAGAGAAAAAAAAATTATTACAAATCCATAAAATAATACAATCATAGAAAAGTAGGACTGTAGGGGACTTCAAGAGGTCATCTAATTCAAACCCCTGCTCAAAACATCCCCAACTATATCCTGGACCATCCCCAACTAGATCCTCCCAGCCAGGGCTTTGTCTAGCTGGGTCTTAAAAACCTCCAAGGATGGAGATTCCACAACTTCTCTGGGTAACCTGTTCCAGTGTTTTACTGCCCTCCTAGTGAGAACCCCCGCCCCCTGCCCCAACATTTCTGAGTATCTAACTGAAACCTCTCTTGCTGCAACTTGAGACCATTGCTCCTTGTTCTGTCATTGCCACCACTGAGAACAGTCTAGGTCCATCCTGTTTGGAACCTTCTTCAGGTACTTGAAGGCTGCTATTAAATCCCTTCTCAATCTTCTCTTTTCTAGACTAAAAAATCCCAGTTCCCTCAGCCTCTCCTCATAGATCATGTGCCCTAGCTCATTCACCATTTTCATTGCTTTCCCCTGGACTCTTTTCAATTTGTCCACATCCTTTCTGTAGTGGGGGTCCAAAACTGAACACAGTACTCTAGATGTGGCCTCACCAGTGCTGAATAGCAGGGAATAATCACTTCTCTTGATCTGCTGGCAACACCCCTACCAATGCAGTCCAGTATGCCCTTAGTCTTAGCCATAATCTCTGGTTATGAAGGTGATTTTGCTTGACATATTCTTTTGTGCCCAACCCATTGTGGGGCTATGACTACTGTTTACCTTTTCATTTTTAATGTATTTGTAATACAGTTAACAGTATTTTTCTCCCCTCCCCCGCACCTTTTAGTGTGTATCTTTTTCAATAATACATGCCTTCTAGATCATGGAATATGGTCCTTCCTAAGATCATTTCTCTGCTATTACAGTGGCTGAGGGATTGGCTGTCCCCTCATCTCTCCTGCTCATTCTTGTGACGTGTTTTTTATAGGCCCCCTTTTGGATATGTTCTGTGAAAGGGTCAAAGTGAATGTTCTTGTGTGTGACAAATGTGTGCTTGTAAATGGGGACTGGACTTGATAGCCTGGGAAGCTCCTTAAACCCCTTCCACACTTATGTTCCTAAGTTCTGAATGTTTTAGCCTTGCAGCGAATAATTCATGGTGAGTTTTTTTCATTCTGACAGTTAACATGATGCCTATTCATTCCCATGAAAACAAAATGAAGAAAGTACAAGTTAAGACTACAACTTTGTCCTTAGGTGTACCCATGTGTCCTGTACATAGAATCTTGCTTTGTTTTACATTTTCTACAATATTTATGTATAAGAGGGTGAGTTAAGGATAGAGAAAACACTTTATTCCATGTGCCCCTGGGGGGGTTTCCTGATTTAAATCCTTGCCATTATTTGAATGTAGCTCTTGGATGCATTAAATACAAAGTGAGAGGTAGTAGGAGAAAAACAATACCCTAGAGAATGGGAGGAAGAAAAAAGAAAAAAAAAGTAATTGAGGTGATGATGATTAATGATGATCAAATAGACAAACTGAGATGTATAGAGTAGTCAAGAGAGACAAGGATAAGAATGTGGGAGTAGAAATTACAACCGGCAGCAGAGTAGCAGCACTTGGACTGAGAGTGATGGAGGAAAAAAACAAATTGTTATAAAGAAAATGTAGAAGAAACAGGACCTTTCTGTTCTACTCCCATCTTCTCTGAGTATTTCTACCAGAAACTTCTTAGCTCAAATGTTACTTTACCTACCACACTGAACTCTTTATCTCCCTTCTGTCTTACTATTAATATACACCATCCCAAAATCCTTCTTAATACTCTCTTACTTACATTCCTGCAAGATATTGTTCTGCCACAACTGCAAGGGCACAAGGAACCACTCGGCAGTTCATAGCATCAGGCTTTTCAGTTGCAATCACTCATCTATATGACCGCCAAAATCACAATTATAAATACAGAGGTCTTTATTTTGCTGTTAATTTTGCCCAAAAAGCCAGGAGTGAATACTCCACCCCTCATTGCATGACAATATATGATAATACACTCAAAATCAATTTATCTGAGGACAGGGATGCAGATATTGTTAAGGTCAAAAGTTTCTAACCATGTGTAACTGACAGGACAATTTGGCCAATATTGTTATATTTCTTTTTGTTGTAGTCGCATGACACACCATTGTTGTGTTTTGCTTGTGAACATTTTACTTTTATCCATTCTGTATACCGAATGAACATTTGCTCATTTTCAATCATTTTTCTATCAGGCTTCTAGTTGATTTATTCATGTTTTATTAATGTTTTTGAGAAATAAAGAATGCAATAGTATAGCAAAAAATCAAAGAAAGTAACTGTTCTTAACATCAATAATCTATACCTGAACATATTTTGGTATTTAATTTGCCCAATCAACGACATATTTTTTCTGGGTGTGTTATAGAATCATAGAAAATTAGCATTGGAAGGGACATCAGGAGGTTATCTAGTGCAACCCCCTGCTTAAACCAAGATCATCCCCAGTGTTATAGAAAGCTAGCTGCTTTGAATATTCTCCACATAATGTTTCTGTAAATGTGCCCTTCACTTTTGCACCTTGTAGAAATATTATGGCAATGAGAGATTGTTGACTGAATCGCCACGACATTGAAAATGTATAGGAATAAAACTTTATAAAAATTGTAAGAAAAAAAAGAAATCTTAAGCTGATTCATTAAGAAAATCAATATTGAGATTTTCAAAGGGAGTAAAAGCTAAATGCTATTTCATGTTATGGACCTAAATGGAACGTATGCAGCCACATAACTACGGAATTTGGCACTTATACATAGTTTGCAAGTTATCTGTGTTTGTTTAAGCATGCATATTCCTACTGATCTTACTCAATGGGGCTGTACTTTGGCTGGGTAGCAACATGGCAAAATAGGCTTGTCTAGGTCTGAGTATCAAGTCAGATAAATTCAGCAGTCATAAGTAGTGGATGATCAGGACACCAGCTCCAGATGGCTGCTTAGAGGGAGTGTATGTGTAGGAGCCATTGCTGATGTTGATCCAGCTGCTACGGCCACAGCAGCTGGCCAAATCTTTGACAACACGGCTCAGACCCTGGATGTTTCACCTCCAGCTAAGTCGCCAAACGTTGGTTTCACAAAAGCCACAGCTATCAGGTTTTGGGAAATGAGGATCCTTCTACCCTTTACCCTAGTAGTGATTAGGGCACTTGCACAGGGAATTGGAGTCCTGTTTTTGGCCATTTTCATCAAAAAAGGGTTTAAACAGATATCTCCTTTTATTTAACAGAGTATTTAAACTACCAGGAGACATTTTAGGCATAATTCTGACCCTGCTCCACCTAAGCATCTGGTAGCCAAACAAGAGAGCTTTGTGAGGCCAGGTGGAGAAGAATATGGCCAGAGAATGTGTGGCTCAGTGAGATGGCTGGTATTCTGAATGGGAAGAGGTTGTGGGTTCTCACTTATGCTGCTACTCTAAATGAGACAGAAACTTTCCTTTTTCTGTTTATGCATTGTGTATTACATGTAAGATGCAGTGACTTAGCTTTCATGGGAAGGTTACAGAACAGTTTGGGTAACGTCTAGCCAGTGGCCTAGTAGTTAGAAGCACCTTGCTGGTGTGTATGTTCAAACCAGCTCTGGGTGAGTGAAATGTAGAACCTAGTTCTTCCATTTCCTGAACAATCATTGGGTAGGAGCTCTAAAACTGACTAGTTGTAGTTTTTGAGATTGAAATTTCAGGACTTACCCTGCCTTCTGTGCATACATGGATTTCAAGTATGCACAGAAGGGAGGGTACGCACATAAGGACACCTTGATCCTGTATAGATGATTAGATGGCACACACAATTCATTGTCACATCTGTGAATAACATGTGATGTATCCTGTTTTATTACTTATTACATGTTGGCCTGATTAACACACAATGCCACAAAGCCAACAAGAGTTCAGCAAATTTCTCCACATAATGACTAAGCCAGAGCACTGCCCTTGTGAGTGGGTATAAGCTTGCAAGCCCAGGGCTGAGTCATGAAGTGGGTATATATGCCAAAAACAGTGGTTTAGCATCTGGGTACATACCATTTTGGTGTGTCATGTGAAATTGGATTTAGCTTTAAAGAAATTAGACACTCAAATATGTTCAAAATGGGTATTGCATCTTTAAGTCCCTTTGAGTCACTGAAAATCCCAAGTCAAGAAAACTTTTCCCTCTTTTTGGTTTCTAGTGTTTATCAGAAAAATAAAAGCAATTTTTTAATAATATTCAGTGTTCTGCGGACAGGTGGCAAAGATTCATGCTAGGACCAATCTGCTACTACAGCTGCAATGAGTGCAAGGACTGCTGGAGTGCAGTCTCAGACAAACAGTGGTACTGATTAGGCTTTTTGTTTGTTTAAAAAATAAAAAGCTTATCTGTCTCAAGGCAGAACTGCCTGTATAAATCTCAGTTATGATCAATGAGCTTTAGTGTATAGATTTTTAAAAGGTGAATATCTTCCCCAGTCAGGCTTTAAAGTGCCTCATAAATTATTTATAAAATACTTGAATCCACTGCTAAGGTGTCCAAGGCTGGTATCTAGTATGGACACATGAGTTCATTCATTATCCCCTCATTAAACCAAAACATTGACTTTTAATATGAAGCCCTAAACTTAGAACAGAAAGAAAACTGTGACCATAAAAGTGGTATAATTGTGATAAACTATCTTTAAATGCCACCCATCTTAGAGGCCTGAATGTGTGAGATGAAGCTATTTATAGAATAGAACTATCTATTCTGGAGATTTGCAATTTAAAGTGTCTGCAAAAGTCCTTACTATTTCAGTTTTCATGATTATACAAGGATTTATTTTTTTACCTGCTAGTCTTTCTTTCATATGATATCCTCTGTCCTAGGACTTCCACTTTCCTGCTCCAGTTTATCTCTATTGATACATCTACTCACATTCTAAATACTGTGTGATATGCAGCCTGGAAGATCAGATCACAGGTAATGTATGCATTGACTGAGGATATGAAAGCAATGCAGGTAACAGGCTTGTAGAGAGAAAGAGAAAAAAACCAAAATTTTCCCATAAATGCACTTGAATTTGAAGGGAAATATCAGAATTGGCAAAAAACCCAAATGGCTAACTAATTTTTGTAGAGTATTTAATTTGTACAGCTTTACTAAGAACATTAAGTATTGCTAATTTCCTCATAATCTACTAGGGGGGAAAAGACAAGTTCTGTGTCTATTCTGTCGACACAAGTTTATTCTGTATCTCTCACTGTGTTATTTAAATGATTCTTTCTATTATTGAAATGAGTAATGGCTGGTTGGTCATTTGTCAAACTGTACTTTAATTAAATTCTCCCACTTGACATCCACAATTGTCAGGACACCTTGATCCCATATATATGATTAGATAGCACACATAATTCACTGTCAGATCATCTGTGAATAACATATGTGATGTATCCTATTTTATTACTTATTACATTTTGGCCTGATTAACACATCATGCCACAAAGCCAGCAGAGTTCAGCAAATTGTCAGGCTAATTGTTAAAATATACCCAAGTTAGGCATATATTTTCAACCAAACATGAGCAATACAATCAGAATTGTATTGTTAGCTCAGATATAGTGTTAAATAAGCATCAAATTTAATTCATACAGTAAAACATGAATTCCCCTCCCCCCCACTATTAAAGGTCCTTTCCTAACATGTACTATAATAATAAATTATTTGTTTCCTTCCTCCTTGTAGCAATTTTAGTGATGAGAATATTACGGGCAAAAATATGGAATCATTGTTAAAATAGCTTGGGAAGATGGATTTATAAACTAGGGGTAAGAAACCATATATAGAGTATGTTAAAAATGCTTGAAGAAATGCATATAGAGACCCATATTAATGGATACAGGGTGCATCTACATGAGACATTGTGCTGCACAGTAGACTAATCTATTACACAGTAAAGCTTCACCATCTACACATGCACAGTGTTTACTGGTACCTGTAATCTACAGGAAGTAGGTTAACTGTGTAGTAGTTACTGCATGGTAATGCTTGTGTAGATGCTCTCAGAGAGCAAATTTGCTCCCAGTCAGCCATACCAGCAGAAGGCCACAGGGGGCAATGGATTTCTCTGTCCATGGTCCTGGCGCTCCTTACTTCCAACCTCCCCCCAGGAGCTGGGGACTGATCAGCACTGGAACTGGGTCACTTTGTGGCCCCCATGTCCTGGCATTGTGTAGCTTCCAGCTCCCCACAGGACTGGGAAGCTCTCTGCTTCCATGTTCAATCAGGGGCTCACTGGCAGCTGTCCCACTTGTGGCAAGGATTCCCCACCCAGCAGAGGGCTGTCTGGGACCTATCACTTCTAGGGCAGCTGCCAGTGAGCCTCTGGCTGGCTGAGAAAGCCCCACTGGGCACTGTGTGTCTCAATGTCACTGTGGGGCTCACTGGCATCTGTGTGTCCTGATGTACATGGGGCCAGTAGAGCTCTGTCAGCTGCAGTGGCAGCTGTCTCCCAGCCCTGTGCATATCAGGAATCCTCAAAATGTGCACAGGGTCAGGACACAGCTGCTGCTGCAGCCAGCAGAGGTCTCTTGGCCCCATACACATCAGAACTGGCCCCCATATCCCTTGCCAGCCCCTAGGCTAGCACCCTGGAAGAGTCTGGAGCCCCCTTGGCTGCTGTAAGGGGCACAGCAAGGCAGGAACAGCCCTGTACTGGGCTGCTTCTTGTGGGAGCAGGTTTGCTCCCAATATGGTGAACACGTACACATGCTCCCTGGGAAGGCTTACTACCCAATATTTTACTGTGCATCAAGCCTATATCACATTAATAGCATATGTAGATGTGCCCAGGGAAAATTTAATAATGTTGGTAAACTTCTGGCCTAAAGAAATTGCCATTGACTTTAATTTGAATTTGATTAGGGCCCATATAGACATTACTGTAATTGAAATAATTGACAAAATATAAGAGAACAAAAATATAGCTATACGTTATGTTATTTAACATTACGTTACTTATCACTGTAACCTTTTAAAAAAATAAAATCAAATACTTGTATACTCATTGCTATCAGAGGTTATTCAATAATCTCTTTTTTGTTAAATAACAAACCTTTTGTTTATGGAGTGCTATGCTTTATATTGAATGGTATACTGATCAGAGCATACGAGAATCAAAGTTTCTAGGGTCCTGATACTAAATTTGGCATAAACAGTCTCAAGTGTTACAAGGGAAGATTTTGTCAGGCATTTCAGGTATTTAAGAATAAATCTTTGACTAAAACTCAGTTTTGTCCTTGAAGCCTCAGGTAATTTCTGGATGTCTCCTTAGTTTCTTTGTCTCATATTCTCTATAAGGGAAAATATTTTTATTCACTTTTTTCGTAAGTACATTTTGAAGATTTAAGAGAAATGTTTGCAAACCATTTTGAAGAAAAAAATAACATACAAATACAAGGTATTACTGTTCCTATGGCATGAAGTGTAGTTAGTCTATGTTTCATGCCTAGGTGATTTCCATAATTGTTCTAAAAATCTCAATCTTTCCAAGATTTTTTATTTAACTTAACTCAGTCGTGATGCGTTCCCCAGAATTCCTAAATCTAGTCCACAGATTTTACCTCTCATTAGCCATGTCTACAGATGACTCTGACTGCACACAAACTGGAGTTTCATAAACATTATAGATTTCATTGACATTAGGGCTGGAAGGGACCTCGGAAATCATCGAGTCCAGCCCCCTGCCCCAGGGCAGGAAGTCAGCTGGTGTGTTGCTGGTAGGTAGATTAAGGCTTTGGGGACCTCTTTGTGGGTGTCTTGCCTCCCAGCAATGTCAGGGTGAAACCCTATTCTAGTGCCACCTAGATGGTCTGGGCACTGCCCCTTTTTCTTGTCTGCCATGTCTTTGTTGTTATCAGTTGGGGAGGCAGTTTCCGGTTGAGGCCCGGAGGTGTCTCGACCCTGGGGTTGTCTTCATGGGGCTCCAAACCTCCCCTTTATCCCACCCTTACCATGCCTTCAGCCTGGGTTGATACTGGTCCCCGCAGATTTTCCCCATGCTGCCTGCCTTGCCAGGGCTGGGTTTTCTGGGCCGTGAACCTTCAGGGGGCCACGCCTCGTTTTCAGGCTGGTTTCCCCGTCTTCAAGAAAAATAAACTTGCCCCTGCTGGGGTCATCCACAACTCAACAGAAAAATGCCAGCACCTGCCAGAGAAGCTCCTTAGCCTGCCTTTCTCTTTCTTTTGGGCCTCTTTTCTCTCCCCCCTCCTAGGGGCTTGTCCATCTTGTCCCCCTTTAGTGGGCAGGGGTACTGGGACTTCCCCTGTGCCCCATCCCTACCAGTTCCTCCAGTGTCCCCACCCTGGAGCCCAGCTGACCTGGGGTCCCCTTGCCTTGGTCCCTCTTGCAGGTGTCACTTTTCCCCCCTTTTCTGGGGCTCATGGTTCCCTGTGCTCTGCCCCCTCCAGAGCTGTCCAAGGATGATTGCAGACTTGAGGGTCTTAAATGCCTCTACACTAATGCTCATAATATGGGGAACAAGCAGGAGGAATTAACCCTCCTGCTAACTAACACAAACCCAGACATAGTGGGGCTCACCAAAACATGGTGGGATCCAACGCATGATTGGGTGGTGAACATCAAGGGCTATAGGCTGTACAAGAGGGATAGAACAGGGAGGAAAGGTGGGGGTGGGGTACTCTATGTCAAAGAACAATTCACATCCTCAACGAGCAGCACTGGGTCAGAGGAGGGGCAGACTGAAGTGCTACGGGTCAGAATACAAGGGGGTTGGGGAGAAAAAGACTTAATGGTGGGGATCTACTACAGGCCACCCAACCAGGGGGGTTGTGGACAACATTGAGACGGTCCAGAGGAGGGCCACTCGCATGATCAAGGGGCAGCAGGGCAGGCCCTACAAGGAGAGGCTATGAGACCTGAACCTGTTCAGCCTCCACAAGAGAAGGCTGAGAGGGGATCTGGTGGCCGTCTATAAACTGGCCAAGGGAGACCAGCAGGCAATGTGAAAGTCCCTGTTCCCCCAAGCACTACTGGGAATAACAAGGAATAATGGCCATCAGTTGACTGAGAGTAGTTTCAAGCTAAATATCAGGAGGCACTACTTCCCAGTCAGGGTGGCTAGGATCTGGAACCATCTTCCAAGCGGGGGGGCCTTTCCAAAACTAGTCCCTTGGGGTGGTATTCACTGCCACCCCAGGATCCCAGCGGGGAGGGGCGGGAGGGGGCGGGGCCACCAGCATGCACTTCCGGCCGAGCCAGAAAACCTGATTGGCTGAGGGGTCAACTGCAGGAATTTCAAACTGCGGGCTTTAAAAAGCTGCGGTTTGAAGTTCCCACAGCAGTTGGGGAGCAGGAGCAGGGGGAGCAGGGCACACGTGTGCCACACGTGTATCCACCTTACCTTGGTGGCAAAGACAGCAGCTGTGGAGGAGACAACGACAGGGGCAACAGCTGATTTACCCCTAAGGTAAGTGGGGCAGAGGGTACAGTGCAGCTGAGGTGGATCCAGAGGGGAAGCCCTCCAGAGCCCTCTTAGCTCACTTGACAGGGAGCTGCGCTTCCGAGCCATGTGCAGGCAGTGCACACAAACAGTGTGTGCAAACAGGCACGCTCTGTAAGGGTGTGCCAGCTTTTCCACTGGCGTTCGTGTTAGGCGGGCATGAGGTAGCTGCCCAGAGTGGCACCTCCAGTGAGCAAAAGCAGCAGGCGCAGCTCTGCAGACATGGCGCAGATGCAGAGTGTGGCTTCCAGGGGCCCCACCCAGGCATTGCCACCTGCCATGGGCTCTTCTGAGGCTTCCACCCAGACAGAGCTCATGGCAGGGTCAGTGGCCCCTTGCCCCCCTGTCTGTGGGGGGGGCTCAGTGGGGTCCTGGGTGGGGTGGGGCCTGGTGGTCCCCTTGTCTGTCCCTCCTGTGCA
>NW_017729033.1:81456732-81459070 GCF_001723915.1 Gavialis gangeticus | reverse complement strand
CAGGAAGAAACGTTGGGTCCTCATCATCAGAGACTCCATCCTACAAGGACTGGAAGGTCCCATCTGCTGTCCTGACCCCATGACGTGATAGGTCTGCTTCATGCCTGGGGCTTGGGTTAGAGACATCACAGAGAGGATCCCAGCCTACATCCAACCTGCAGACCAGTACTCCATGGTTGTCATCCACATGGGGATGAATGACATGGCCAGGGGCAACCCTGACCACATTATGAAGGATTTCAAGGCTCTGGGGGACAAGCTTAAGGAGATGGGGGTGCAGGTGCTATTCTCATCTCTTCTTCTGGTGAGTAGGTGGGGACAACAACATGGGGCCTGCATTGGTCAACCGGCACTTGCACAGTTGGTGCCGCCAGGCAGGCCTTGGGTTCCTAGATAATGACCCATGCTTTTGGGCGGGGGACTTGCTGGGTTGGGATGGGCTTCACCTCTCTCCTAAAGGCAAGCGTGTCTTCTCTTCCAGGTTAGCTGATCTCATACAGTGAGCTTTAAACTAGCCTTGCCGGGGGAGGGGGCCACAGGAAGACGAGGAGACACCACCGGAGCAAGACAGGTGACAAATGCAAGGAGTGCCCAGGTAAGAAACAGGGGTCCAGACAGTCTCCCAAATCGGGGTGTGGCACACGCAGCTAGGCAAGGCCTTAAATGCCTATATACCAATGCTCATAGTATGGGGAATAAACAGGAGGAACTCGCCCTCAGAATAGCCCGTTCAGACCCAGACATAATACGGCTTACAGAAATGTTGTGGGATTCATCCCATGACTGAGCAGTTAACATTAGGGGCTATAGGCTTTACAGGCGGGATAGAGAAGGAAGGAAAGGTGGGCATGTGGTGCTCTATGTCAAGGAGCAATACACATCCTCTGCCAACAGAATGGGGTCAGAGGAGGTGCCAGATGAAGTGCTCTGGGTCAAGATACAAGGGGCCACGGGGAGAGGGATCTAATGGTGGGGTCTACTACAAACCCCCCAACCAAGGGGAGGAGCTAGACCAGGAATTTTCAGGCCAGCTTGCAGAGGCACTTACACAGTTATATACCAATGTTTGTAGCAAGGGATGTAGTTGTCATGGGTGATTACCCGGACATCTGCTGGGAGGAACAGTCAGCCAGGTTGGACCGTTCCAGGAGGTTCCTGGCCAAGATACAGGACCTCCACTTAATTCAGGAGGTACAAAGTCCCACCAGAGGAAATGCCCTGCCTGGCCACAGGCAACGACCTGGTAAGGGGCCTCCAGGTTCTTGACCACCTGGGCGATAGCGATCATCACTTGCTGGAATTCACCATCCAGCACAGGGTGTCAAGGGTCTGCAGCAAGGCGGTAGCCCTAGACTTCAAGACGGCCAACTTCAACGAGTTGAGATTAGTGGGAGAGGTGCTGGGGTTCTCGAAGGCAGGGGAACTGAGTGCCCAAGATGAGTGGTCATTCCTTAAGGATACGATACTCAGGGCCCAAGGGGTGACCATCCAAAAAAGAAGCAAGGGAGACAGCAGTGCCCAAAAGGCCCCCTGGTTCACCAACGGTGTCCGGGAATGCCTGACTGCCAAAAAGGCGGCATACAACTAGTGGAAGGGGAGTGCTATCTCCAAAGTATACCTCCTCTGCTCGGGCCTGTAGGGGGGCTTTCAGGAAAGTTAAGGCAGACATAGAGCTAGGACTAGCATCCAAAATCAAAGATAATAAAAAGTCCTTTTTCAAATATATAGGGAGGATGAAGAAAGCACTGGGAAATGTGGGGCCCCTGCAAGATCGTCTGGGCAATCTGGTGGTTGCGCCAGAGGAGAAAGCAGACCTCTTTAACCAATTCTTCACCTCCATTTTCTTGGGCAGGGACTGGGACTTCCCCACTGTGATGCAAGACGGACTTGAGGGGAACGCCTCCAGACCTCAGGTTGGGGAGGACCGGGTTAGAGAACTTCTGGAGGGGCTGGACGTGTTCAGATCAGCGGGTCCAGATGCTCTCCATCTCAGAGTGTTGAGAGAGCTAGCAGGGGTTATTGCAGGGCCTTTGGCACAGATTTACAAACGCTCATGGTGCTCGGGCCAGGTGCCAGATGATTGGAAGATAGCCAATGTAGTCCCCATCTTTAAAAAAGGGAGGAGGGAGGACCCGGGCAACTATAGGCCCGTCAGTCTTACCTCAATCCCAGGGAAACTCTTTGAGAAGATCATCAAGGCACACATCTGCGATGGGCTGGCTTCAGGGATGATGCTCAAGGGCAACCAGCACGGTTTCATTAGGGGCAGGTCATGTCAGACCAACCTGATTGCCTTTTATGATCAGGTCACAAAAGCATTGGATGCAGGTGTCGCCGT
>NW_017729033.1:81448866-81456233 GCF_001723915.1 Gavialis gangeticus | reverse complement strand
AGACCCTACAATGAGAGACTGCGGGACCTGAACTTGTTCAGCCTTCACAAGAGAAGGCTGAGGGGGGACCTGGTGACCGTCTATAAACTCAGGGGACCAGAAGGGTTTGGGAGAGACCTTGTTTCCCCTAGCGCCCCCTGGCATAACAAGGAATAACAGCCATAAGTTGTTGGAGAGTAGGTTTAGATTACACATATGTAAGAACTACTTCAGTTAGGGTGTCTAGGATCTGGAATCAACTTCCAAGGGAAGTGGTGCTGGCTCCTACCCTGGGGGTCTTTAAGAATAGGCTTGATGCCTTCCTGGCTGGAGTCATTTGAGCCCAGTTTTTCTCCTGCCCAGGCAGGGGGTCAGACTTGAAGATCTACAAGGTGCCTTCCAACACTACTTCTATGATTCTATGGTGCTCGCTCTTACCCTGGGGGTCTTCAAAAGGAGAAAAAACACCTTGCCGGGGTCATTTGACTCCAGCATTCTTTCCTGTCCATTGTAGGGGGTCAGACTTGATGAACTGCTCAGGTCTCTTCCAACCCTACCAACTATGAAACTATGAAACAGTCCTGGTTCCAGGGCTCCTAGTCAGAGCCTTGCAGTGCTTCTTGGCTCCTGCCAACCCCCGAGCATGCCTTCTGCCTCACTGGTCTCCTGGTGGAAAGCTGCTTTCTCCTCCAGGAAGCTGGGGCCAGAGCTGGAGCCTCCCAGCTCCTGCACTGGTGTCCCCCAGCTGGTGTTCCCTGTCTCTCTCCCCAGCTCCCCTCCAGCTGTTTCTCTGGCTGCTGTTTCTCTGGCTGCCTTTTGAGCATCCCATGCTGCTTGGAGGCCATGCCTCCAGCTCTCCCGATACACAGGCTCAGGCAGCTGCAAAACTGCGAAGCCTGTGTCTGTGCCAGCATCTGAGCTCCAGTCTCCTCTCTGCTGCCACCCATCTCGGCTCTATGGTGAGTGCCACGGTGCTTTGGTTAGGGGTCTGGGCCATGCTGTGGGGGGCTCCTGTCTCCCCTCTCACATGGGGTCACAGGATCCCAGCAAGATAAATGTCTAATTGACTCTTGAAAGAATCCAGAGTAGGTGCTTGTACTACCTGTGGTGGCAGTCTGTACCAGGTCTTGGGGGGCTTGAACTGTAAAGAAGTTCTTCCTTATGTCCAGCCTGAAATGGTTTTGGAAAAGTTTGTGACCATTTGACCTTGTCATCCCACAGGGTGCTCTGGTAAATAGATATGCACCCAGATCTTTATGTATGCCCCTTATATACTTATAGGCAGCCACCAGGTCCACCCTGAGCCTGAGCTTTTCCAGGCTGAAGAGTCCCATAGCTCTCAGCCTCTCATCATAAGGTCTGTTTTCCTGACTTCTGCTTATACATGTGGCTCTCCTCTGCACCCTCTCAAGCTTCTCCACATCCTTTTTAAATTTTGGAGGCCAAAATTGTATACAATACTCCAGCTGCGGCCTCACCAAGGCCGAGTACAGAGGGAAGATGACATCATGGGATTTGCTGGAGAAGCATCTATGGATGCAAGCCAGAGTTTTGTTCACTTTGCTGGCTGCAACATCACATTGGTGGCTCATATTCATCTTGTGGTCAATCATGACCCCCAAGTCCCTTTCGGCTGTGGTGCTTGCAAGTATAGTACAGCCAAGCCTATAAGCATACTGCGGCTTTTTCTTCCCAAGGTGGAGTACCTTGCATTTTTCAGAGTTGATTGCCATCAGGTCTTCATCTGCCCATTTTCTGAGCCTGTCAAGGTTGGCCTGGATCACCATCCTGTCCTTGGGTGTGCATGCTTTACCCCAAAGTTTGGTGTCATCAGTGAACTTGGCCAGTCTGTTCCTGACACCAATGTCCACATCATTAATAAAGATGTTGAAAAGGATAGGTCCAAGGACAGAGCCTTGGGGACCCCAGTGGTCACGGTGCACTAAAATGATTGACTTCTGTCAACTACCACTCTCTGGGTCCAACCTCACAGCCAATTCCCCAGCCAGTGGACTGTGATGTAGCCGAGGCCACAGTTGGCCAGTTTTTCTATGAGATGATCATGAGATACCAGATCAAAGGTTTTTTTTAAATCAAGATATATGACGTCAATCTCTCTTTCCTTGTCCAGGTAATATATAACCTGGTCATAGAAGGAGATGAGATTGGTCAGGCAAGTCCTACCCACAACAAACCCATGCTGGCTATCCCTCAGTATGTTCCCTTCAGCTAGTTTGCCAAGAATGGTCTATTTGATAATTATTTCCAAGATCTTCCCTGGTATAGAGGTCAGGCTGATGGGCCAGTAGTTTCCCGGATCTAATTTCGTCCCTTTCTTGAAAATAGGCAGCACATTGGCCTTCTTGGTCCATGCAGTGGCTGATGTATAATGCTTGCCAGCTCCTTAAGTACCCTGGGGTGTAAGCTGTCTGGGACAGCTGATTTGAAGGTGTTCAACCTCTCAAGGTGTTTCTTCACATGGCCAACATTGATGTGGGGTAATATTTCTCCCTCGCCCTGGTAGTCCCATACTGTATTGGGCAGGGCCATCCCTTGGGGATGGTGAAAAACCGATGAAAAATACCTGTTGAGCAGGTTGGTTTTTTCCTGAGTGTTGGTTGTCAGCTGACCCATATTCTTTAGCAGGGGTCCAATGTTACCCTTGCTTTTCCTCCAGCTCCCCACATATCTAAAAAATAACTTTTTATAATCCTTGATACATGTAGCCAGCTGGAGTTCAGTTGCAGCCTTGGCTTTCCTGGTTCACTCCCTACAGGTCTGGACCAGTACAGAGTACTTCTCTTTTGAGGTGGATCCAGCATTCCATCCATTATAGGCCTTTCTTTTTAGATGCAGGAGGTCCACTAATTCCCTGCAGAGCCAAGGGGGCTGCTGTGCCCTTTTGCTGCCTTTTCTCTGAGGTGGGATAGACATTGCTTGTGCTGTCTCACAGCCTACCTTCAATTGTTAGGTCTCTGATTAAATCATCCCCCATTGCCAGTACCAGGTTGAGCTGCACTTTGCCTCTCATCTGTCCACAGAATTCTTGAGTCAGATAGAGCTCATCCACACACAGGAGGAAGCTTTGTGACCATTTGGATGTGACCAAGTGCTCTTTCCACAGGATGTCAGGGTAGTTGAAATCTCCCATGACAACCATGCACTGGGAGTGTGCAGCCTCAGTTAGTTCCCTGGTGAATTCCTGATCAAGCTCTTGATCCTAGCTAGGAGGTCTGTAGTAGACTCCCACCATTGTATCCCTTGTACTTTGTTCACCATGGATTTTGACCCAGAGAGTCTCCAATCGTCCTCCCTGGGTACCAATGTCAGCTTGCAAGGACATGGAGTTTTCCTTGACATAGAGAGCACCCCCCAGCATCCCTTTTGCCTACATGATCTCTCCTGTACAAGTTATAGCCATCTATACCTTTGGCCCAGTCATAGGTGGAGTTCCACCAGGTCTCTATTATCCCTATGAGATTGTAATCCCGTTGCTTTAGCAGGAGGACCAGTTCTTCCTGTTTGTTCCCCAGGCTCCTGGCATTAGTGTATAGGGACGTAAGTGTCCCATTAGAGACCCTTGCCTTTCCTACAGATCACTCTGGGGCAGAGGCAGGGGTGCCTTAGCCTGCTTGAGTGCCTTAGCCTGCTGGGTTTACAAAAACTGCCCAGTGGGCTTGCAGTGGCAGTACTCCCTCCATCCCCTGGTGGGCTCAGTTTAAAGCCCAGTCACTGAAGAGCTTGTAGGCGATGCTGGCTGTGCAGTAGCTAGTTACTACTGCGCAATAGCATCATGTCACGCTTTGTGCCACACTACGTTACTGCACAGTAGTAATAAGCTACTGCACAGGCAGCAACTTGTGTCAATGCGGCCAGCTTCTCTTTTATAGGTACTAGATAAACCTATCCTAGGCTTGAAGATTTATTGACTTTGAAATGAAACTGGTTTTGAATTGCCCAAGATCATTAATCACTCCTGCTTATTGAACTCATTCCATTTGAGCCCATTTGGAATCTGGTTAGAGTGTAATAATTGCCCATACCAATTCTGAGTCTCTATATACAGGTATAAACTTCTCATTTTATCATAATTGTAAAAAAGTGTTTTCAGTTTTATGGACAAATGAAAGCTTAACAGTGTTCCTTAATTATTCTGCTAATAATTCAGTTCTCAAGTACAGTAAATATTTGAGATGTTGTTTATGATTAGCATGCTTTTCAGCTCCATAGATGGTAAGCAGTAGAGGTCATGTCCTCTATTGACAACATTTAAATCAGTGTAGAAGGAAACTGTTAGTATCTGGAATTCATTAAAGCTTAGTTTCCACAGACTGTCAGATTCACACATTTTATTCAATACCTGGGCTTTATGATTACAGTTCTGTTGATTTTCCCCATAGTTCTTATATCATGACATAAAAGCAAATCAATTGTACAGTTATCTCATATGCAGCAGTTTTCATACCTTATAAAGTACTTTCATATGTTACTGTTCTTGTATGCAGAGCACAACCATCCTTCTGCTCAGGCCTGAAATCTAACATATCCCACTTATCAGACTTTTGAAAGCTAAGCTGTTTAAGAGCCCACCTTGTATTTTCTCACCTTCCCTTCTTATTAGTTCAGCTAGGATGTTGGCTTCATGGGACCTGACATTTTTCTTAGCTAATTCTATTACTTCATTGCCTTCTTTCAACACAGATTTTAATTGAATTGATTTTTTTCCTTGAGAATATCAACCAAAAACATCTGGCAAGCTGTAACTAATATTTTGTTTATAATTATATCAGCATCAATTTTTGTTACTATAAGATGTTGGAAAATTTAAGGTTACATATAGCTCATAATCACTTACCTCAGAAATGTTACATATCATGTATAAAAAGTGATGTTGGCTGCATTTAGTTCATAAATACAAGTTAGCTAACTCATAATTTCTTACCTCAAAATGATCAGTATCATGTTTAAATTATTATGTTGGCAACATGTGTCTCATAAATCAAGATCAAATAAAATTAGAATAATTTTGAAATCATTACTGAAGTCTTGCTGGGTAACCAAAGCAGTTTCAATAATTCTTGTCTAACTTAGGCTAACAACCTCATATTAGATCTTTATGTTGTTTCAATTGTGAAGTAGGGAAATAAACATATACATGGTTGAAAATATCATTGAAGGGAAAGGACCAACAGAACTCTTTCTGGAGTCACTACATGGTTCAATGAAGAGACAAATCCCCTGGAAAATAAAGGCCTGGATTCAGTTCGGGGTGCGAGGTGCTGGTATGGTTTTTTACATTAGATAGTCATTAGTTAAAAAAAAAAAAACCAGAACAGAAATAATTTTAGAAACAAAGGCCAAAACAAAGATCTTCCCCATCCCAGGGAGTGCTGGAACCACTAAACAGTCGCAGAATCTTTGCAACTTGTTTGTTTTTTTTTCTTATTTGCTCCTCAGCCTAGTATTCAGAGGTGGTAGAGGAAAACTGTTCCTTGGTGGTTAGGAAAGTCTCCTAGAAAGTATGAGCTCAAATCTCACCAGAGTGAGGAAAGCTGAGAACTCTGAGGGCATTTATACATGTGCTGTGGGAGGTGGGGTGGGAGGTGCTTTAATTAGAACAGCTTCGAGATCCACTCTAATTAAAGTGCCTGGAACATCATGTGTATCAGCATCCCTACACTGAAAACTGGGGATGTGGGCACTTTAACTAAAGCTTATTGAACAAGTTTCAGTGAAAGCCCCCCTGCCACCATTTTTCAGCAGGGGAGGCTGATGCAAGTGATGCTGGAGTCTGCTAGAGCACAATAATTACCATGCTTCAGCAGACTCAGTCAAGTCTGTTCTGACATGCTGTAATTACAGCATGTTGTAGCAGCTTTGATGCATGTGTATAGGAGCCCTGATTTCCTAGGCCAATGTTTTTAACCACTAAGTGGCCAAAGGTATGCATTATTACATCTTTCTCTGGCAGTTGTGTTTCACATTGCTTTAGGCATACTGTCAACATCAAACTGTTAACTAGAAGTGTTATTACCTCACCTGAGGAATTAGGGCCATAGAGAAAGCTTAGGTCCTTCTCAGCACTGATTTGGATCACAACAGAGAGGAATGAGAGGATTAGGTGGCTGCCCTGTAATCTATGCACTTGCACAGTAGCCTACAATTCGTATGGTTCTGTAACATACAGCCTACATTTTGCTTACGTCCTGTTGAGGTAGATTACAATCTTATCCTATTGCTTTGCACCTATTTAGTCATTTACGCATGTGAAAAGATGCTCATCAGTTTTATACTTATATTGGATTCGTATTAACCAAGGGCGTCAAACATTTGCCTGCTACCTCATTTGAGTTTGATTATCCTGTGTAAATGACTATACATTTTCATGACAGTAGGAAATTAGGCCTAGATTGCATCTCACATAATTTATCTAAGAGTTATGTATATATATATATGCATTTTTCAAGAATCAAGATCTGCCAAAACCATTTCATAAATCTCTAAGATGTCGTGTTGTGTTGAGTCATGTCCATGACACTGAGATTAAGTTATCTGAAGAAATGTAAAGTGACACTTAAACTGGGAAGTTTTCTAAAGAGTAGTTGTAATAAAAGGACATGACTTTTAGGACACACATATGTGGATAGTATTCTGTGGGCACACTAACAGGGCACTAGCCTAAATGATATTGCACAGTAGTGCATCACAGCACAAATAGTACTAAAACACTACTGCACAGTATTATTAGGCTACTGTTCTGTAGCATCACTTAAAATGGTGCTACTGCTCAGTAACTCTGGTTACTGTATATTTATTTAGTACTTGATTATACACTGCCTGAAAACTTGCAAATAAAGACTTTTTTTGCAAATATCTAGTTGGTCTAATAAAAGATATCACCTCTACCATGAGTTTTGATTCCTTTTGCCTGTAGACCAATACGGCTACAACCTGTATCCCAGTAACCACTGCATTAATGAAAATGTAGATAAACCCTGTTAGTAGGGGCAAAACATTTAAACATAATGGTCAGAATTCTGATTACACTGAAACAAATAAGAGCTTTGACACTGACTGAAATGAAACATTATTTTAGTCAAGATTTCCTTTCGCACACTGGATGATCACTATCACAAAGTATATAAAATAGGTAATACTTACCTTTCTTCTGCCTTAATACTATCCACTGAGAAACACCCACCCAGTATATTACATTCTTTATAGAATCTTTATGTTATTTCTTCTAAAGTATTGCAGTAGTAGTCAATTTGGATCAAGTTAGGTCCAACTCAGACTAAAATATTTTCAGAATGTATACATGTTCTATAAGGAATGCCATTGTCTATTATCATAAGCATCTATTATATTTTTTATCAAATACTCTTTAA
>NW_017729033.1:81445949-81448855 GCF_001723915.1 Gavialis gangeticus | reverse complement strand
CATAAGCATCTATTATATTTTTTATCAAATACTCTTAACCTATTTTTTAAATATACTACAGGGGATATTTCAGAGTTCCAGATACCCTCTGTGACAGTACTTACATTAAAATATAAGATTTTCCTTTATATATATTCACATATATAAAACATGATTTTTTTTATTAAGGAGAAAATATGCCACAGGAGGAAAGATACTAGAGAGCTGCAGGTTACATTACCCTGATGATTGAAAGCAGGGCTGTAACTGCTCAGTTTTTTAACAAAGTGACCCCTTGTTTCTGATTCTGGGCAGTACTACAATGCACATATAGGATTTGGGGATCAGAGGAAAGTACAGTGGAAGGGACTTCACAAAGTTATATAGCTCAACTCCCTTCTCAGGCAGGGTCTTCCTGGTTAAACCATTCCAGACAAGTGTCTGTCCAAACTGCTTTTGAAAACTTCCAAGGATAGAGATTCCATAAATTTTTTAGTCAGCTTCCTCCAGTGCTTGACCATGCTCATAGTCAGAAAGTTCTTCCTAATCTCCTAAATTTCCTCTGCTGAAGCTTGAAGCAATCACTCCTAGTCCTGTCCCCTATTACCACAGATAAAAATCCATCTCCATTCTCCTGATAATCACTTTCAGACATCACATTAACCTAAGCCTTTTTTTCTACAGTTCTTTCAGCCTTTCCTAGTGTGCTGAACCCTGCAGCCCCAGGAACTGGCATTGAAGCCAAGGAGGGAAGCCTATATTTTTCATAGAAAATCCTCAGTTTGGTTCACAAGCCAGTGGGTCACAAAGAGGAAATGGATAACAGGTAAATAGATATTACCATTGTGGTAACTCACACTCAGGGAATAGGTAACAGGTAATAGGCATTAACAGTATGATGCATGCATTCAGCACCTTTAAGTCCCCACCCACAACTCCAGAGGTGTCCCCAAACCAGTCTTTAATCCTGAGAGCACTCAGATTTAGTCTGCACATGCTTCCAAGTCTGAGTCCCACTGCTTCAGTCCACTGCTTAGCCAACTCCTACCAATGAGTTCCCAAGCTCTGCTGCATCCTGCTGCCATCCATCTATGATCTTTCAGTCATGTACATACCCAAGTCCACTCTGTCACTTCCTCTACCTTTGTCCCCAGTCCCTTGGTGCTAATTGGTGCTGTAGTCCAAATTACAGTTGGCACAGTTCTGCAGGAATGCTCCTCCTGCTATTATATGATACACATTCACATTACATTACACTTGTAAGTCTAGCTTCCTCAGTCCCTAAGCATTTTGTTGCTCTAACTGGATGCTTTCCAAACTGTCCAGGCTCTCTTGAAGTGTAGGGCTTAAAACTCTAAGTAGTCCAGCTGATGCCTCACCAGTACTGAATACAGCAGAAGAATCACTTCCCTTGATTTTCAAGTGTTACTCTTACTAATACAACCCAGTATTCTTCTGGCTTTTCTACAACAGGAGCACCCTGTTGGCTCATATTCAGCTTATGGTTTACTGTAACTCCCAGGTCCTTTTCTGCAATACTGCAGCCTAGCTATTCATTTCACTGTCCATATTTGTGCATGCTGTTCTTTTGCTCTAAATGCAGGACTTTGCACATGTTTTTGTTGAATCTCATATGATTGATTATGGACCATTTCTCCAGTCTATTCAGGTCATTCTGCATCTTAACCCTACTCTCTAGAATATCTGGAGCTCCACCCAACTTGGTTTCATATACAGATTTGCTAAGCATACACTCAAACATTTATCCAAACAATTAATGAAGATATGCACTCCTGTGGCTGGGAGCCTGCAGCTGATTTTGCTGCCTGCCAGTGCAGAGGGAGCGCAGGATCATGATCCTGGGCTTCCCTTGCTACAGAAATAAGACATGATGGAATCTGATGCTCAGTCCCACAATTACACCTCCTGCCATGCACATGTAGCATGGCAAGAAGCACAGTTGTATGGATCACACATCATATCCCATCATGCCTTTACCTGGACATCTGGCAGGGGCCTTAGGAATTTGTACAATCAGGATGGAGGTCCTTCTGGGTATTCTTTGACTGGAGCTATGTATGAGAGAGAGAGAGAAAATCAAGCGGAAGCACAGAAAGAAAGAGAGGAGAAAAAAGACAAATCATAGCCTGAAACGACTGGTAGCAGACACCTAAGATAAGTCTATATCAGTAATTCTCATCTGAGGTCACCTTGGGTGCCAGGAAATCCTTTGTGGGGGAGGGAGGACGCCACAATATTAGCACTTCTAGATGTGCAAACATTTACACATGACTTGCAACATAAATCCAGAAATTTCAAATAGGAATTCACAGTGTCAAAAGCATTCTGACCTGTTATAGTCTTTCTAAATTCCTTACAATGGAAGGATAGCTGTATTATTTTCTGTAGTAACAATTAGTGAAAGCTAATAACTGAGATTTTCTGAGGTCTTGAATCTAAAAAGGTTGAGAAACACTTGCTGAAAGGGGCCTGGTGGTGTGAGCAAGTCTCTGGTATGTCTGATTCCTCCATACTCAGGATTGCAGGGAGGAATCAGACAAACCAGAGACTTGCTTGCACCAGGGTTTTGTACCTCTTTTGTAAATAAACTCTGTATAAAATAAATTAGCTGTAATGATTTAAAAGACACTTCTAAACTTTTGGATCAAAATGGGTAATAATAGTTTACAGTGGGTGCTTCTACATGTGCGTTTTACTGTGCAATAGACTAATTTACTGTGCAGTGAAGCATCACCATGTACATGTGCTCAGCAATTACACTGGTGTAGACTAATTTATTTCATTGTTGGATAGTCCCTTCAGACACAAGTACTATTTTATGATGGAGTAAATTACAGTGCTTAAATGCATGTGTAGATGATGACATCCAGATTAATTTACTCCAGCTCAAATTGCACCAGAGTTTA
>NW_017729033.1:81435658-81445938 GCF_001723915.1 Gavialis gangeticus | reverse complement strand
AGATTAATTTACTCCAGCTCAAATTGCACCAGAGTTTATTTAGTTGCATTAATTGCGTGTGTAGACAGGCCCAGTGAGAATAACATTCATACTACTTTGAACTAAAAGATAATGAATTATGTAGAATTTTATACCTGCAAAAATATAAGCTTCTACTAAGTAACCTGAACAATTTCAGTGCAGATCAAATAGGGACCAATTAATGTTTCCAGAAGAGTCTCAGATAAAAAAAATATATATTTTCTATCATCAGAAAACAAATAAAATCAATGTCTTCAAACTGGAAAGTAAGGACACAGTGGGTGCGTCTACACAAAATGCTTACTGTATAGTAACCCTTTACTACTGTGCAATAGTGTCGCTGGGTACAAACCATGATGCAACGCTACTGCACAGTAGTGATGAGCTACTATACAGTAAGTACCACTAGGCAACCATGCTGGGATGCTACTGCACAGTTACACTGGTGACTACGCAGTCATTTAGTATGTGGTTATGGAAGTATCAAATGACTCCATAGTAACAAGTGCACAGTGGGTTGCTCATGTAGACATGCCTAGTAACTGCAGTTTGTCAATTGCTCTGATTAGTGCTCTTGAAGAGACAATAACATTCACTACAGTTGTAATATTGAGGGCTCTGATCTGTGTTTTCTGAGAAATTGCATGAATGTATAGCTAATGAATAAATTCTAGGACACCTAGTATAATTAATGTGTTTCCCTTATTTTCTAGTCCTATTAATAGAAACTAACTCATAAAGTTGGTCAAACAGTTCTGGCAGCCTAAAACAGTCTCTCTAGAAAGTGAATACTGTGTTTCAGAAAAGCCCTTTTCCCCTTTTTGCCTTACAAGAGATAACATCAGATATAATAGTGACATCACTGTTATTGTAAAGCATTGGTGAACTAGAGTAAGAAATTGTACTGTCCAAAATCACAAATCAAACTTATTTTCCTAAGTTGCTAAAATGAACCCATACCCTCTACAAACAGGCTTGTCAGCAAATAATGACAGTAATATCACACTGATGCTGTAACCTTCAGTACATCAGATCCCTTGATAGCAGAATAGAGGGGATGAGGTTTTGGAGTACTATTTGCTCTGAAGTTAAGTGGTAAAAAAGAAAAAAAGATGCATTAAAGAAAGATGAAGGGCGTTTGGAGAATGTGATCTCAGTAACTTTCAAAAATGTCATTATGGAAGAATACACAGAACATGAACCACATTTATTTTGTAAGTATCCTTAAAGGACCTGCAATACAATTCTACTCCTAGCATAACTATGATCATCAGCCAAAAAATCACTTTAATCCTTACTTCAACCAACATTATATAAGTAACAAAAGAGACATGCACAGAGGCTCTCCTACCTAACAGTATTGCCAAGTTTTATAAATTTACTTTATTCATAAACAACACAATTTCCCAAACAGTTATCACTTTTCCATAAATTCTACTCCTGTTAAGTGTTTACCAGCACAGGTTATAAATCTTCACAATAATGAATTTAGGGCATGTCTCTACCATCATGCTTACTCCACCCACTGCTCTCCAAACCCAGAAGTGTGCTAGTGGGAATGTCCCTGGGTAATCTGCAGCAGCTACTTGCAGGCACTCTGGAGATCAAGGTTGGACAGAAACGACAGAGTGTTTTCATCAGCATATTTCTAGGTTTAGAGTGTGCCTGTGGGAGTGGCTCATGAAGGCATGCTAAGAGACATCTTGGCTGGGGCACACTGCCTCAAAAATGCGATAGACATGCTCATATTGGCTTCAAACTAAGAATAGCTCTGTGTGTCCAAACGTATTAATCATTCTGGCTTTGTGATGCAGACAGAGTCAAAGATTGCCTGCATAGAGTTCATTTGAGATAGTTGCTGATTAGACTCCATTTTTAATTATACAATGGATTTATGGTTTTCTGAAGTGCTGAGTGCCTCATCTCTGATTGACGTCAATGACAGCTTGTGTGTCCGGTAGTTCAAGAAAATATTAGATCTTGGAGAAATTAGACCTTAACATATAATACATTCTTGCTGTGTATTTCAAGACTTTGAACTGTCTCTTTCAGTGCAGCTCCTAATTTACTCTGTAATTATGTATTAAAATAAATATAAAACTTAGTTCCATTCTGTCTCTGAATGCCACTTGTATGTTTATAACCAAGTCACCCCAGAATTTCACAGAGAGGTTGCAGGGTTCTGTACAGTGGTTTTATACATGTTCTTTTATTTACAGCTGTTATTTGGAAGTGCTAAAGACATGTACACATGGTAATTACAGATTTATCAAATTTCTACAATTATGGGTCTATGCATTTTTCAAATAAATAGTTAAATGCTAGGTTCACTGCCAGGATATGCATTCAGTAGCTCAAAGTTGCAAGGCAGCAGTTATGTTTGATTATACAGAATAATTACATGGTATGAACACTGAAATTAGAAATGCATTATGTAAAATGTGATGATTATTTCCAACATGGGACTAAATTGAATTAAAAAAAAAGCCTTATTGATCTGGAGCTAATCACAGTTTTGTATGGTACGGATTGGCCCGATCTTCTCCCCATCTACTGAGGTTTGTTTATCCCTGTGTTTAAAATCAGCCAGCAGTCACTCTTTACAACAGCAGATGTTTCTTCTTTTCATGCCAATGTACAGCTTACAGAATGCAAGAGCAGATGCCAACACAGTTGAGAACTGAATTATCTAACAGCTATTTTAATACAACTAAAAATTAATATTGATGCTCAATAACAATATATAATCCAATTTTACTACAAATTTGGCAATGGAACTCATGTCTTGCTGCATCAGGGCACAGTAAGGTATCGTTGAATTGAATACCATATAATTAAACAGTATTAAGATCTAAAACATACTGACAAGAGCCATGGGATTCCAAGTTAAGGGTGTCACTCTTTAATGGTGTTGTTAATAAAAGCACAAAAACATGAGCATGAGAGCTTTAATTTAAACTGAGAGAGATCTTAGAATCGTAGAAAAGTAGGGCTGGAAGGGTAGTCTGCATATCATCTAGTTTAGTCCTCTGAATTATCCCTATCAAACCCATGCTATACAAATCCTTCTCTAACCTATTACTAAAACTACAGTCAAACCTGTCACACAACTACAAGTACCCTAACTTGCTACTGGTAAAGCAGGAGAAAATGGCAGTCAGTCTCCTGCTGCTGCAAGGGCTGTTAAAATATACTCAAGAAATGTAAGGGCAAGGCCATGTCCCCCACTACAAGAGAAAGGAAAAGCCAAACCAATGATAAACATGTTAAACAGTAGTGTGTTCAGGAGAAACCTCTGTGAGACTCCACTTGCAACCTCCTGCCATTCCAGTATGGATCTATTTATAATTACCTTTTGCTTGCAGCTACTCAGCCAATTGTCTATCCATCTTGTAGTCATTTTATCTAGCCCACATTTCTCCAGTTTGTTTATGCATGATACACTTTTTTTGATGAAAAAATTCAAAAGGTTCATTTCTGGTCTAATTTCTTTAACATGTTTATGAATATATTCTCATTTGATCAACCTTTGATTAAGCTTTATTTAACCCTCATCCATTCTCATGAAACCATGACCATTGTTGTTCTCATGAGATAACTTGTTACCCTGCAATTCAACATTGTTGGTCTCATGGCATAACTTGTTACCTCACCTGCATGAACAAAATGGAGCCAGTGACAACAGTATAAATGTACCAAAACCGATTTATTAAATGTATAGATTGTTTGAAAGAGTATATTTATGATGATTTAAACCCAAAATATTATTTAACTAGAACTATGAGCAAAATTAAAACTTTTTTTAAAGTTTCAAAACTCTAAAATGAACAATTTGCTAAGTCTGTAGTTCACACTGTTTTCAAACTAACAATTACTTCCAAAAACATTTCCTAACTGTTTTAACTAAATATTACATTCCTCACAAAGAAGCAGTGATGTACTGTGGTGCACACAAGCAAATTGCTTACAATCTTTGCACCATTTCTGGGTTTTGTGGTCATCTGTCCTTGGACAAAAAGCACAATGTCCACTTATTCATGCAGAAGGTTCTACTGGGGTGTGTTGTGGCAATTTGTAATTTAGGGTAGTTATACCAGACTTGACAGACTTAGATTACATTTATCCATCATTCTTTGTTTTATTTGTTCATCGATCAACTGTTCTCTAAGCTCCTGAAAAAGAAGCTCTGTCTTCTTAAATGTGATCTTTGCTTCCAGGTCGCATTGTGGCCTAGTGTAGAGGAGTAAGTGCCGCGTCAGTGAAAGGACCCAGAGAATGCCACTTCCGGAGCTGATACCATATAAGGCTAGACGCTCCGAGATCAGAGTGTGGCGACAACAGAGAAAAAGAGACAAAAGGAGAGAGGAAAGAGGGGAGAAAGAGAGAGGAAAGAGGATCCCCAGGGGATCGGTAACTTACCCGAGGATCTCTCATGGCATCAGCAGGAGAAATGAAGCTCCGGGAGCGAGGGGAGGATCTGGGAGTAGATAAACACCATGGGATGTGTATTGCACTGCCGACCTGGAAAGAAAGTAAAGGAAAATGAAAGAGTGAAATTGACCCGTGATTATTCAGCTGTGGAGACAGTGTCTGAGTGCCCATTGAAAGGATCTGAGGCATCAGACACGTGCAAAAAAAAGAAAGAGTAAAGAGAGAGTATATAGCGGGGTTTGAAGATAAAAACCCATGAAAAGGATAGAAACACAATATGGAAAAATAAGAAAAAGACTTTGTTTATGAATACTAGGTTCCGTTCAGTCAAACTGACAGTAATAGCATAAGAACAGTATATAAGTAGAACCAACAAGTTGATAATTAAATGTGCATGTGAATATACAAAGGAGTGAGAGAGATAACTTACTGATAGTACCCATGAAACCCTAATAGAGACTCAAAAAACAAAAGAAAGAAAAAAACTTTCTTTTTAAACAACCCTCATGACTAGTGACATCAAAAAATTTGAGCATAGAATAATAACATCCAAGATGTGGCAGGCAGGAAAGTCAGCATACCAATGGGTCACTGGGTGACTATAGAGAGTGGTAAAAGGAGACATCCTAAGCGTAACCACCACACCTAGCCAAATGGTGAGGCTGGCAATGCCAGCCACATCCAGCATATTGAAAAATAGTGTTTTTGGCCACCTGTTGATTTTCTGTCAACAGGTGGTCATACGGACTAAGTGGTCAAGGTTATCCACCCCACCCTTGTTTTTATTGTAGTCATGGATGATGTCTGGCTTTCTTTGCTCTCTGCCCACTGACAGGTCATGGTGCATGCTTGACAGCAACAGCACAACTTTGGACTTCTTTGGAACATAGGAAACTAGGGTGAGTTCCCCATCGAAAGCAGAAATTGATGAAAAAGTTTTCCTTCTTCGATTTACTTGCATTTTGTTTGGGATATCAGCCTTGGTTTTCCAAATTGTACCCGCATAGGTCAAGTCCTGCTGTAGCAGTCTTTCTGCCAGGTCAGTACTTGTGAAGAAATTGTCACCCATAATATTCTTTCCCATCTTGGACCAGGGATGAACCAGTTTTTCAATGACTTGGGTACCAAGATTACCTTGGCATGGGACTTCTGGTTGCTTGCCCAGGTAGATGTCTCCAGACAGGGGGAATGATGTTGCTGCATCACAGAACCACCACATTTTTAAGCCATATTTGGCAGGCTTGCTGGGCATATACTGTCTGAAGGGACAGTGACCCCTGAACGCAATGAGTTGCTCATCAACCATCCAGTGTATTCCTGGAATATACCATTTCCTGAGCTGCTCCACAAATTGTGTTGAAATATTTCTGATGGCAGCAAGCTTGTCAACAGCTCTCCTTTCATCACATGTCAATTTGTTGTCAAATCTCAGGTAGTTGGTGATTTGATGGAATCATTTTAAACTCATGGTGGCATGGAAGCAAAGATGTCTGGTGCATTGCTCCCACAAGTCCTTCAGTGCCTTGTGACGACCATGGTATAGACCACTTAGAAGTAGGAGTCCAGTGTAGGCATTCAGCTCTGTTTCATCCAGCTTTTTCCACTCCATTCTATTTTCAGGATGGCTATCATTCCACTCCCTGAATCTTCTTTCTGCCTCTCTGTTTGTTTCTCTTATGATAATAGTCAGGATATCTTGTGAAAGAAACAGGTGGAATGTTTCCACCACTGTGTCTTTATGACTTTCTCTTGTTGGCCCAGCACTTTTGTGGATTATGTCCTTGGCTGTTCCCCAATGATGTATTAGCTATGGACTTTTTTCCCCACACTCTGCCATTCCTTCCTCTAAAGGTGTCATCATCTGCAATGTTTTCTGGGAATGGTGACAGCAATTCTGCTCCACGTTCTGTTAAAGCTCTCCTCAGTCTTCCATGGTGGCCCTTGGCTGGTCCTCTTCCCTTTCCTACTGGAAGTGTTGGCATCACTTCTACTTGTGGCACCAACTCGTCCTCATCTGAGGTAGATGAAGCTTCCATAGACATATGGTCTTCTTGCTCTAAACAATTTCCCATCTCTGGAACAAAGCCAGCATCCTCACTGCCTTGGGATAAGATTTCATCAGTGGATGTGTCGCTGTCATCCCTGGTTATCTGTAAAAGACAGGCTTCAGCACTGAATATGCACTGCCTTCTCATCCTGGACTGCAGAAAAAAAAGAAAAAAATGATTATTGTGGAATGCATATAAATAAAAATCAAAGACAAGCCTTCCCACCTATGCTGTCACAGAAGCAATTTTGTCCTTCCCTATGGCAGCACAGGTAGCACCTTCTCCTTCTGAGCACAGAAGCCAGAGACCAGCATCCACCCTTTGCAGGCAAGCCAAATGTGGGTACATGCTGTTTGGAAATCACACATGCTGGGTCTTATTGAGAGCAGGTAAAAGGAGTATGCGGGGTGTCAAGCCCTTACCGTTGAAGGGGACTCCATAGTGTACACTGTATTGCAGTATGATGTTGTTATTTTTCTTCTCTGCTGGCCCTTTGTTCCTTGTCCTCACTTCCAACAAAGACAGGGCAAACTAGCATGTATGTTATGAAATTTAGCAGGTGAGGCAGAGTTTTGCCATGAGAAAAGTGAGCAGAGGTGGATTTGGGTGTGACAAAGGAGTTTTACTTATTTATTTATTTATTTATTTTGGCAAAGGGCAGGGTGTTTTGATGACCTTGCAGCCTGAAAACAAATTGGTTTGCAAAAGGGATTACCACATCTTCTACAAAAGCAGAGTGGAGGATGGCCATTCATTGGTTACCATGTATACTTGAAGGGGACATGAATGAGGTGTGAATGAATGTTGACCTTTCAGATGCATCCACCCAAAGTGGCCAAAACTGTCATTTATACAGAAATCACACTGGGGTAACAAGTTACCCCAATGCATTAACATGGGCTTGGGGTAAATTGTTACTCTATATGGAAAAACACATTCACGCCTGGGGTAACATGTTTTTTATCCACAGAGAGAAAACCATTCATGTAAGCTGGCTGTTCATTGGGGATATTGTGCACTGGGATATTGTGCACTGGAACTGCAGTGCACAATATCCCAAAATGAAAAAAAAAATAGAATTAATTAACTTTAAGATACTGCACAAAATATGCATCAGGGGTAGGAAATTACTCCATGAGAATGTATAAAGTTTAAACAAAGCACAATATTAACCCATAAGACAACAGAACTTTCAGCAACCCTGCTTTCCTGTGAATAGATTACAGATTTAGGGCATAATATTGCACATGTATGCACGCTTATATAACAATTCATAAAAATGTAATGTATAAGCAAAATACATATAGTAAGTATTTAAAGTGAAGGTCTTAGGTGATCTTCCTATATTCACTTTTATTATAGACAGATATAGTAGTGATCCCTGTAGTTACCACTGCCTGACACTGCTTCCTAATTTAGCAATCCCAGCGTGGTGCCCTTCACCATTTTCATGGCAGTGTGCAGTGGGGTGCCTCTGATTGGCTAAGGGGCCCCAGAAGCCCTGAAGCTCCCTGGAGACTGACAAATGGCCTCAAACCAGGGCTTGTTAATGTGACAATGGCTTTTCTGGGTATGACCAGGGGATTAAGCCCATGGAAGCCAGTAATTATCATATTAGTAAGCAGTCTAGGACACAGTGAATGGTATCCATAGACTTGATCAAGTCTGTGGAAGCCATTAACAACATCCTATACTGCTTGCTAATTTGGCAATCCCCTAATCAAGCCTGGGGAAGCTATTAATTACAGCATTATTATTAAGCAGTCTAGGATGTGGTTAATGGCTTCCCTGGGCTTAATCAGGAGATTGCTGTGTTAGCAACAGTTTAGGATGCAGTCGCTTACTTCCATGGGCTTGATCAGGAGATGGAAGCCATTGACTGCATCCTAGAATGCTTGCTAACACAGCAATTAATGGCTTCTGCAGGCCTGAATAGGGGATCAAGCCCAGGGAAGCTATTAATTGCTGCATTATTATTAAGCTATCTGAGCACCTAATTAATATGTAAAATGAAATATCTTATTGAAATAAAGAAATGGATACCATGAATTGTAATGAATACCAACTGCATAAACTTTACTAAAATCAACCATACACACTTTATTAAATAATAGCATCTAAGCACTTAATCAAACTCTAAACTGAAATATCTTATGAAAATAAAACTACACTGGGCGCATCTACACAAGACACTTAACTGTGCAGTATCACAGTTTACTGTGCAGTAAGTTCACACATTCTTACTGTGCAGTAAAAACCCATAATCACAAGCATTTGCAGGTATCAAATTTACTCATGATTAGTTACTGTACAATAATCCATATGTAGACACAACCACAGAGCATATTTACTCCCAGGTCAGCCCTGCCACTAGGGGACTAGCCCCAGGGCTCCAGGCTAGGAATCTCTCCTGCCTCAGGGCTGGGCTGCCTCTTTAAAATACCTCAGTGTAACTCTTGATAAGAGACTCACCTTTCATGAACATCTATGGAATGTTGCTAAAAAAAGAAAGCATGAGTTAACCTCATGTGTAAATCAACAAGGACATCAGTACATCACCACTGGATAGGCTTAAATCTAGAAAACCCTTCTGGAAATATGCCAAGAAACTCAATAATGATAACAAATACAACTTGCCACAGAAATACATCATCAGCTACCCTACAATTCCCCAGACAGGATTTGAACTACCAAGGAAGATTTGATCCTCCCTGAATTGCAGCCAGATACTACATGGAAAATGTGGACAACATTCCATAAATGGAGAATCACAGAGAGTCCGGGTTGCAATTGTGGTGCAATTTGTCAGATGCTGCAACACAGTATGAATACTTGCCCAATTAGATTATTTAATAGCAATCTAAAATCAATCAATGCAGCTACCCCTTAAGCAGTCAAATGGTTATCAAATATACATATGAATCTATGAATATTGTAATCCTAAAATGTCATATGAAAAAAGAAGGCCTTGAGAAGCCTTCAGGCATTTTGAGCCCAGGGGACACCACAAGGCACACTTGGGCAACTCCAGGCCCTATGAACCTAAAAGAAGGATTTTATTGGGCAGGCCATGGTCCATGGCCAGGTGCGGAGGTGCACCTGGGGCACCAATGCCATCATCATCAGCAGGGCATAGTGGGTTAGGCACCCCTCATTCCACACAAATAGTTCCTTGTGCACAACCTGGGGCACACACAGCAGAGGTGACACAGGGGGCTGGCCCCGGGGCACCTCTTGTGGGGAGATGCCCCTGTGGGGAGGGCAGGAGTGCAGACAGTTCCTCATCCCAATTGTCTGGGAGCCCTCCCCCCACCCTCCCCCAAGCCTGGACACTGTGGGCTGGGTGGAAGCACAGGAGACAGGTTGGCCTACAGTATGCAGAGGATGTGGCATGCTAGGACAGGTGGTAAGTAGAAGATGTGGCACCACCACAGGTGGCAGGTGGCAGGTGGAAGACATGACCCATGAAGATGCATGGGACTGGGCAGATCAGGAGTTCCAGATGCAGGTCCTGGTCCTGGAGCATGAGTGAATGGAAGTGCTGTGGAAACAGACTGCGGTCCTGGATGAAGGCCATGGATGATGATTACCGGGTGCTGGTGCTCATCTTTATGCCATCCGTTGCCCTGCCTCTGACCCTAGCACTGCCTGTCCCCCAGTAGCCACCCAGCAGCAGGCCCCTACTTGGGCCTGGGAGGAGGTTCTGTGCCCTGTCCAGGAGCCAGGAGCCAGGAACCCTAACCCTGGCCCCCACTCCATTTTTGGTTCCCCCCTGCTTGG
>NW_017729033.1:81382422-81430658 GCF_001723915.1 Gavialis gangeticus | reverse complement strand
TGGAAGTGCTGTGGAAACAGACTGCGGTCCTGGATGAAGGCCATGGATGATGATTACCGGGTGCTGGTGCTCATCTTTATGCCATCCGTTGCCCTGCCTCTGACCCTAGCACTGCCTGTCCCCCAGTAGCCACCCAGCAGCAGGCCCCTACTTGGGCCTGGGAGGAGGTTCTGTGCCCTGTCCAGGAGCCAGGAGCCAGGAACCCTAACCCTGGCCCCCACTCCATTTTTGGTTCCCCCCTGCTTGGGTCCAGGCTTGCTACTTGCCCCAGCTCCATGCAGACACAGAGCCAGAGCTGCTTGCAGTAGGGCCAGGGCTGCATACCAACCCTGCTGGCTTTGTACACCAACTGCTGGATGGGGAGTCGCCCGCATAAGGGGATCGCCAGCCACTGTCACCCCTGGTCACCACCCACTGCGCTCACCGCAGCATGCACACCCATGGGGGAAAAGACAGAGGTAAGGTGCTGGCTGCCTGTCCCTGGGCTCTGTCCCCTAGGTGCTCCCACCCCATGACCCCCCTCCCCCACCCTGGGATGGCAGGCAAAAGAAATTCTACATAATTTTCATGAGGAAAAAGGTTTTTTTATTTTCAGGAATGGTGTGGGTGGTGGAGGGGATCTGTTTATGGGGGAGGGAGGGGCTGGGGGTCTCTGGGGAATAAAAACTTGTTATTATGAGATGGGTCTACAGTAAGCATGGTGCTGGGGGTTGGCAGGGGGGGTGGGGCAGATCTGTGGCAATGGTGCAGGTGAGCTAGAGCGGGGAGTGCTAGAGGTGGTGATCAGCCAGTGCCTACTGCATATAATGCCCAGGTCCCCATGGCTCTCCTGGGTCCTTGGTGGGGGCGGAGGTGATGGAGCACTGCTGCCACTGCCATGCCTTCTCTCCCCTGGCCTCATGGAAGAGCTCCCCTTGGGCCTTGCAGATATCATGTAGCACACAGGCTGTGACAATGACCCAGAGAGGTTGTCCTCCTCAAACTCGAGGCAAGTGGTGAGGGTCCACCAGTGTCCCTTGAGACAGTCAAAACTACACTCCACCAGGGTGTGGGTCCAGCCCAGGCACTGGTTAAAGTGGGCCAGTCAGGGGTCCAGCTAGCCAGTATAGGTCCTCATAAGCCAGGGCAGAAGTAGGTAGGCAGGGTCACCGATGAGAAAGTATGGGACCACCACAGTACCCAGCTGCATGTCTGACACCCCCAGTGTGAAGCAGCTGCTCTGCAGCAGGCCTGGCAGGGAAAACTTATGGAACATACAGGCATCATGGGCACTGCCCGCCCAATCAGCATTTACATACATGAAGATGACATGGTGGTCCACAATGGCCTGAAGCATCATGGAGTGAAGCCCCTCTGGCTATAGTAGGGGTGGTCACCATGGGGCAAGTGATGGGGCTGTGTGTCCTATCCAGGGCCCTAATGCACTGGGGGAGTCCCAGGGCACAGAATACCACCACCACTCACCATATAAGTGGCTGATGTACCGCAGGCTGGCAGGCATGACCAATTTCAGCAGGGCAAGGGCCGAGCAGGTGTCTGTGGGAAGAGACAGCTGTATGCTGGTGTTCTGCTGCTCCAGGTGTGGCTGGAGCCACTCTAGGAGATCCTGGAAGGTGACCTAGGTCATCCCTAAGGCCTCCGGCTACTGCTCATCATCCCAGGTCTGCTGGATGATGTGCAGGCACTAGTCCTGGCTGGCCCAGTGGGCCCAGAGGTGATGGGGCTGAAGGCCCAGGAGAGTGACAGCAGCCCCAGTGGTGGCATCCTGGAATATGTCATTGGAGTCCCTGATGAAGTCTGACCAGGAGGATTGGGTTGAGGTGGCAGATGCACAGTGGCTGTCCTGGGAAGGCACAGTGTGGCTGGGCAGGAAGGCATGGGGGAGCCAGGAGGGTTGAAAATGGCCATGAACCAGCCAGTGGTTGGTGCAGCAGGCCAGCAGAGACAGCACAATGGCCAGGTCATTACTGCCAGGGGCAGGGGCAGCCATGGTGTAGGGAGGCAGAGGTGACCAGGAGAGCTTTGCCACATCCTGTCCGTGCACTACTCATGCTGATCCTGGCCAGAGAAGTGGCTGATCTGAGAGCAGCCAGTAAATCTCACTTTTGAAGATGGCTGCCAGACACTGGCAGCTGGAGCCAGAACCTTTTACTGCCATTGCCAGTAAATCTGCTTCCACTACCCAACATGTGTAGATGCCCACCTGGCACCATTTACTTGTGAGTAATTTACTCATAAGTAAGTTGGTGCCACAGCTTCCCACCTTTTTCTGTTTGCAGCTCTCTTTTTTTGGACTTGCTTGACAATTTTGTGCCTTTTTCACAGGGACCAGGTTTTCATGGGGTTCTGTGAAAATCATGAAATCATGAATTTGGTAGGTCCCTAATTATAAGACAATTGTTTTCAGTTGCTCATAACTTTTCCCATTTCACTCAAATTTCAGAGTGAAATTTCCATGCTAGGTGTTGGCTTTACATTAAATGCAATTGGATATTTTCAGCAAAAATTATTTCTCCATTTCTGAGAATGAAATTAGAAAATAAAACATCCTTTGCTCATAGTAAAATTTAGAAAATGTACAGCCATTTCCTTGAGGATACCTCTGCTTTGAGACAAGAACTTGAAATCCACCTCAGTGTCAGGAATGGATCCTTTGCCAGCTCTAGGGAGAAGATTAAAAATGCCATAATCCATATTTGGCCAAGTTATAAACCTTTAAAAATAACTCACTTCAGAAGAGCTCCAGACCTGAGGGAGTAATTGACACAGGAAGTAATAAATAGGGACAAAGTGTTCAAGGAGGGAGGAGGAAGTGGGAGGAGTGAGGAACCTGGAACCATAGAATCAGATGAAAAAGAGACTGAATGAAGAATTAGAGGGTGACTGATACTGTAGTTTAGGTGGTGAAGACAGGAACAGGAAGAAGCAAGAAGGAGTGGGGCAGGCACAGAAACAGTCAGATTTTGAGATTATTCGGGACAGAAAAATATTCTATTTCTAAAGAACATTCTCTTCCAGTATAACTGCAGATTCTTTTGTCTCACCATTTCTCAGAGATGTCAGCATAACATACCGACAGGGCATGTATTATTTCCCTCTAATGAGTGGTCTCCACAAAGGAAGACAATCTGCCACTGTTACAAGTGATTCTGTAAGCTCAGGTGGTAGACATCAGGATATAAAGATTTCATCCCATCTATAAAACCTTGTACATATCAATACCATTCCATATAACTTTCTATGATTCTATGAATGTTTACCTTGTTTTGTTTTTCACTTTTGTTTGGTTTCCAGTTTGCTTCTTATAAAACCTGGGAAATGACAGCCAAAATAGTCAAAAACTTATGTAAAAATGCTAAAGATGCAAAGTCAAGCACTGAATATTTAAGGAATGCTAGAATTGATGTTGTCTGCATGAACTTGATTCAGTCCTCTACATACATATTCATGGCATAGTCATTAATTACATCATCATGTAGAGAGGATCCCTTCCACATCTGGGACACATTTATGCTAGATGCTTTACTACACATTAGACTAATCTAATGCACAGTAAAGCATCACCATCTACATGTATGTGGCACTTACTGCACATTAGATTAATATAATGTGCCATATACTGGCACTGACAGAGACAATTACTAGAATATGTCACATTAGTTTAATGTACCATAAAGCACATGTAGACGTTGGCTGGGAGCAATTTGCTCCTCATTAGCCAAGGTAGCAGGGGGCCACAGCTACTGAGCTCCAGGGAGTGGGTGGAGATGTCCTGGAGTTGGGGACAGCTCCCTACTGTATGGAGTTCAGGATTGCAGCCCAGCTCAGCAGCACTAGCCTGGGGCCTCTGTGCCTCTGAGTCACTCTGCTCCCCAAGGCCAAAGAGAGGGCAGTAATGAGTTGGGATCCCCCAGCCCACACCCCAGCTCCTGCCCAGTGCTGGGGGAGGCAGAAACTGAGCAATGCCAGGACCAGAGGAATACACATATCCCCACTGACAAAGAAAGATGGGGTGCCTGGGGGGGTGCTGTGGTGTGCCAAATGGGGACCTGCCAGCCCCATATGTCTTTCTTAAGGCTCCAATCACACCAGCACCACCATGGATGGGGCTCAAGAGTCTCTGCCTTGCTCCCTCCCAAGGCTGGGACAACGGGGCCAGGCGAGGCTGGGGCTGTGGGTTAGCTCAGCCTAGTGCTCAAGCCCTGGCTCCCAGGGAAGGGAAGGCTGTAGGCTCTGTACTACAGAGCAACCACTCAGAGCTCCCTGCCACAGCTATGAGGGCAGGGGTCAGAGACATCCAGGGGCATGGTGCAGCAAGTTCACTTCAGAAAATTCAGGTGCATTAATTGCACATGTAGATACACCCTTGATGGATTAGATTGCTTGAGAGATGAATCAAGATATAACAGCAGAGAGTCTGATGCCTGTAGTATCATACTTACTTTACTTGTTGGAGAAGTTGGCAGTTGTGAAATGAATGAGATATGGGATTCTAGAGAGAGAAAAGAAGCTCTTATGGTTACAGACCGTCATTCTCCTGGGGGACTTCAATCACCCTGACATATGCTGGGAAGGCAATACAGTAGTGTGCAGGCAATCAAGGAAGTTTTTGGAGAGTGTTGGGACAACTTCCTGGTGTAAGTGCTGGAGCAGCCAACTGGGGGCTTCACTTCTCTTGACCTCCTGCTCGCAAGCAGTGAAGAATTGGTGGGGAATGTACTAGTAAATGGTAACTTGGGCAGCAGCGACCATGAGATGATTGAGTTCAGGATTCCAAGGAAAGAAGGATGGAGAGCAGCAGAGTAAGGACTCTGGACTTCAGAAAAGCAGACTTTGACTCGCTTGAGGAATTCATGGGAAGGATCCCCTGGGAAGCCAGTTTGAGGGGAAGAAGCATCCAGGAGAGCTGGATGTACTTTAAAGAGGCCTTACTGATAGTGTAGGAACAAACCATTCTGAAGTGCAGGAAAACTAGAAATTATGTCAGAGGACCAGTTTGGCTTAGCAGGGAACTCTTAAGTAAAATAAATCACAAAAAGGAAGCTTATAGGAAGTGGAAACTGGGTTAAACATCTAGAGAAGAGTTGGTGTTCTGATGAAACTTGCAGTAATGGTAGCCTCTTTTGAGGGCATGAAGCCTGCCAGAATATTGCTCAGGCATGTGGGGATTAAGTCAGGATGGCCAAAGAGCAAATTCAACTTGCAGCTGGCAAAGGATGTGAAGGGGAACAAGAAGGGTTTTTACAAGTTTGTCACTAAAAAGAGGAAGATGAGGGAAACTGTGGGTCCTTTACTGAATGGGGTGGTAACCTAGTGGCAGACAATGCAGAAAAGACCAAAGTATTTCAAGCCTTTTTCACCTCAGTCTTCACAGGGAAGGTCAGTTCCCAGACTAATGCATCTGGCAGCAGAGTTTAGAAACTGGAAAAGGGAAAATGTAGTTCCCATCCTTAAGAAAGGGAACAAGGAGAATCCAGGAAACTACAGACCAAACAGCCTCATCTCAGTTCCTGGAAAAAAAAAGGAGCAGATCCTCAAGAAATTAATTCCTAAGCACTTGGAGTAAAAGAAGGTGATTAGGAACAGCCACCAGCATGAATTCACTAAGGGTAAGTCATGCCTGACAAACCTGATTGCCTTCTGTGATAGGATAACTGGCTCTGTGGATCCAGGGAGACAAATGGATGTGATATACCTTGATTTTAGCAAGGCTTTTGATATGGTGTCCAACAACATTTTTGCAGGCAAACTAAGGAAGTACAGGCTGGATGAATGGACAGTAAGGAGGATAGAAAACTGGCTGGATCATCAGGCTCAGAGGGCAGTAATCAATGGCTCAATGCTGAATTGGCAGACAATTTCAAGTGGAGCACCCCAGGGGTTGGTCCTGGGGCCAGTTTTGTTCAATATCTTTATCCAAGCACTGGGAGATGACAAAAGTGCACCCTCAGCAAGTTTGCAGATGATACCAAGCTGGGGGGAGTAGTAGATATGATGGAGGATGGAGCTAAGATTCAGAGAGACCTAGACAAATTGGAGGATTGGACCAAAACAAATATCATGAGGTTCAACAAGGACAAGTGCAAAGTCCTGCACTTAGGATGGAACAATTCCATGGACTGGTACAGGCTGGGGCTGACTGGCTGGGCAGTAGCTCTGCAAAAAAGGACATGAGGGTTATGGTGGACAATAAGCTGAATTGGAGCCAACAGTGTGCCCTTGTTGCCAGGAAAGCTAACAGCATACTGGCCTACATTAGTAGCTGTGTTGCCAGCAAAACAAGGGAAATGATTATTTCCCTCTATTCAGCGGTGGTGAGGCCATATCTGGAGTACTGTGTTCAGTTTTGGGCCCCCCTCTGTAGAAAGAATGTGGACGAATTGGAGAGAGTCTATAGGAGGGCAATGAAAATGGTGAGGGGACTGGGGCACATGACTTGTGAGGAGAGGCTGAGGGAACTGGGCTTCTTTAGTCTACAGAAGAGAAAACTGAGGGGGTATTTAATAGCAGCCTATAACTACCTGAAGGGCAGTTCAAAAGAGGATGGAGCTAGACTGTTCTCAGTGGTGGCAGATGACAGAACAAGGAGCAATGGTCTAAAGATGCAGCAAGAGAAGTTATATATTAGGAAGAAATTTCTTACTAGGAGGGTAGTATAACACTGAACCAGGTTATCAACAGAGGTTGTAGGCTCTCCATCCTTGAAGGTTTTTAAGACCCAACTAGACAAATCCTTGGCTGAGATGATCTAGTTTGGGATGGTCCTGCTTTGAGCATGGGGTTGAACTAGATGACCTCCTGAGGTCCCTTCAACCCTAACTTTTTATGATTCTATGAATTCTATGAGTCTATGATTAAAGCAGTTGAATGTTGCCTAAGGAAGTTAGATTTTGTGTGATGCTGGGCATATCACTTCAACCCAACTTTTTAAAAGTGATTTTTAATTGCATGTTCCTGATTTTGTGTATTCTGTGTGCCTGACTTGATCATTTGAATCTGATTTGCAAAAGTATTGAGTTTTCATATTTGCAAGTAAATTAATGGGAGCTGTGATTTGATCATATCAAAAGCTAAGTATTTAAAAAAGTCAGATCTTAGGCATTTCAAATTTGGCAACCAAAATTATTCTTAAATTTATCTTTCTGGAATTCAGTTCCCTGGTTGTGTCTACACAAGATGTTGACTGTGCAGTAGTTCATTACTGCTGAACAGTACTGTTGCACAGCAGAAAGCATGACATGCTGCTACTGCACAGTAATAATGACCTACTGCATAGTCAGCATCACCAAGAAGCTGTGTGAGGATGCTACTGTGCAGTAACACTGGTTACAGAGCAGTCACTTAGTACTTGTGTATGCAAGCATTAAATGACTGAACAATAACAACTGTTCAGTCACCATCTCATGTAGACACAGCCCCTATGTATAAAATCAGGATAGTTATATTCTCTTGACCCATAGAGTATTATGGAAAAAGTGCATTGATATTTACGATGCATTCCAATGCTGTAATGATGAGTGTCATGAGGCAGTAAGTAATTCTGTCTTCAGAGCAGGGCTATAAATTTGTTGCAATGATGATTTGAGGCCACACATTGAATAAGAAATTGAATAACTACACATTGGAGGTTCACCTGCTATGCCATACAGTATATGATAAATATTATATGAGGGAAAAAGTAAGGAATTCCAGGTTGTATCCTAACGTATACATAAAATGGTTTTACATTTTAGTGTTGTCTTTTCAACTTTAAGACACTTTTAATGCACGTTCTTACGTAATATACTATAAATATTTTTCATTTCTTTAAAAATGTGTATTGCACTTACTGATATGCCTGACAAGTTCTGTAGACACTTCAATTTGTTAGGAAATGTCATATATACATAAACAATTTGTGTGCCATTTTGCATGTCCCAAGTTTATGTACACGCACACTATAACTACTAAGTTGACCAGGTTTTCCACTGAAATCAATGGAGCTATACTGATTCTCAGCAACTGGGGATGTGACACAATGTACAGATCACTGGAAAAGTGGCTGTTTGCAAGGCAAACAAATGTCAGGTAAATGCTGCCAAGATTCAAATTAAAGGACTTGAAGGGGTAACAAGCTGTCCACTACTTTAAATTGTCTCACATATTTATAAGGTGTGGCATTAGTTTATGATGATTATGAGTCATCAGGTTTAGAGTCCTGAATTTTAGAGTAACCCTTTTTTTCAAGAAAATATACTTGTAATCAATGCAGATGTGTGTGGGGGAGGATATATTTATTAATGTAAGAAATGTATTTTTCACAAAGAGATAACTTTTTGAGGCAAGCATCAGAGCCTCGAAACTGTTTGTATAGGGTAGGCACCAAGACGTCCACAAGAATATATGTTCTTCCACTAAACAGTATAATAGAGATGGTTTACCAGATGTTTTATTGAAAGAAATTATGTTGCATCTAGAGGCAAAATAATTCAGTTCCTGTCTACTTATCAAAAATAATGTCTGTGTGCTCCCATGTACTGAGAAGGCTTTACATCTTTCCTTGGTTTCAGGCAAATAAAAACAGATCGATACTAACTTGGGTAGCCACACTGCAAAATGCACAAGAATAAAGTTTAGGATGATTTAGATATTCTGCTTTAAGAGTAACTGATTGAAAAATCACCACTATTATCAAAAGAGAAGACTGGCTATGTACTCTTAGCTTAAAGGAATCTTTAATCTTTATTGAAATATCAATGGTGACTGGTTCTTTCAATGATTGATGGGGCTATACCCCTATTCCTAACAAGCTTTCTTCTTCAGGTTAACCAGGTTTTAAAAGTAAGAAAAAAAGGAACACTGGGCATGGTGGGGCATTTCATTAAAAAAAACCCTTTGGGGCTTTCCATTTGCAAATACTTAACTTTTTTCTCTAATCTACTGAGAATCTTTCACTATTCCATCCCACATTATCTTAAATAGCTTACTTCAGAGAAATAAAACCAGCAGGGAAGAGCTAGTTAACAGGAAAGAACATGTGCAAGAAATACCATAACTTGCCTCTATGGACCCAGCCTGAAAAAAACCCTGCAAATATCGTGAACCTTAGCCCTCTGTATGCTGCTTCTGATTCAGGAGCTCAGCCTGGTGCTACATCCATCTTAGCTGCAAATCCCACTAGGAGCAACTGATAGCAGCAAGGTGTGCTGCAGAACTGTGATATCAGGTATTGGCCAGAATTGATTCTTTTTCCCAGCAAACACCACATTCCTGATTTCTAATGGAGCTTTTCATATATCTTTGGCTGTAACTTTGTCATGGCTATATTTAAGAAAGAGGAAGTTGTAACCCTTCACCCAGCCTCCCCTCAAATCCTTTTATCTAATAGTCAGGGCATGACTCCAGTGTGTGAGAGAGTAAAGTTCAAGTTTCTCTTCTGCCTGAAGAAATCTGAACTCACATGTCCCACCTCTGCATGCTGTAATCACATGCTGACATATTTTGGGTACTCTCAGGGTGTAGAGGAATGCAGCATTTCTTCTAAGATAAAGCATTTTTTCTGGTATTCTACAGATATAGCAATCTTTTGTCACATTTTAAGTACTTGTGACGTATGCAAGATAAAAAGTACACTATAACTTTTTTGCTTGGGACAATGCTGTGTAAGTTAACTGCAGGTCATTCAAGTTACTTGCTAGTTATTCCAGGGACAAGCCTGTCAGGCTGTGTAATCTTCCTGGCCACCTAGCAAAGCAGCCTCAAAACACCTTGTAAAAGCTGTATGTGTAGAAGGCTGTGCCACTCCTGTTTTGTCCTGAGTTGTGACTGGGTGTGTCTACATGTGCACTTTACTGTGCAGCAGTCTGATTTACTACACAGTAAAGCACAATTGTCCACATGTACATGGCAATTGAGCCAATGTAAACTAATTTACAGTGCTGTTGGACAGTTTCATCAGACACAAGTATTATACAACAGTGGAGTGAATTACTGCACTTAAAGGCAGGTGTAGACCATGACATTGGGATTAGTTTACTCTGGCTTACATTGCACTGAAATGTATTAAATCTCATTCATTACACATGTAGACATATCCATTCAGATCAGTCAGAACCTCCCCAAAGGAGATGTCTGCTTATAACATCAGGACTAAATCCTATTTCATTTAAATTTTACATACACTGCCAAATACTTGCTTTTTGGCCATTTGAGGGTTCACAAAGCCATTGAGCATCCTCAGTAGGTGCATCTACATGTGTGCTTTTCTGCACATTAAACTAATCTAATGTACAGCAAAATGTTACCATCTACACATGGGCAGCAATTACTGCACAGATTAATTTAAAGCATATTTTGCTACCAGCAAGAGACACAAGTACTAGAAAATGGTGCTTTAAACTAATGCACCTAAGTGCATGTATAGATTCTGACCCAGGAGCAGATTGCTCCCAGTCAACCCAGGCAGCAGGAATCACAACAGATGTTTGGTTTAGCCCTGAGCTCCAGGGGGCAGGGTAGAACTGTCCATGGCTCCAGGGCAGAGCTGGAAAAATACGGCCCACTGGCCACATCTGGCCTGCTAGGCCATTCTCTGGCCTTCAGGGCCCCTAAAAAAATTAGTAATTTAATATTTATTTGCTCCTGGCTGCCTGTCAAAGCCGACAGGATTCAGGGGCAGTAGGACCCAGAGGAAGCCCTCAGCAGAACTGAGCAGCCCAGTCCCACCCCAACCTGCCCCTGCCCTGCTCCAGCACCATGTCACTCCAGACTACATTGCTGGACTGGGGAACATGGGGCCATGTCAGTACATGTATGTGTGTGTGTGGGTGTGTGTGTGTGTGCGTGCACGCATGTGTGTGTGTGTTCATAGGGTGAGACCCACACACACACCCCACCATACACATGCACCCACACCCCACCTCGCACTGCCATAAAAACAGCCACCCACACCCCCTCATATACCCCAGCTACACAATGGTCCCCACAAACCCCATACTCACCCACACCCCACATACCTACACACCCACAGCCCCCCACATACCTATATGCACCCCCTACAATATACAAGAGCAAGTCTTCATTTTAAGCTATTGTGCAATCACTTCTGTGTACACTGCACAAACACATGTAAATCAGGACAAAAAAATTTTTGGAAATCAAATTAATGAATGCTTAGGTGTTTGCTTTTTAGAATATAATTTGGTATTTTTCTGGTTCCAAAACGGCAAAACCCCTTGCTGAAAGGAGTACTTCTGGGGGCAAGGGGAGGGACTTGGGGTGGCAAAGGTCAGGAGTCAGGGCGCGGAACTTCCAGTCACAAGATGGCAACAAGGGGGCATGGCACCTGTCAAAGGCTGGAGCTACCCATGAGGCTCTTTACAGCTTGCCAAAACTCAGTAAGCAGCTCTCTGCCCAAAATAATTGCTTCCCCCTGCTCCACGGGCATCTCTTAGATCCTAGTTGTGCAGAGCTCCACCCCTGCCCCCCACAGCTTGTAGCTAACCCCTGAGCTCTAAGCAGCTCAGAGATGCCCCCAGAAATGGTGACTGCCCCCAGAACCTCCTGCCAGCCTGTTTGCAGTCTTGTTTGGTTCAACATTAGAACCAAAAGACTCCAATTTCTGCACATCCTGACTGCCTGCCCACCAGGAGTTGCCATAGGACCACTCACAGGTTTGATGCACAGCAGCCACACAAAAGTAGTATAGTAACTACAGTGTAACTGACAATTCAGGTGTTGCTAGTGAGGCTTAGTCCTGCTGTCCTCTAATAAAAATGTGTTTGCAACACCACATACCACACAACCGTGCTTGTCTGGATGTGCCCAAGAAGGCCGAAGTGCAATTAGAGCTAAAGCTAGCAAGGAATATGAAGGGTAAAAAGAAGGGCTTCTACAAGCATGTCAGGAACACGAGGAAGAAAGTGGGCATCCCTTATTGAATGGGGAAGGCAACCTAGTGACAGAGAGTGCAGAAAAGACTGAAATATTCAATGCTTTTTTCACTTCAGTCTTCACAGACAAGGTCAGCTCCCAGACTACAGTACCTGGCAGCACAGTTTGGGGAGGAGGTGCTCAGCCAATAGTGGTGAAAGAACAGGTTAGAGCTTATTTAGAAAAGCCGGACATGTACAAGTCCATGGGGATAGGATGCACCTGAGGGTTCTGAAGGAATTGGCTGATGTGATTGCAGAGCCACTGGCCATTATGTTTGAAAACTCATGACAGGCAGAAGAGGTCCTGGATAATTGTAAAAGGGCAAATATAGTGCCCATCCTCAAGAAGGGGAAGAAGAAGGATTTGGAGAACTACAGAACGGTCAGCCTCACCTTAGACCCTGGAAAAGTCATGGAGCAGGTCCTCAAGGAAGGCATTTCTAAGCTTGTGAAGGAGAAGGTGAACAGTCAAGAACATAGAGTGTTGGAGTTATTTCCTGATGTTAGGAACAGTCAGCATGGATTCACCAAGGGCAAGTCATATCTGACCAACCTGTTTGCCTTCTACGATGAGATGACTGGCTCTGTGGATGTGGAGATGTGATATACCTTGACATTAGCACGGCTTTTGATACAGTCTCCCATAACATTCTTACAAGCATGCTAAGGAAGTATGGGTTGGATGAATAGACCTGTTAGACCCCAAGTCCATGTGGCGCCCAATGACTAGGGAGATGACGGTCCAGTTACCATGGATCCTGTTACTCATAAGCTAGAGCAGAGCAGGGAGCAAACACCAGCACACATTGCTCTCAAGAGCTTTATTCAGAATGGAGACAGCTTCAGGTGAGCTCTCTCACCATAAGAGACAAGGAGCAGCCATGAACACATTTTTTCTCTTATTTATACACTTTGATTTATACTCATTAACATTTGTTCTGCCCTTGTTTTACCTCTCATTCCACCCATTTCTCTTCCCATCTCAAGCCCCACCTCTGTTTACTGTTTGCTTCATTAGCATGACATTGTCTATGCATTTACATGTCTTTTTGCTATGAGCGCATGTCTAAGTCCTTGACTCCTACTGTTCGGTCAATGGGCGGACTTTGACCAAAACCTGGAAGCTTCTGGAGGCTTCTTCACCAATCACCATTCACCTTTTTGCATATGTTCATCTCAGATTTTGTTACCAATTACGTGTTGTTTTCCACATTCCAGTCTGTTTTTCCATCTTAGGTTGTACCACCTTCTGCCTTTTTGGACCACTCTATCTTATCTCATTTCCTACTGTAGTTGGTTCACAGCACACACTCACACAGATTCACTTGCTGCTTTTCCCTCAGAAAATAGTTGACACAGTTAAAATGGTTACTTAACATAAGCAAATGGCTAGCTTAGATATCATTCTGCCTTGTGGTCAGCAGCTCTGCAAGGCCACAGATAAAGCCTCTGTATTCAGCTGCAAATCCAGTGCTCCTTAATAATCCAAATTATTGTTACCCTAACACGACTTTAAGGTAGATAGAAAATTGGCTGGATTATTGGGTTCAGAGGGTAGTAATCAGTGGCTTGATGACTAATTGTCAGCCAGTATCAAGTGCAATACCCCAGGGGTCAGTCCTGAGGCTGGTTTTCTTCAATATTTTCATCTGTGACCTGGAAGATGGGATGGAGTGCACACTCAACAAGTTTGCAGATGACACCAAGCTGGAAGGAGTGGTTGATATGCTGGAGGGAGGGGCTTGGATTCATAGGCACCTATAGTATTTGGAGGATTGGACCAAAATAAAATCTCATGAGTTCCTATAAGGACAAGTGGAAAGTTGTGCACTTAGAATGAAGTAATCCCATACACCAGTACAGGTTGGGGACTGACTAGCTAAGCAGAAGCTCTACAGAAAAGGACCTGGGAGTTATAGTGGACAATAAGCTGAATATGAGCCAAAAGTGTGTGCTTGTTGTGAAGAAGGCTAACAGCATACTGGGCTGCATTAGTAGGAGTGCTGTGAGCAGATTGAGGGCAGTGATTCCTTCTCCCTATTTGGTACTAGTAAGCCCACATCTGCAGTACTGTGTCCAGTTTTGGGCCCCCCACTAGTGAAAAGATGTGGACGAATTGGAGAGTCTAGTGGAGGGCAAGAAAAATGGTTAGGAGGCTAGGGCACATGACTTCTGAGGAGAGTGTGAGGGAATTGGCTTTATTTAGTCTGGAGAAGCGAAGACTGAGGCGGGATTTAATAGCAGTCTTTAAGTGCCTGGAGGGTGGCTCTAGAGAGGATGGAGCTAAACTGTTCTCTGGGGTGGCAAATCCAGAACAAGGAGCAATGGTCTCAAGGTGCAGCAAGGAAAGTTTAGGTTAGATATTAGGAGGAACGTTTTCATTAGGAGGGTGTAAAACTGGACCAAGCTACCCAGAGAGGTTGTGGCCTATCCATCTCTGGAGGTTTTGAAGACCTAACTAGATGAAGCCTTGGCTGGGATGACCTAGTTGGGGACAGTCTTGCTTTGAGCAGAGGGTTGGCCTAGATGACCTTCTGAGCTCCCTTCCAACCTTAATTCCTTTGATTCTGTGAATATAGTTAAATCAATTATTCATAATAAGCTATGGAAGCTATCTGGAGACTGATATGTTCATCTATATAAAGAACATTGATTCTGAACCAAATCTGTTTCACCCTCTTTGCCACAGCTCAGGAATAATTGGACTGAATAGTTTAACTGGAAAAGCTGTTACTTTTCTTAATCACAGAAATACCTTAAAAGCCATTAGCTAATTGCAAGAAAAAATAAATCTAATGACCTTTTCTTATAATTTATTCTCAGAAATGTTGATGTAGGAGTGATGTCAGTGTTACTGCATAACCAATATGGAATTCAAAAGCTGTGGCTTCTTTTTGTTATGTTTCATTATCTGTCTTTTTCTCTTATTAGTTCTTTGGTTGATGCTTGCTTGCAGAGGGAGGTATGGTGAGCTGTGATGATGTTCATAAAGTTCATTTGAAGCAAAAGTAAGATGCTCATTTAATTCAGAGGTTTATAACCCATGCTTTCTTTGAATTTAATGGAAGAAAAAAATCCTCATGTCTTTCATGTTTGCCTAGATCCAAAATTAGGTGTTGTCATTCTTTCATTATTTCAGAAGCCTCAGGAGTTGGTCTGAGGAACATCTTTATCTCATGAATATGTAGTGTTTAATGTGATGCTGTGTGTTTAATGTGTATGCAGCACTCTTCTAATTACCTTTGTTCTTGTGCTAGGAAATTCTCAGAGCATCTTTAAAGTTAATGTTTTTACTTTTTTCCCCTTTTATTCAGTACATTTCATAAGACACCCCTTTAGATTCATGAAAATTTAATAGGAGTTTCAAAGAAGTACAAATGTTTTTACTTTTTATCTACACGTCTTCTAGCATTTAAATGCAGTTGATTCTTCAAGAATCTTTAAATTTCAATACTAATTAAAGAAATAATTGTGTTTTCATCTTAACATACTTTGAAGAGGTAGCTCTTGTCTTTCTGAATTAAATAAAGGAAGTTGCATAAGTTGTCAGAAAAATAATTCTTCGATAATTTAAACTAAAATGGTCCTTATATTACTACATCATCGGGAATGTATCAGGAGTGTATTATATGAATGGTTGCATAGAAATATACACTTCTTACAAATATACTTCTCAAAGAACCTTGCTACTTCGGATGTTTAGGGCAAAATCCAGACTGCCTCAATAATCCCCACCTAGCAGACTTTGGTATGTCTTAATATTAGGTGCCTGCTCATAGGCTGGTGGTCAAATGAAACAAAGGTAAGTGCCTAAAATTCTTATATGGAAATATAACCTGGGAGCACCCAAGTAATGTGCTCCCCGCTCCAGATAGAAGGGGATGGTTGGCAGGCAGGAGTGCAGTGAGAGGGATCTGCAATATGCAGGCCAGATCCCTCTACTCCCTATAGAATCAGGCCAGGGCAAGAGATATTTAGCTATATACAGATTTATTAATATATACAAAAGTTAAGGGAATTGATATTAATCAACATATATACACAAATATAAAATTATCATATAATTCTGTGTCCTACAGATGAAAGCTGAAATATTACACCCCTTCGAGTAGCTCCAAGCAGTACGTTGATAATCAGTCGATTTAAAATAGACGAACAACAGGTAAGTACAGGCGAGCACATATAATAACAATTAAACAATAGTCAAAACACAACTGTACATAGGTAAGTATCTATAACCACCAGGGAAGGAGTCCCAGCAAAGTCCCTTTACAAGTTTATACTTGACACTCTATTAAACTACTAATATACAAAGTTACAACGTCCACAAAATATAAGGAACAGTGTCACAAAATATGAGGCACTCTGCCACAAAATATAAGTTCCGTCAACAATCATTTAGCTCAAGCTTCCCTGAGGATAAATTGCCTCACAGCTGGTGTAGCTTCCCTCCCCTGTGGGAATCCCTTCCCCAACAACTCACAGCTCCAGGGCCTGGCTGGGTGGTCCTCGTCCCCTTGGCTGATTTGCTTCTCACATGCGTGGCCTCCCTGGCCATTGGGTCTCCTTGGGCTGCTGTCCTCAGTTGTCCCTGTGCACCATCATGTGCACCAAGGGCTCTGCCTTCTGCTGGGGTTGGAGGCCTGGGCTGCCTCATGCAGCACTGGGGTTCAATCCGCTCCCGGACCCTCCATGCAGCATTGCCTGCACCAAGCCACTGGTCTTGTACCAGTGGCTGTAGAAGTGAGCCACCTCAAGTGGCTCACAGGGTCTAGCTCCATGCAGTTATGCCTGCACTGATTTCCCTGGCTGCTTGCTAGGGATTGCAGACCCAAGCCACCTTGTGCAGCTCCGAGGGTCTGGGTTCCATGTGCCGCTGTGCGCATTGAGGTCCCAGCTGATTGCTGGGGGTTGCAGACCCAAGCTGCCTTGAGCAGCTCCTAGGGTCTGGGCTCCATGCACTGGCCTGTGCACTTGGTCCCTGGTCTCATGCCAGGGGTTGTAATGCTAAGCCACTTTATACATTTTCCAGGGTCTGTGCTTCATGCACTGAGCCATGCACTGACACTGTGTTCCCCACAGTGGAACTAGGGACATAGATGCTCGCCGCTTCTACTCTTCAGGCTCTTCAGGGCACTGGTTCTACACACTGGCTAGCTCACACTAGCTCTTCTTTGCCCATCCTTTTCTCCATCCCTTGATGTGGAGGAGGTGCTGGGCACGCAGTTCCTTTTATTCACTCTGGAGGCTATGCCCCAGAGTGTTGTCAGACCTGCAAAGAGCAGTCTACAACCAGGTCTGGGGTTCTCCTCTCTCCCCTCCCCCTGCCCTCCTGAAGGGGCGGGGCAAGCCCTTTTCCAGTATTACCTGGAATGAAGATTCTCCAAGCCCAGGCATGCCAGGCTGTATCAGTAAGTACACAACAGAAAGAAGATGGAAAGGTAGGTGTCATGGAAAAGCGATTCAGGGAGCATATACATTGAGTGGAGAGAGCCATCAAGAGCTAGTAAATAGGAGACACCAACTACAGAGTTCTGTCTTACCTGCTCCTCTATGAAACTTAGCTACATGAGTCAGATCTACATAGTACATATCTTCATCTATTAAGAACCCAGAGGCCTTTTCTGAGGGCAGGCACCTAACCCAAGAATGCTCACTTTTGTTAAAATACTGTCAGTTGTGGTGCTATTGCCCACATAGGGTGCATACACGTTTGTGGAGGTTAGGGGGAAGTTAGATCACATTAAAAGTAGCCACCCAACCTAACTTAGTTTGCCCAGGTGCAGACTTTACACTAGTTAGGTCTATCTAAGTGTGAATGGTATAGAAGTTTTGGACAGTTAGCTTGGTCTAAGAAAATGGCCAACCTGATTTAAGTTAAGTGTACCTCAAAGGTAGGGTTAACTGAGATCAGGTTGGCCATTTTTAAACTGATCTAATTATCATGAACTTCTGTACAATTCCCAGTGCATCCCCAAGGCTAGGAAAGCCCAGCTGCTGGCCCCAACCCTGGGGTTGTACTTTCCCTACCCTCTCTTCAGCACTCCACAGCCCCACTCCCCACCCCCAACAGACAGCCTGCCCTGTGGACCAGCCATTCCCCACTGAGGCCACCAAATCCCCCATCCTGCAAGCCACTCCTGGTGCTGGTTTTACCAGTGTTCACCAGTGCCAGGAGCTGAGCAAGTAAGTCAGAGAGGAGGGAGGGTTGAGCAGGATGGAGAAGTTGGTTCACTGGGTGGGGGGATCAGGGGGCTAAAAATAGCTTCTGGTCCCAGGCTGTGGAGGAGACATTTCTTGATTTCCCCCCATAGACTTTGTGAACCTTTTGGACCCCACCAACCCCCATGAGGACCCTGCCTGCCCACCCTTTCCCTTCACAGACCCTATGTGTTCCCCAAATCCTCTCCAAGCCCATCCTGACTTACCCTAGACTGGGTGGGCTTAGATCAATCTAAGCTTCCCAAATGTCTATATGTACCCTTAGGCTTAGTTGTTACTTCACTCTGCCAGGAAGTAGCAGACCTTGGTTATAGGTTCTCCGCAACCTTAAGATTCATTTCTAATCTACATATCCCATCTCTCAAGGAACTGCCCTGGCTCCTATACTTGGTTCAATAAAGGCAGTCAGGCATGAATGAGAAAAAATTAAACAACAATTTTTACTTGAAGCAGAAAGCAAGCTTCTGCTGAATCCTTGTCTCTGTAAGGCTGCATACAGACATCACATTTATCCTTGAGTTGCACCATTGAATCCCAAGACAAAATATAACCATACAGACATCCATGTCTGTTATCCTGGGAAACCTAAAAAAGTTTTCCAGATTACAGGCAGTAATAATTTATCCTAAGGTATTGCAAAGTAGGGCTGTGCGAAATTTTGCCGCCAGTTTTGTTTCAATGCTGTTTTGAATGGTTTTGAGGTCAAAACAATGAAATCAAAATGACACAGATATAGTCAAAACAGCCTCAAAATAAAATGAGGCAAGTCGAAACGTCTGGCCGTTTCGACTCTGTTTTGTTGTTTTGCCCATAGGCTATAATAGGGAAGGTTGAAACAGCCTATAACTTTATCATTTCTGGCCTGACTTGGATGAAAATTGCAGGAATCATAGCTCCTTCTGAGGGCATGGACTCTGACAAGTTTCAAGGAGATAGGTGCAGGAGGTTTGGATAAACTGCATCCCAACTTTTTTAAAGCAAAACTTGTGTCACGTGTATATGTTAAGCCACAGTGGGGTCAAAACTGCAGGCATGCTAGCCCCTGCAGAGATTTCATAGATTTCATAGACTTTTGGGCTGGAAAGGACCCTGGAGGATCATCGATTCCAGCCCCCCACCCCAGGATAGGACCATAGGATCCCAGCAAGATAAAAATCCAAGCATGTCTTGAAGGCATTCAAAGTGGGCGCTTGAACAGCAGTCTATTCCAAACCTTGGGGGCTGGGACAGTAAAGAAGTTCTTCCTTATGTCCAGCCTGAATCAGTCATGGAAGAGTTTATAACCATTCAATCTTGTCATCCCTTGGGGCTCTCTGGTGAATAGTTGTTCCCCCAGATCCTGGTGAACACCCCGATAAACTTATAGGTGGCCACCAGATCACCCCTAAGCCTGAGCTTTTCCAGGCTGAAGAGTCCCATGGCTCTCAGCCTCTCATCGTAAGGTCTGTTTTCCTGACCTCTGATCATGCGCGTGGCTCTCCTTTGCACCCTCTCAAGCTTCTCCACATGCTTTTTGAATTGTGGGGTCCAAAACTGGATGCAGTACTCCAGCTGCGGCCTCACAAAGGCTGAGTACAATGGGAGAATAACCAGTTTAGCACCACTGGGCCTATAAGCATGCCACAGGTTTTTCCTCCCAAGGTGGAAATCCTTGCATGTTTTGGTGTTAAACACCATGAGGTTCTCATCTACGCATTTCATGAGCATGTCAAGATCTGCCTGAATCATTCCCCTGTCCTCAGGTGTGGATGCTTTACCACAGAGTTTGGTGTCATTGGCGAACTTGGCCAGTCCACTTCTGATACCAATGTCTAGATCATTGATGAATATGTTGAAAAGTATAGGCACTGGGACAGAGCCTTGAGGGACACCACTGGTCATAGTGCACCACAACGATTGACTTCCATCAACCACCACCCTCTGGGTCCTACTGCAGAGCCAATTCCACAGCCAGCGGATCGTGGTGAGGTTGAGGTCACAATTAGCCAGTTTTGCCAAGAGGTGATCATGGGACACCAGATTGAAGGCTTTTATAAAGTCAAGATATATGACATCAATATCTTCCCCCTTGTCACCTGGTCGTAAAAGGAAATAAGATTGGTCAAGCAAGACCTACCCACAATAAATCTGTGCTGGGTATTCCTCAGGATATTGCCATCAGCTAGTCTGTTAAGGATGGCCTCTTTGATAATCTTTTCCAAGACCTTTCCCAGGATAGAGGTCAGGCTAATGGGCCTGTAGTTTGCCAGATCCACTTTCCTCCCTTTCTTGAAGATAGGCACCACATTGGCCCTCTTCCAATCTTTGGCCACTTCATCAGAGCACAAGGAGTCTTCAAAGATCTATGCCAGGGGCTGAGCTATGATGCTTGCCCATTCCTTGAGTACCCCTGGGTGTAAACCATCAGGGCCGGCTGACTTGAAGGTATCCAGCCTGTCCAGGTGTTCCTTCACAAGGTCAGTTTTGATGGAGGGTAAGGAATCTCCCTCACCTGGGCCTCCCTGTCCCACAGTGGGCAGGAGCATCCCATGGGACTGGTGAATAACTGACTTAAAGTACCCATTTAGCAAGTTTGCTTTTTCTTGGGCATCAGTTGTCAGTTGTTGCATCTGGTTTAGCAGGGGTCCAATGTTTCCCTTGCTTTTCCTCCAGCTCCCCACATATCTAAAAAAGGATATTGTCCTTGATATTTATAGCTAGCTGGAATTCCATCACAGCCTTGGCTTTCCTGGTTTGCTCTCTTCAGGTCTGGACCAGAGCAGAGTATTCCTCCTTGGTGGTGGTTCCAGTCCTTCATCCTTTGTAGGTCTTCCTTTTAAAATGCAGGAGGTCTGCTAGTTCCCTGGAGAGCCAAGGGGGCTGCTGTGCCTTTTGTGCCTTTCCTCTGAGATGGGAAAGACTTTGCTTGCGCATCCAGGATTGCTCCCTTGAGGCCACAAAGCCTGATAAGTTTCAAGGAGGTAAGTGCAGGGGGCTCGGTGAAACTGCACCCCAAAATCTTGAAAGCAAAACTCATGTCACATGTATGTGTTAAGCCACAGTGGGGTCAAAACTGCAGGCATGCTAGCCCCCAGGGGGGTCACAAAGCCTGACAGGTTTCAAGGAGATAGGTGCAGGGGGGTTGGGGAAATTGTACCTTAACCTGCAGACAAGCAAAACTTGTAACGTGGGTGACACTGTGTGTGTTAAGGTGCAGCAGGGTGAACCCTGCAGGCCTGCTAGCCCCTGCTGAGACAATGAAGTGTGCCAGCTTTCAAGGAGATAGATTCAGGGGCTTGTGGGTTCTGGAGCCCTGCACCACTCATGTCATGGGTGCCTGTGCAACTGTGTCTGTCTTGCGGCACGGGGGGGAAGGGGGAGGAAACTACTGCAGGCCTGGATGCTAGGCCCTTCTGTGGCCACAGAGCCTGCCAGTTGTTCAGGAGATAAATGCAGGGGGATTCTGGAGCCCTTCACTCCTAGCTGCTGACAGGCAAATCTTGTGACATGGGTGCTTGTGCAACTGACTGTCTTTGTCTTGGGGCAGAAGCAGTTCCCAGATCTATATTGATTCTTTCCTCTCCTTAGTTTGTGATTTTGTAGGTGTTAATCCTTGCCCATTAACTCGTTAGCCTAGCAGTAGTTCCCTCACCCCCACAGTGTCCCAAGACAGACACAATCCCACAAGCATCCAAGACATGAGTTTTGCCTGTCAGCAGCTAGAGGTACAGGGCCTAAGAACGCAGAATCCCCTGCACCTATCTCCTTGAAAGCTGGCAGGCTTCATGGCCTCAGCAGGGGCTAGCAGGCCTGCAGCCTTCACCCTGCTGTGCCCATGTCATGAGTTTTGCTTGTCCGCAGCTTGAGGTACAGTTTCCCCAAACCGCTGCAGCTATCTCCTTGAAACCCAGCAGGCTTTGTGGCCTCTGTAGGGGCTACCATCCCTGCAGTTTAGACCCCACTGCAGGTTAATACATACACGTGACACAAGATTTGTTTTCAAAATTTTGGGGTGCTGTTTCCCTGAACTCCTAGCAGATATCTCCTTGAAACTTGACAGACTTCATGCCTTCAGAGTGGGCTACCATTCCCCAGAGTTCCATCCAAATCAAGCTAGAAATGACAAAGTTATAGACTGTTTTGTCCTTCCCCATTATATCCTATGAGCAAAATGTTGAAACAGCTTCACCGTTTTGACCCTGTTTCGATGGAATGAAACGGAACAGCTGTTTTGAATTGAAACAAAAATTGAAATGAAACATTGTTCTGTCAAAATGTCAAAACGCTGGTCAAAATGGAACACTGCTGTTTCACACATCCCTACTGCAAAATATGTCTGTATGTTTATCATGGGGCTGCATCATTGAATCAATGGCAGTAAAGTATGGGTGCATTCAGCCACTCATTATAAACCTGATTAGAAGGGTGATATGTGTGCATGCCAATCCCAGGATATGTTTGTTCTCGGATAAACACAGGCACAGCTTATCTAGAAACAAATGCAAAGTCTATTCCTAGCCTAAATAAATAGCTACTCTGAAACTCAGGGACTGTCTCCCAATCCTCAACACTAACTTAGGAAGTATCTGTAAATTAAAGACTTTATCACTACAGCCAATGGCTACAGAGTACTTGGCAGTCGGCAGTCAGGGTTCACTCCATACCTACCACTGAAGCTGAGCCACTGCGCAGTCAAGAATGTATAAATCACAGGGCCAAGAAAACAAACAATAAAGAGCTTGATTTTGTTACACAGTCATGGCAGGTGAATGGGATGGGAGACAACAGTGTTTGGGTCATTGGTTCTAAGACTTTTTTGTGCTTTTTAGTAGATAATTACTAGCTAAAACAAGAAATAAATTTTGAAATCAGAAGCCTCTTCCAGCTCAGTGTCTTGGCTCTGTAGATATGGTAGAAGATCCAAAATATTACAGAAAAAGAGCCCTATCATAAAGAAAGTAGAATTCCTAAAAGTACTATGTAGTTTGTACTTTGTAGTCTGTTTGTTAAGGCTTTGAAATGAGGAAATAATGAGCGAGATGGCTACTTTACTCTCAAACCAATATGAACACAACTGCACAATGGATATACTCTCAATTCTGCAGGCAAACTTGACAAAGTTTTGAAAAATGGACACCGGATATTATGACCCATACCCATTTCACGTGACTGAGGGTGGTTAAAAGTGAATAATCTTTTGGTGAGCAGTGAATGAATGACATACTGGGTAAGGTTATGGCAGCTTTTCCCAACAAGGAAACTTGAAAAGACCAACATGGAACATTTAATAGTCCAAGGAGGTTCTGTTGCTATAATTTTAAAACCACTTCAGTAAAACCCATTTAAAACCATTTCTAAAACAGTAATGCTCCTTTTTAGAGTCAAGACACCTGTAGGAAAGTGTCATCTCTTAGCTTTCACTGGTTTCTTGACTACTAAAAAATAATAAAGAAATTCTTCTGTTGAACAGAAGTCAAAAAGACCACTGCAGGTCAGGATGTTGACAGCACAAAGTCCTATTTCAAATCTCTGGTTTTATCTTGTGAATCATGTATAGGTATTTGCACACCTAACAGTGCTAAGACTGCATGATGACCTTAAAAAGATCTCGGAGCACCCCAGGGTATCACAGCATCCTGGGTCAGAATTACTGTTTTAAGAGATAGCTTTCAATATTTTTAAACAACAGAGTCCAGTTTTGATAAACCCAGCAACGAAAAAATATTATTATAATGGAATATTGCCTTGTATAAGCTATTTATGACAAAATTCATAAAATCTTGTCAAAGCGAACGTATAAGCCTTATAAATACAAAATAGTGGTATCACAAAATATTTAATACTTGCTGTTCTTTGTGGATAAGCACCTAAATGCACAACTAGGAAACAACTCCAAGACTGTATGTAACCCAAAGCTATAAGAAGAGAGTATTACATTTCCTTTTATGTTATAAATCTGGGATTTCAACTATAACTCCTCTTATACAGTGGAGTAAAATTGACCTAAATCTGGAAAGGAGAGATTTAGTGAAAGAATTGAAAAAGCTTGAAAGATGTTCATTGACAACCTACTATATAGTGTATATGACTTTTCCTAGCAATTTCTTTGCTTGAAAGAAGGAATATAGAATTCAATTTTTGATGGCTACTGGTAATCTTAGCACCCATTTGTAGCTAGTCAATGAACATTCAGATTTCACCAGACCTCAACGAGAACTATAAAAATAGAAGATTTGCAGTATCTGAGACTCAGGTTACATAAGGAGACAAACAACAGAAGCATGAATCAACCCCCCACCCCAAACCTACGGATAAAAAGAAGCAACTAACTGTATAGCAGCTAACATACAGGCCTGAGAGTCAGATCACGTCGGGTCCACTCAGCATAGATAGGACCATGTAGCATGGTATAAGCATAGCAGGTGTAGTGAAGCCATGTCAGAATAGAGAATAAGCATGGACAGAATGCAAACTTCTGGTTTTGTGAACTCTCCCCAGCAGACTGTTACCACCTCCTTAAATTAACCAATCTGTTCTTTACTCGACTGAGAACAAAGAATAAAGGTTTTTAATAACCACATTGGCCGCATCCAGATGTGTGCAGACATGCAGTATGTGGCACCACAGACCTGTCTGCATCACCACAAACTGCACCTGCAGGCATTCACCTCACTGCTACTATGCAGCACAGGGGGTTTTGACCCTGGGAGATCCTAGGATCAAAAAAAAAAAAGGGGGGGGGGGGACAGCACATGTGGTGGCAGTGTGCACCACCCAAAAGAAGAGCCTGGACAGCGAGAGGCATACCCCAGCTGCCAGCTAGGCTCCCTGGTGTAGAAACATGACAGCGGCAGCTCCCTGAAGCCCACAAGACCCTAGGTAAAGCTGCTGGGGCCAGTAGTTGCTGGCCCCAGCCTCCCTTACCCCACCTGGGGTAACCTGCCATGCACCAGAAAGTGTGTGGCACGGATATTTCCTGGGGACAAGTAGCAGAGGCACAAGGTGTGCCTAAAGAGTGGTGTGCCGCTGCTACTTGTCCCCAGGGAAACACACAACCTCATCTCATCTGGATATGGCCATCGTAGCTCCTCTTGTCAAACATGTGCTATAAATTTTATTAGGTTTGTTATCATTTAAAATTAGTACTAGTAGAAACAGTACCAGTACTATTTGTTCATGAGATTCTCTACAGTATTTTTTTAAATAATTTCCTTTTATGCAAATCCTGTTTAAACACAATGTAAGATTACAAAAAATAGTAAGGTAATACATTTCATTTTTAAGTTGACAGTTTACTGCAAACAATATGAGTATAATAATATTCCATTACAGTCATTATATTGTAAATACAGTAATTATATGCTGTCTCATAAAACATTATTCTGTTATACCACACAGTATTTTTTTCCTAAATAGTGAAGATTTCTTACTCAAAATCTGAGAGACAGGCCCATGAAACAAAGGCTGTAGATGCAGATCTGGACTGCTTGTAAATTTATGGTCTTTAGATTTGAAAATTTGGTATACAGATAGAAGCTAGACATGAAGTTTGAGTTTGATACAAGCTTCCAGATAGTATGTGTTAAGATCTGCAGATTTAAGTCTTATATGTCATTTCACTGCACGTACAATTTTAAAGTCAGGCAAACAGACTCATTTATCCATATCTGAAGTAAATTCAATCATCAGAAATATTTAAGTATCTGATATTAATAATATGCAGTAAAAACAATAACATTTTATTTTACCCTGCAGCAATTTGACTTAACACCCCAAATTTGGGCTTCGACAAAATCCGTAGAACATCTAAAAAGCTCTGCTTTATAACAACTCCAAAATCATTTGAGATTAGTGGATACTACTCTGATAAAATAAAATAAAAAATCCCTGAGTACAATATGTTACAATTACCTGAATAATGGTCTTTCTGTCCCTTCTGGTCTCTTCCAATGCAATATCTTCAAGTTACAGTCTTATATCCTGGAAACACCCATACAATTCTCATGCTCTCAGGCTGGACTTCAGTCTGAACTTTATGGTTTCATAGAAACCATGATTATTTTAGCAGTTCTAAGTTGGGTTGAGGTTTTACAGTTTTTTTCTCTCTGAGAGCAGTGATAATCTAAATGGAGGAGACTGTACACTTCAAAACACTGTGTGAGAGCATATCTGGTGCTTCTGTCCTCCTGCTGATATATATAAAAATAATATAAATATAATTGGAACCAAAACTTTTAGCTGAAGTAACACACAGTTCTTTCACCCAAAAGTTATAATAAGATATTATTTACATTATATTAAGGAATATAAATGTGATGTATTACCCATAAGAGTGTGGGGAATCTATTTTGATTCTTTATCTCTTTTGAGCTTTTATTTCTGCAGCTGTTTTCCGCTTGCATTAAACAAATTCATATTTCTCAGTAAAGTGACAGTACCAACATATCCAACCATTTTTCAAAAGTAACACCATTTCTATTAAGCCCATCATTGGTAATAAGTGTGTTGAGAATATCAGGTAGACACAGCCTTAAACTAGCTTAAAGAGATATTAGGGAGGTGTCAAAGAAAATACAGCAGAGATAAGCCTTCCAAAGCAATATAGTAATAAATCACTGAAAAGAAATAAATGTGTTTGTACAAAAATTCATTTTAACAGGAGAGAAAATAGGATAAAGAGAATGGAAACCTTTTAAAAGTATGAAATCTTTAGATAGTTATAGGTAAAATTCTCCCATCAGCATAAGATCTTGCTGGAATGAGCTAGTTGGAGATGGTCCTGCTTTGAGCAGGAGGTTGGACTACATGATTTCCTGAGGTCCCTTCTAACCCTAATTTTCTGTGATAAGATCTTCAAAATGTTTGCAAAATAAAACCATCACTTCTACCTCACACTGAGTGTTTGTGGATGAAGGGTAAGTAGAGAGGCTCAGTACTCCATGGGCACATCCACACTTGCAGGCACGTGCATTTGCAGCATCTCAAAAAGGACCAGCACAAATTTGTGCGGGGGATTTTTGCCTCAGCTCACGTGCCTGGACATGCACTTTGATGTGGAGCAAGTTGTGCCACTTGGGGCAAACTGACCCTGCCCAGTTCCTCCCAGATTTGCAGCCAAGGGGAGCTAGAGCCTGGGGCCAGCACTTGTGCTGGCTCCAGCAGTATAAAAAATCTGCCCTGGCCAACAGTTTAGGCCTAATTGCTCTCAGAAGCTTCTTGGGGGGAAGAACTTAACCCCTCATCTTTTTATTTTTTGGCACCACATCCATGGCCCTACCAAGTCCCGGGACCTCCTGGCCCTGGCCAAGTGGGCATTGTACATAACCAGGAAGGAGGCTCTTCCCGGGAAGATGCCTAGGGACTGTAGGACCACATTCCTCTCACTCATTCATGCACATTTTTGGGTGGAGCACCACTGGGTGGCATCCACCAGCTCCTAGAATGTCTTTGAGGACCGGCGGGCATGGCCCAGGGGGCTCTGCTCGGTGTCTCCCTCAGGAACACTTATTCTCATGTTTTGACCCTTTGACCCACACAACACTCCACCCTGTTTTTTGCCCTTGTTGCCCTAAGATATTTAGTTGTATCTTTTACCCATTAGCCCCATACAGTAATGTTACCAGATCTGCCTATCCCTTTGGGGTGCGCTCATTTATTAGAGTTACATTTCTGGGGTCTCTGCAATTCTATCAATGTACTGCTTGTGTCACTTGTGTTTCTATACAAAGCTGTAGCTCTCCCTTTTGCAAGTCCTCACCCCAAATGGAGCTACCTTGCAGGACTTAGTTTCAATGGGGCTAGGTTCCTCCAGTTACCAAATTAGTCAAATACACACACACACACACACACACACACACACACACAGATTAACAGAGAACATCTGAGTGGGCAGAGTTACTCAGCTTTTCCAGGCTGATACTTTCATGTGCCACAGACTCAGCACAGGAACAGAGCACGTCACCTTCTGGGTCAATCAGCATTTACAGGCTGACACCCTCATATGCCACAGCTCAGCACTTCCCAATCTCTTGTCCCAATTGTCCTGATAGTAACTCCCTTGATGAGCAGACCCCACAGGATTTTGGGACTTTACAGGGAACTTTGGTTCAGATAAAAGAAGCATTGCTGTATACAGCAAATGGTGGGGGAGGGGGGAATTGAGAAGAAAGAGTAAACAAGGTTGGGAGAGAGAGTATGTCAACCAGCTTGATCATAAAAGTTATTTTATTGCCAGGTATATGAAACTTATGATGATGCTAGTAGTAATAGCCATACAAGGAAAATCAAACAAAACTGTTACAGTATTACACAACTTCAACTGGGTATTTTGGGAAACCTAGGTCAAGTCTGATCAACAAAAATCAGGTTTATAAAGTAATGCCTGGAGTAAGAGAGAATGAAGAGAGAGATTAAATCAAGTCTGAGGCTTATAAAGTGGGCTTAAACAGAGAGAGAGAGAGAGAGAGAGAGAGAGTTGGGTTCTCACCACTCTGTGAAGCTTGAACCTGTTGTGTTTCCAGGTGTTTGTTGGAGTGTGCAGACAAGCTGTTCAGTTTCAGTTCAAGAGTGGTGGAGACAGGCAGAGCCCCCAGCACAAACAGTGGAGGTATTCCAGGCAGAAAAGAAAAGGTGAAGTCCCAGTGGAACTGGTGTAGTGTTTGGATGCAAGCACCAAAACAAAAAACTTGAGCTTGGGTAGGGGTTTTTGTAGGGAAACAACAATGGTTCAAGGGAGAACACTAGGTTTGTTTATGGGTAAAGATGGCTCAAGGGAGCATACCAGAGTTGTTTTATTATGATGGAAAATAGGAACTGATTATTCCTGGCTATGGGTGGCTGTTATTCCGAGGGAGCTCACAATGCAAACAGGCAGATTCAGTGTTTTGGGTACCAATAAAGAAGGCACCTCTGGGTCAGCTGCCAGTGGGTCATGCTGCACAGTTGGCCTTTGTGCAGCACTGCTGCCATGTGTCCCCCACCCTAGTATCTGGGCAGCTATTCCCTGGAAGATGTTCTTAGCGTGGTGGCCTGCTTTGAACTGGCAAAGCATGTCCTCCTGGCTCCAAGTGGCCAGGAGGCCAACCACCTCATTTGCCCTCCAGCTGGTTCCCAGGTGTAAGTGGGTTCCCAGAATCCTGGTGGTCCCTATTAAAAAAAACTGCAAATTCTCTGTTAAAAAAAATCCCAAATTCACTCTTTAAAATAACCCCAAATCCATGTTCTTCCACAATTAAAACAAAAAAACCATTCTATCAGTTGGGCAATGTTTGTATTGATATATTTACAATTTTAAAGCAATTGGAAGCCTACCAGTCTATCCATCATCATAATAAAATACATTCTAAATATCTGCTTTGATGCTTGCTTTGGCTTTCCTACCATAGAAAAATTAGAGTTCCCCCTGACCCCTTCATTAACCAGGATGTGGGGACAGTTTCCCCTGCAGCCACAGTTCCTGCCCTGTCTGGCATCTGGGCATGCTGGGTGTGTGATGGGGGATGTGTGGTTTGCAGGAGAGGGGCTGGAAGGGGTGTGGGGGGATGTGGGAGTATGTGGAGGTGGTGTGGGGTGTATGGGTAGGTATGGGGGATGTGGGGTTTGAGGGGGGCCACCACATGCCCACCATCCCCACCCCCTGTGGCGTACAGCCCCCAGCACTGGCAGCAGCAGCCTACCAGGTTTTGAGGGCCTTGGCCCACTGTCAGCACACCCCTGTGACCATGCATGACCACCTCACCCTCATGGAGAATGGGTCCAACCCAGACTGGCCCATCCTGGCTGAGCCCAACCTGCTAGTGCACACTTTTAGACAGGAGCCGTGGGTGGTGGCAGGAGCCATCCTGGACCTGTCCAAAGGTCCGCTAGTGGAGTGGGCCAGGCTGGGGCTGGTTGTGTGCCATGGGTCCCCCTCAAAGTGTATAGCACTCCTCTGTAGCACCAACAGCCATCAAGCACTCAGGGCCTTTACCTCAGACCTGGCACAACCAGTGCTGCTTGTCACACACCCAGCCCAGCCCAGATCAGGGCCTTGCACCTTCAGGCAGCACTGGGCTGCTTGAGCCAGAGACCATGCATTGTGGGCCCTGCCTCCACAAAGCAACCCCAGGGCACATGGAGGCAGGATCCAGCCCAGCATGACATGCAATCCCTGCAAGCATTGCTGGGCCCCTTGCTGAGGAGAGCCTTCGGGAGGGGAGGGGGGCTTGAGCAGGGCCATCACATGCAAGCCCCCCCCCACCTGCCTCCCATAGCACCAGAGGCAGCAACCAGCACAGCTGTGGCCTGGCTGCAGGCACAGTGACAGCACAATGCTGCCAGACACAGGTTCTGCACATGCTGAACAGACCTGGCCTAGCCTGGCCTGCTCCACTAGCGCATGGCTTTCCCAGTCAGGTGGCAGCCCGAGTGGCCTGGTCCTGCCTGAAGGTGCATGGCCCGTGCCACACCAGCCCAGGCCCACAACAAGCAGCACAGGTGGCATCAGGTCTGAGGCAGTTGGGGCCGCACCATGGGAGTAAAGTGCCTGACAGCCACTGCTGCTGAGTGCCCAGGGGCTGCTACTGCTGTGAAGGGGAGGGTCTGGATGCCCTTTGGGGGACCCACCCCCCAACCATCCCTCCCACTCCCACACAACCCCCCTACACCCACCACCCACAGTCCTCCCACATATCCACAGCTCCCTCCCACCCACAATCCCCCTCCCCATGTTCCCGGTCCCTACTTACCAGGGACAGCTCCCAGGTCACGCTGCAGCCTTGCACCACTCCTGCTTGCTCCCCCACATGTGGAGGGAGCATGCTAAGGCAGTAGGAGCACCATAGAGATGCTCTGGCCAGATCCCAGAGTGTCTCTGGATGACCCAAGTCAGGGCACAGTGCAGGACAGTGCCTTGCCCTGCTTTTTCTCCATGAGTTGTTTTTTTTTTTGGATACCTGGATTTCCAGGTATCAGATTTTGAGCCCGTGCTGCAAATATGCAACACAGGGAACATTTTTCCATTCACAGCCTGCCTCTTGCAGCATCTCAAACTGCTTTGAGATGCTGCAAGAGAGATGTGCACACTCATGTGGACACACCCCATGATGTCAAACTGGAATCACAGAAGGGAGAATTCCCAAGCAGTACACAGTGTCTGAGGACTCTTCTTGACCCAAAAGTGTTGAAAGAGAGACCATGGAAGGCCTACAGGATTTCTTTCACCCCAATAAAAACTTAGTAGCTCTTTGCATAGAGCCTATTTAGTTAGGGACTGTGTGTGGCAAGAGGATGAAATCTCTCTCCATATCTGGCTGGAAATATATGTTAAAAAAAATAATAAATAAAAATCAAACTTCAAACTTTTTGATACAAAGAAATAAAAGATACGCTCTCTCAGTCAGTCCTGAAAGATAATAGATTGGTAATAACAATCCTGAGACAAGATGACAGTAGCGCTGAGGCAGTAATCCCAGCAGTGTACATGTGTCCATGAGAGTTTATAACATGATTTTGATTATATTTCTAGTACCCCAATGTCTTAACATTTCTGATTTTTTTTAAAGCCATTCTTTGCACTTGAGGACTCCTGTGCCTGAAGCTGTTTACATTGCCCTTTTCACTGTGGGGGTTGAGAGAGAGGAAATGAGACTGTTAATAAGCCACTGTAAAATGTGAACCTTTGTTATTAGTTCTTTACCACAAATCATTCCCTCACTGGGCAAAAGAACACTTCTGTGCTTTAAAAAAACAAACACACAACCCCTCCCCAAACTCCTTCCACATATTTTAAAAATTAAATTAGAAAGGCACTTAAATGTATAGGAAGTTTGTGTGTCACTTTGATTAATATTGTTTGTGCTTGCATGTACCACCTATTCATTTGCTGAGGTCAAAATGTCTATGAGGAGGATATTGAGCATACAAAAAACATCTGCTTTAAGACATGTTGATGTTTAGAAAATATTTGTAAAACTGTGTCTCCCAGTGACCCACACAGGTCACCCTTTCAGAACACCATGCTAAGTATTAGAAAATCCAGCCTGATGTAACCAGAAGGAAAGTAGGAGTGAAATTATTTGTACTCCCAGTAATACTCTGCTCTCTATGTAATTACTGCTACACTGCCAACACAAAGGATGAGGGCTTTTCTAAACAACCTCTCCACAGAAATGGATACTATGAAACCCTCCTACGTACAGCTCTAGGCATTGTGACTTCAAATAGGTGTCAGTTTAAGAAGGTAAACTTCCATTATTATATCTATTTTGGATTTTTGCTCAAATAACAGTATCACTGGAATAAATCAGATATTCAACGTGGTTTAAATAATATTTTAGTATGTTTTTTTAATATCTGAAATCTTGTACGAAAGAAACATCAGATGACTTACAGCAGGAATTTCCCATCTTTCCTCACATTACCACCTCAGTTTCAATGAAACTGAGACTAAATAGTAGTTGGTAAGAGTGTATCTGGATCTCAGTGACAAAGGTCATGTAGGAGATTGGTGTTTTCTTTCACAAGATGACAAAAAAAGAAAACAAAATTACAGGGCCTTTAACTGAGAAGGTTGTAAGTGCTTCATCCTGGAGTGTGATTTTACAAGAAAATGTGTGAACAGATATTTTGGAATTAGATGGCGTTCAAATAAGGGTGGAAAGAATGATTTAGGGCATAGACCTGCTATACAAAGACAAACTAGAAAGGCTGAGAAAGCTTGCTTTAGAAAGGAGACAAATGAGAAGCAGCATGACAAAGTATACCAAGAGATAATCTACTGAAGATTGGAAAGAAGCTTCTGATTGCACTGTCTCATAACAAAAAATGAAGAAAGAATTCAATGAAATCAGAAAATGACAAATGCAAAACCCAGAGAAGAAATGGTTTCCCTCACAGGGTGCAATTTACTGTAAAATTTGTTGTTACAGGAAGACAAGGTTCTTTGGGTAGATGCAATATCTTTTATTAGACCAACTAAATAGTTGGGAAAATTGTTCTTTGTGCACTTTTGGGCACAAATGCCCTTCTTCAGGCATAGGGAGATATTCTCTCTCCCTATGCACAAACTCTCCCTATGCCTGAAGAAAGGCATTTGTGCCTGAAAGCTTGCAAAGAACAATTTTTCCAACTACGTAGTGGATCTAATAAAGATATCACATCTACCCAAAGAACTTTTTCTGACTATGTCCTTAGACCAACACCTACAATGAACAACCCTTGTCACAGGAAGTCACTGAGGCAAAAATAGCATGACAAAAAACTTCATCTTCTTCCCATCAGGTTGAGGACATTTATATAAAGCAACACAAGTATGCAGAGTTGTCATAAGTATGACAATTTTAAAAAGAGGTAATAAATATTTTCTTTTAGAGACTAAGATAAAATCAAATATGTATGGAAGGGCTGTTTATTCCATGTCCATTTACTGGAAGCTTCCTTATATCTTCCACTGAAGTTTCTAATTCTGGCCACATAGTCACACAGCATTAAGGCATGTTTTGAGCCTGAATTTCATGTTATCTGTATAAAAGAGAACCATTTAATTGAAAATCAGATCTGGTTTGATCTTGACTTTGAGTGTTTCCTCTGAGTTTGTTTAGGTCTTCTTTCACCATATGCAGCTCATACATTTCACTTTCCTTATAAGATAGGCAATTTTAAAGAACGGTTCCATTTTATAAGTGGACATAAGAGTTCCAAAAGGGTAATGTTTACATCAAAAACTTCATTGTGACCTTGGGTAAACACTACAAAGAGGAGCCAATCTCCAGCTGGTAGAAGCAGCTTCAGAAGCAGTCAAAGCATGAATTTGGCAATCTTCATGGAACTTCCTAAATTTTGAAATGGACTTTTCCTGTCCTTTGGGCTAGGGGCAGACAGTACATATAAACCAGTTTAAGTGATCAGAAACTTTTTTAAACATGTAACAAAACAGATGTTCAGTGCACATAAGCCAGCTTGAAAATGGCTGAAACCAGTTTGAGATAAACCTAGCTGAATCAGAGTTAACTGATTTGGCTCAGACCAGTTTATGCAATGTCTGTCCCAGATCCCTTGCTGGTTTAAGATGAACCAGAGTCCCCCAGCATCCCAGCATGCTCTTGGGCTGGGTGGGGTTCTCTGTTCCACAGCATGGCTGGCCCCTCCTCTTTGTGTCTGCCTGGCTTCTCCATGCTAAGCAGGGATTATTCTACCCTGTCCTCTTCCTTACACAGACACCTCAGCATTAGCTAGCAGCCCATATGCTGGCTACAGTCCATGCTCTGGGAGAGACAAAGGCAGACAGGTTTTTTGGAGCTAATCAACAGGTAGTTTAATGTCTTTCCTTGGAAACACTGTTTGAGAAGAGCTGTTTGCTCGCCTCCCTGTCCCTTACCACTCTCTGCTAAGCACAAATTCCCCACTGCCTTGCTGAAAGGTGTCTGTGTATTAGCCAGCAGACCACATGCTGGGTCTGTGCTGAATCAACAGAGAGCTGGTAAATCTCTCTGTTTTCTTAATGGAGCAATTAACACTGAGATACGGATGATAAACACTGTTATTAGTTTCCTTCTCCACCCTCCCCCAGCTTGCTTGCCTGTCAATTTGCTGCAAACGGTATACAGAAGGAGAGAGGGAGAGTGAAAAGCTCCAAATCATCAACAGATGTATGCGCTGCACGCACCCGCTTGCATCAGAGTGCTAGCCCAGGGCTGCAATACTGCTGCCTCTTGAGCAGTGAGCAGGGGAAAGCCTGGGATTGCAGGCAGGGTGGGGGTTCACATCCAGGGCCAGCCTGCCCTATACCGCAAAACCTGCAACTGCAAGGGACGCCACAGCTAAGGAGCCTCCTGCATCTGGCTGCTTACCCTCCCCCATCCACTCCAGTGCTGCTGCTGCTTCCAGCTTCACATCCGACCACTCGCCACCCCTCACCCCATCACTGACACCACTGCTGCTGGCTTTTATGGCCGCTCACCCCCTTCCCACCCACCACTGCTGCCACTGGCTTCTTTGGGGCAGGGGGCTCCAAAAAATTTTTTGCAGGGGGCCAGAAAAATTGTGGGCCAGCCCCATTCACACTCCTCCCTAATCAGAGCCCTCCTGGGGCCTGGCCATGCCCCCTTCAGTTTAGCTCTGTGGAAGAGCAGGGAGGGTTGCTCTAGTGTCCCCTGGTTTCCAGCTTGAACCACTGCAGGCATGTGCCTGAGTTTCCTCAGTCCAGAGGCATTGTCTGCATGGTTGGAAATCAGTTCAGCCTAGCCAGGTTAGACTAACCTGCAAAGGTTCAATCAATTCAGGCTCAGACTTTTTGAATGTCTGTCCCTAACCTTAATGATTGACTGTTCACTAAAAACATCTCCCTTACTATTACTCAGTCTCTTTACCTTAACTTCCTCTCATACCTGTCCACCTTACCATCTTCCCTGCTCTTCCCAATCATCCTACTTCCTGTCATATTTCCTTCCATTGACCATAACTGTCCCCACTGTAAAAAATGTGGGAGTTAACATAATATTTGCTGTCATCAAATTAATTACTCCATGTGTCCATTATAGCACTTCCCTTTACCCCCAGAGCTGAAGCTTATTTGATTATTTAGAGTGTAAAGTCTCTAGGACATGGACCGTCTGTTATTGGGCATTTGCACAAAGGGGCACCATTCTTGATTGATGCTGATACATTACCATATTAAACATGGTTGTTAATAAATATTAATAATGCTGCTATTTCTCTGTATCACAGTGTTGCCAGAATCATGCTCCCAGATGAATGGAACATTTTTGACAAAATGCTTTCCCTCAAATTATGCTCTTTCATCAAAGCTGCAATGTTTTATGGAAAAGTATCGATTTTGATGAAGTTTTTGACAGAAAGAGTTCAGAGGGTCTGGAGAAAACTCTCATATCAGTGAAAAAGAGAGAAGCCCAAATTGAAAACTTGACCTTTTTTATTTAAAAAAAAAAAACGCTTTGATACCATTTGATTTCTTGAAACTGTTTTAAAGGTTTTGCTTTTATTCCAAAAGAAACACATTTTGAAATCTTGAAGGTTGTCATGAAACAGAATTGTCATTCTCCAGACAGCTCTAGTCATGATGTACTAGAGACAGTAAAATATATCATTAGATCTATTAAAGTGCTCTTGTAGACTAAGCTTTGTTATATATTATAAGAGAAGGAGAGACCTGAGTACTACTACCAGAGTTATCAAGTATAGTTTAAATCTGCATGGGAGCCCTTCTTGATAGATACTTAAACCTCAAGAGGTAGAAAAACTTCACAAATAATTGCCTCAAGACTATTCTTCCAAAATAATTATCCTTGATATTATATTATTTATGTAATCTAGCTCAATTAAGGCTGTTTTGATTTTTTTCTTCTTTTTTGTGAAACACTTCTGTTGAAAAATGCTGATTTGTTGATCCCCAAATGGGCTAATGAAAACAGCTGAGGTTCAGTGAACTTTTGATGAAACTAAAACATTTTGCCGCAACCATCTCAAGTTTGATAATCCCTGCCTAGTTTTGTGGAGGATAGAGGTGCTTGGATTTTAGCCAAGCCAGTCAAGTATATTATCCCAGATCTGGAGATGTTTCCAGATTCCCTGCTGTAGGACCGAGGGTCGAGACATTTTTAGAGCTGTGGTTCTCATGGCACTAAAAGCCTGGAAATCCTGGCTGGCTGCCCTATGGCCACAGACCCAGGTTACACTTTTTAAAATTTATTTATTTACAGCAAATTTCTTTATAGGGCACTTAAACCTAGCGCTAATACTTCTTCCGCTCAGGAAAGAGATCTCAGTGTCATTGTGGCTAGTTCTTTAAAACAGTTGGTCATTTTACAGCATGTTAAAGTAAACAGAATGTTACGAATCATCAGGCCAGGAACTCAACCCAAACAAAAAGCATTATTATTCTATTTTAAGTATCTACTTTGAATACTGTATGCACTTCAGATTACATCATCTCAAAAGCAATAGAAACTAGAATCTGAACTAGCAGAAGAACTAAAAATAATTACAGAAAAAGGTCAAGAAGGTCAGAAATATGGCACAGCTACTGTAAAATGATGTATTGAAAAAGCTAAAACACTTCAGTTTGAGAAGCAAGGACTGGGGTAGGTAATGATATAGGTTTATAAAACCAGGAGTTGTGTGGGAACCTATTATTCAATATGGTAAGATTTCTATTTCACTTTACATGCCTAAAATAGGAATTACACAGCCATATCATTGTTGTTTTAGGTATGTTTGTATACAGATTGTAATCTGGCTCTTGGTGTGTATGTTCAGTTAGACTGTGCTCTGGCAAGACCAGGAGTGCATCCCAAGGAGCTGCAATGGCCTTGTTGCATCCGCCCACCCTTTGAACTACATTGGGGGGCCAGCAGCCATGTACTTTACAAGTTCCTAAGACAGGTAAGAATCTTGTCCCTTCAGCGCCTCCTCCTGTCCCCTCTGTGCTCAGCAATAACTTCCTCTGCCTCCTTTCCCCACTCCTGCAGTTCACTCACTGCTACTCTTAGCTGGTCGGAAGATGGGTGAGCTCTAAAACCACTAATTCCCTGCTCCAGATGGGCTGCACAGGGAGCTGGACTCAGCTGGTGGCAGTAATGGTACCAGGAGGATTCAGAGAGGGACTTTGCCTATTCAAAATTAAATAGAGAACATCTCTAGTGCCAAGAAGCCAACCAGACAATTTTTATTCAGACATTACTTGGGGGCAAAGGTCACAAAGCAAGACCAACCTGTCCCTCCAAAGGGTTAAGCATTCTCTCTGATCCCACTACACTCACAATATCTCAGCTATTCCCTCTCCACTCTATGTATCCTGGAGTACACTCAGCAGTTTACTTGCTTCTGAGCCTCTTCACATTCTCCAGTTTGAAGTCTGACCCTCAGTTTATCAGCCCCCTGTCTATTGAAATGCTTATTTTCTTCCATTTCTCTGGACTTTTCCTGGGTGTCACCACAAATTCCAAATTCTTAAGGTATCAAATGGAATATCCATATCCTTATAGATGATTATAGTCAGACTATAGCCTTGCACCTGTGGCCTTGACTAAACTAGAACAGCTTGTTATCTCAGTCTGCCTACAGCTGATGTCCTACACTAGTCAAGGCTGATCAGAAGCTTCAAGCAGGGCCTGACCCTCCATCCACTCCCTGTCACAGGAGTGGCTAGCTGGGGTCAACTGACCCTCCATTTCCCACATATAAACCCCTGAAGAGGAACAGGAAGTGTCTAGGTGGACAGGTGTTACTTGATCTATGACTGCTCTGCTGCTCCCTCTAGGTTGCTCCTAGGCTCTATTCCTGGCTTCCTCAATCAGCTTATTGTCACCTCACTCTCTATCTACTTCGGTGCTCTTGACTTGGCTGGCTCCTAGACTGTGTTCTTGGCTAGATCTCCTGGCTTCCTCATTTATCCCCTGGATTCTGTCCCATAGATCTCCTGACCTCATCTGTCCCCTTGATTCTGTTCATCCATTCTGACCTTAGTTGGTGCCTTGATGCCTTGATTCCCTGAGTGGCCCCAGACCTGGCTGCCTACATCCTTGTGCGACAGATGTGCCTTCTGTCATGTAAACCAGGCATCTCTGGCTTTGCTGCCCCTTAACCATTTATTTATTTCTTGTACTAGTTAGCCAGGAATGCTGAGGCACATAAGATTATTGCAACATGAACACACTGAAAACAGAAATATTAAAATATAACCCATAGTCTGTCCATTTTCAAAAAAGGGAGGAAAGAGGACCCAGGAAACTATGGGCCCATTAGTTTTACCCCAGTCCTGGGGAAGCTCTTTGAGAAAATTATCCAGGAGCACATCTGCAAGGGGCCAGCAGAGGAGTTTATGCTTAGGGGCAATCAACATGGATTTATTAGAGGCAGGTCCTGTCAGACCAAGATGGTGGCCTTCTATGACTAGGTCACAAAAGCCTTGGACGCAGGTTGATGTTGCCTTCCTGGACTTTAGGAAGGCCTTTGACACTGTCTCTCACCCCATCCTCATTAAAAAATTAGGCGTCTGTGGTGTTGATGCCTACACAGTCAGATGGGTGGCAAATTGGCTGGAGGGCCGCACCCAGAGAGTGGTGGTGGATGGGTCATTTTTGACCTGGAGAGATGTGGGCAGTGGGCCTCCCCAGGGCTTGGTCTTTGGGCCTGCACTGTTCAATATCTTCATCGTCGATTTGGATGAGGGGGTGAAAAGCACCTTGTTCAAGTTCACAGATGGCACTAAGATGTGGGGAGAAGTGAGCACACTATAAGAGAGGAACAGGCTACAACTAGATCTCAACAGGTTACAGAGGTGGGCGAATGAGAATAGGATGGGTTTTAATATGGACAAGTGCAAGGTGCTGCACCTGGGGAGGAAGAACCAGCAGCATACTTACAGGCTGGGGAACTCCCTTCTCGTCAGCATAGAGGCAGAGAAGGATCTTGGAGTCATTATAGACTCCAAGATGAACATGGGCCACCAATGGGGGGACGTGGTCAGGAAGGCTAACTGCACCTTGTCATGCATCCAGAGATGCATCACGAGCGGGTCCAAGGAGGTGATCCTCCCCCTCTATGCATCTTTGGTTAGGCCGCAGTTGGAGTACTGTGTCCAGTTCTGGGCGCCACACTTTAGGAGGGATGCAGACAGCATTGAGAGAGTCCAGAGGAGGGCCACTCGCATGATTAGGGGGCAGCAGGGCAGGCCCTACGAAGAGAGGCTACGGGACCTGAACCTGTTCAGCCTCCACAAAAGAAGACTGAGAGGGGATCTGGTGGCCGCCTATAAACTTGCCAAGGGAGACCAGCAGGCAATGGGAGAGTCCCTGTTACCACAAGCACTACTGGGGGTAACAAGGAACAACAGGCATAAGCTGACTGAGAGTAGATTCATATTAGATATCAGGAGGCACTACTTCACTGTCAGGGTGGCTAGGACCTGGAACCAACTTCCAAGGCAAGTGGTGCTTGCCCCTACCCTGGAGGTCTTCAAAAAGAGGCTAGACAGCCACCTAGCCAGGGTCATTTGACCCCAGCATCTTTTCCTGCCCATGGCATAGGGTCGGACTAGATGATCTGCTTAGGTCCCTTCCAACCCTACCAACTATGAAACTATGAAATTGTCACAGGAGGATACAATGCATCTTATATTCTTCCTCTAAATCAGCAGTGTCAAACATACAGTCCCTGGGCCAGATCTGGACCATGGAGCCTTCGGATCTGGCCTGTGAGTCTCTGGATCCATCCCACGAACTGCATGGGGTATACACCATCACCAGCACTGCGCATGTTGCATGCAGTGCAAGGGGTCAGTCCAAGGTGCACACTGCATGTAGCACCTATGCTGGACTGACTCTGCAAGCTGGGTGTGCAGCTTGTCCAGCTTGAGCTAAGCTGCAGGCGGTGTGCAAGTCTGATCCGAATGGGTGCCACATGCAGTGTGTGCCCCATGTTGCCCCCGTGTTCAGCATGTGCTATCCCCCAGGTTTGGTCTGCATGCAACATGCAGGCTGGACCTGGTGCTATATGCAGCACAGGTGATCTAAGGTACACGCTGCATGCAGTGTGCTGCCATAATGACCCTGTCTGCTGGCTCCAATGTGCATGGACAGGCTGGGGCTCAATCCAGACTGTTCCCAGAGACAGTGCACAGTCCAGTGTCAGTGCCACATGCTGCAGTGTGAGACCTCCATCCCACGTGCTGCATGCAGAGTGAGCCCTGGAATGTTGCTTGTGTGCGCTGCATGTGCTGTGAAGGTTGGATCTGTATGCACCATAGGAGGTTGGTCCCAATCCAGCCCACAGACTGGCCAAGCGAGCCTCATCCGGTCCATGGAGCCAGATGGGTTTGACATCCCTGCTCTAAATAATCGGCTGTTTGCCATTGTCTGGTGCTAGATGGACTCGTGCTCTGGCTCAGTATGGCAGTTCTTATGTTCTTTTCATATTTCCAGCACTCCAACTAAAGCCTCCTTTCTGTTGTGATCCAGTCTCCAATCTAATGGCACCCTAATGAATCATCTCTTAAACCAAATGGGAGACTGAGGGACTTGAGGGACTGGATGTATTCAAATCACCAGAACTGGAGGGACTCCACTCATGAAGGAATTAGCAGGGGTTATAGCTGATCCACTGGCAAGGATATAAGAGTGGTCAGGTTCCAGAGGATTGGAAGAGGGCTAACATCATCCCAATCTTTATGAAGGGGATGAAAGAAGACCTGGGGAACTATAGACCACAGTCTTATCTCTATTCCTGGGAAAATCCTAAAAAAAATTATCAAGGAGCACATCTGTGGGAGCCCTCTGGCTAATGTGATGCAGAGGGGTAATGAACATGTTTTTTTAGCAGGCAGGTCCTGCCTGGCTAACCTAGTTTCCTTTTACAACAAGGCCACCAATTGTTTAGATGCAGGAGTCGAGGTGGATGTTATCTATCTGGACTTCAAGAAGGTCTTTGACAAGGTATCCTATACGATCCTTAGAAATAAACTGAGGGGATTTGCCTTGGATGATTACATGGTAGACTGGGTAGCAAATTGGATAAAGGGTTGTACTCAGAGGGTGGTAGTGTCAAGTGCTTGGTGTCAAGCTGGAAAGATGTGGGCAGTGGAGTCCCTCAGGGCTGAGTTCTGGGGCCGGTGCTGTTCAACATCTTCATCAGTGATCTAGATGAGGGGTTGGGAAGCACCCTATCCAAATTCACAGACGACACAAGATTATGGGGTGCAGCTAACACCGTGCAGTGAAGGAACCAGATCCAGACTGGCTTAGACAGGCTGGGGAAGTGGGCAGAGAGCAACAGGATGCAATTCAATAAGAACAAGTACAAGGTGCTGCATCTGGGGAGGAAGAACTGTTATCATACCTACAGGCTGGGGAGCGACCTTCTCAACTCCACTGAGGTAGAAAAAGATCTTGGAATCACTGTTGACTCCAGCCTGAACAAGAGTCCCCAATATGATGAAGCTGTTGGCAGAGGCAATAACACCTTGTTGTGCATCTGTAGGTGCTTCACAAACAGGTCCAGGAAAGTGATTCTCCCCCTCTATGTGGCACTGGTCAGACTGCAGCTGGAGTACTGTGTCCAGTTCTGGACGCCGCAGTTCAAGCGGGATGCAGACAACCTGGAGAGGGTCCAAAGAAGAGCCACTCACCTCATTAGAGGCCTGCAGGGAAGGCCCTATGAGGAAAGTCTAAGGGACCTTAACTTTTTCAGCCTCTCCAAGAGACCTTGTGGTGGCATACAAATTCATCAGGGGAGAGCAACATGAAGTAGGCAATGATTTGTTCACCAGGGCACACCTTGGAATGATAAGGAACAATGGCCATAAGCTACTAGAGAGAAGGTTTAGGCTGGACATTAGGAGAAAGTTCTTCACGGTCAGGGTTGCCCAAATCTGGAATGGGCTTCCAAGGGAGGTAGTGCTTGCCCCATTCTTGGGGGTCTTCAAGAGGAGACTGCATAGACACCTGGCTGGGACCACATGACCCCAGGTTTGGTGACTCTTTCCTTGCCTTCCAGGGGCAGGCAGTCAGACTAGATGGCCCACTGAAGTTCCTTCTGACTCTATGAATCTATGAATCTACACTTAATTTTTTGAGAAAAAAAAGGGAACCCCATATCTTCTGTTGTTTCTCTTCATTTTACTGCTTCAGTCTTAACATCCCCAATACTATTTGTGTTGATAACTCATCAACTTTGTCTCTGATTCTCAGGGGCTTACTGTATCAGATATTCTTTTTTTCAAATGTCATGCGTTCCAAAGCTCCCTTGAATAAGAGAGACTGCACATAATTCATTACAGAATGCTGATATAATAGAAACAGTTGAGTACGTAATATTTAAAGACCAGCTGCCATCAGAGCAAAGATTAAGCGACCTGCTGAATCCTCATTGTGTATTTGGCAGCATATCATAGAAGGCAGAGGGACAAGTTGAAGGTTATAGAGATAAGAGTTAGTTATGCATTTTTTTATTTTTGATGTTTTATCCAAGAGATTTCTACCATTGAGTTAATTTGTCCATAGAACTTACAGAGTGGATAAAACACAGAAATGAATTTTTTTTCTTATTAATTGAAATTCAGTTCACCCATACTTTCTTCTTTTAAGCTTCAAATACTGAAAGCTATTTATTTTTCCTTGTTTTCCATACCCCTGGCAATGATAAATGTTCCTTCTGGATTCATTCCTAGGTCCTTGACCTTGTTTTAATTGCTAAAGTAGAAGATCCCCTCTCCTGCCAACTTGCCACTAGTGCGGTGTGATATTTTTGCACTTTACCGATTTCCAATCTTCTTATTTGGTTATTAACACCACTGCATGTCACCAAACAGAAGACTCTTTACAAGCATGTTTATATTGTAGAGCTAGTTAAGAAGAAAACAACATTTCTCTTGCAGAGCAGAACTTTAATCATAAATGTTGATTTCTTCCTCTAGTTATTAAAATGTACTCTTTTATCATCCTCTTTTATCCCAACCTCTTTAAATATGTGTATTTCAATTAAGACAACCCTGATAGACACTTCTGATTTCAGGCTAAATATCTGTCTAGTCCACGAATAGGCAAATTCCCCATAAAAGTGAGCAGCACATTTTAGGTAAGTTATAAAGGGTAGTGTATTCACATTACAAGTAGAGTATGGGTGGTGGTGAAAAAAGTTCACCAGGTCCTCAGTCTCTTTGCATTCTACGTGGTTCATCACTGACCTTGTTTAACTTTTAATAGAGACAGGACGGTTCAGTCTCTCTTTTGATAACAGCCTCTGCCAGCATCAGCAATCAACAAGGATGCCAGATAATGTCAAATCTTATTGTACATTTCTGTGACATAGGCACCCTTTGCTATGAACCTGTCTGACTCCAGTACATTTCATATCCCTCTGTCTTCAAGTTTTGCCCTCTGTAAAATGCTTTCATCATAGTATTTACAGTGCAGTGTAACAGTATCTGTCAGCATCAGTAGATAAACTTCTGCCATGCATCAAGAATGTAACTCTTATCTAACCCTGATCAATGTCATATGAGAAGAGCTAGAAATGAGAGACCAGCTCTCTTGTGCATCATTACTTCATTAGGCATATTACAACAATTACACTGTCAGTAACTTCCGAGGCAACCAACTTTTGAAAGCATTTTTTTTTTCAGTCATTGCCAACCTGAACCACATTTCAAGCAGTGAATGAGAGTGAAGACTTTTTATCTCATCTCAAAGCCATTCAGCTTCTCACCATATACATTTTTTTATGAGAGAATTAGTTATGCTCATCCCAAATAGTGGCTTTAATGGCTAAACACTACTCGGTTCTTTGTAATTAAATCATTGATAAATTAAATCAGGCATCTCCCTTTTATTTCAGCTTAGCATTAAAAAAAACTAATTAAAAGTTGTACTGCCTCATTAATATGCTTCACTCCTATTGCTAACCAAAGTCAAGGAGTTTAAGTTGAAAGTTTCATATGCATATTTCTTTAATTTCTTCTGTTTCTTGACTTCTATGTGGATGTAGGAAACAGAATTGGTCACAGATACATTTTTTATACCCTTTAAAATTGTGTTTTTGAGGAATGTGGGCTTAAATGGCATCTGCTATGTTTTATTTTGCCCACCAATTTCCACATGCACTCTCCAAATCCAGAAATGAGCTTGTAAGGTTGTTCCTCTAAAGCCACTCTTAAGATCTCAATCGTGGCCACTGGAAACAACCATGAGAAGCTCCTCTGCTATAGGCTGCAGGTTTGGAATGTGCTTCTGGGAGCAGGTGGGCAAGCCACATTTGGGCCAATCACAGCCAGGAAGTGCCATCACTGTAATCTTTCCACGGTCCTCTGAGTCCTTTTCAAAGTTCTGTGATGTGTGACTGTCTCCCCGCAATACAGGCTTTTTCTTAGGTCTGTGGCAATATTTGACAGTGAGGAAAATGAACCCTGCCCTTATACTGCAGAAGTATTCTATTTGGGGATGGACAAGTGATGGCAGAACTAAAAATTGGGGGTGGATGGGGAATGGTGGAGAGGAATAATTCAAATTGAACTAGAACAGATTGTATTTTTGTATTTTTTTGGTAAACTATGCAAACAAAAGTGCAAGGCGACTCATTTTGGACCCAGTATGTTGGCTGTTGGGGTTTTTTTTTTAATTATGGTTGCTTTTTTGAACTAAAGATGCTATTTCAAAGTGAAAAGTGGACAGTTGCATTTTGAAAATACTAAAATGAAAAATGTTGACATTTTACATTCCCCCTGTGGAAGGATCCAGGGGAAAGATGTATCCTTCTGCCCATCATAGTCCTTCCTGCCACACTGCCCACCCTGCTCAGAGGCCTCCCATTTTCACTCCACATCTTGTTGGAAAAAAAATTAATTTGGGAGATGTCTTACCCCTCCCCAAAGCAGGGTCTTGGAGGAATTGTAAGACAAGTTCTCGCCACCCTGGCGGGACTCTCGGTATCTGCTGGTTCTCTGGACTTCTTGTTTAGGCTGTTGCTTCACCAGCCTTCTCTCACTCTCTCTGTCTCTTTCCAGCTACCTGAGCCACTCCTGGGCCTCTACCCTTCCAGGACTAAAACCTGGGACCTTGAGTTTTGCAGTCACTCTGCTTAATGCCTTGCAACATGAAAGCCAGCCCTTGGGCTATCACACCTGTCCTCATAGGAAGTATATTAGGCAGGGCGCTGGGACACCCTGTCACATCCCCTCACACATATTTCTGATCTACTAGGGTGTCCATTAAAAAATAAAGGAGCCCCCCCCCCACCCCTCAACTTTCCCTACCTAAGTTCTTTCCCTGCCTCAGGATAATAGACACAGTCTTTATGTAAGGTTTTGCCCCATGGGCATACTGTCTAAACAAACCAGGAACAAAAGGAAAAACCACAAGAAAACCTTTCTCCCCTTCTGGGGCAACTTGCAGTGTCTATCCTGCCCTTCTCTCCCTCAGGCAGAGACCATCCACCCACTTCAGTAGTCAGATCTCTAGTGTCTTCTCTGTCTTCTGGGCATTCTTTTATTAGGGCTGTATGAAATGGCTATGTTTCGATTTGGTTTTGGATTCAGCTGTTTCAGAGGGACAGTGATTCGTTTCAGTGTTTCAGATCGCAGTTCCATTTTGATTCAGCTGAATCTGTTTCAGCATTTCAACACTGTTTTGGTGATTTGGCTAGAGGCTATAATAAGGAATCACTAAAATGCCTATAACTTTGTCATTTCTTGCCTGATTCAGATGAAAATTGCAGGGATGGTAGCCCCTTCTGAGGGCATGAAGCCTGCCAATTTTCAAGGAATCTATGGTACACCCAACATGGTGCATACTATCACCATTTCCCCACTAAGCATGTTCAAGAGCATCTCATTGATCTTCATAGGATGGATGCAGTATGTTCCCAGTACTCTATACTCAGGTTGCATTTTGAAAAGTTCCTTCCTGCAGTACAAAGGTTGGGGGGTGGGGAGGTTACATAACTTTTTTCAAGTATCAATCAGACCCACTGCTATTGTTCTCAAACTTTGTCTTCAATAACCCCCCAAAAAACAAAACAAATCCACAAAATGAAAATATTTTAAGCATTTCATTTTACTAACATGCTACTTGTATTTAATAATCTGCTATTTTAATATCTTGAATATCTGAAATTCATAAAGTTACCTTATCCAGAGATTTAAACCATTTAAGATTTCCCACTTAACAGAACAAAATGGGCAGGCATATCAGATAAATTCCAAGAAAGCAGCCTAAGGAATCAATCCTCAAGCCAACCAAGAATCATTTTCTAATACAGGCAGACATTTACCTTTTTTATCACACAGAAAATGTCCTTTTAGGGAAACATATTTAAACTACTTTTTTCATCTCAGTTAAATTGCTTTAACTGCTTGACTATTACATGACTGAGAAATGAAAAGGGCATGCCTATATAGGTAGAAACCATTTTGTAAATGTAATATTAGAGATAGAACAGACTTTATTGAGAGTAAGTATAATCTGATACCTTTTTTTCAATCAAGCTTACTCTTGAGCCACAAACTTATAACAAGAACTTATACCCAGAACTGAATTTCTCCAAAGTTCAGAAATGATAAGTACAGATTCAATGACTTGGGATCTGATGTTCTACAAAAGTGGGCAGTTCAGGTGCATGTAGTTATACTTTGTACACTAAATCACTGTCTTTTCATAGATTTCATAGACATTAGGGCTGAAAGGGACCTCAGAAGATACTTTTAAGCAACATTTCTGTACCTGCTTACTATTTTGTACTGTCATACAAATTATGGATGATATTAGTACAAAGCCAAAAGGCTTGTGATTTACCATATAAATCATTGGGCTTGGGCCCCAGTAGAGTCAACAGCATTTTAAGCCATGGTGATCCCACAGCTCAGCAGTGCTCTCAGATAACCCACACAAAGGATCCATATAATTAGGCCTCTTTCCCTCCCTCATCACTGGAAACTTTTTATGCAGATGAGGCACAGGGCAACCTGATCTAGCTCCACCTTATGCAGGGCAGGGCCACACTAATCATATGTGACAGGCTGAGAGAGGGAGTAGCAACAGGATTTTGGGTGAACTGTTTGGGGAGCCATTTGATTATGTTTGCCATTTAAGGTTGGTGAAGAAACAGGAATTGCTGGAAATGGAGAAGAACGGTGTAGCTTAGCTGGGGGAGTGAAGAGGAAGTTGAAATGTATTCAGTGTAGAGGCTCACTATGACTTGAAACAACTGGTGTTGAGGGGGGCTGCAGGCAATGAGCACTACTGTATCTGAGCCTCTAGTGGGTCAAGATCAATGGACCATGAAAGAGATCTCCAAACACGGACCACTCCACTCCACCCAACAAGGACCCCCACAATACAACTCTGTGGACTGAGTCAAACATTTTCAACCTACCTCTTCTACCATTGTGGACTACTGTACAGGTTTGTGTTGGGGTGCACTGATAGAGATTTTGGGGACTGATACCAATAGCCAATATTTAAGGAGGCATATAAGCCAATACTGATCAGATTTCCAATACAGCTGCCTGTAGCTGGTAAGCCTAGTGTGGTGGAGGGGGAAGGGAGTGGGGGAGGCATGAGGGGGCAGATCAACACCCCCCTATGATGGAGGGGACAGGGGCAGGCGCTGCCCAGGCAGGGCGGGGGAGAGGCAGAGCTG
>NW_017729033.1:81370873-81382264 GCF_001723915.1 Gavialis gangeticus | reverse complement strand
TATTCTTAAAATGGGGATTATTAGTTACCTATATCAAAAGGACATTGTGAAAATGAATTGGCAGTGTTTGTGCAGTGTTTTGAAGATGAGACATGCTATCCAAGTTCTAAGTAATTGTTATCAATGCTATTCTGTAGTACTAAATGGTTAGTTAGGAGTAGGAAAAAAATCAATGGTTTATAATTGGGGACATACCAGAACCATGATTTCAATTTTTTCTTAGAAAACATGAAATCAGATGTTTTCTGTGAAAAATGGCAGGCTCTGTGATTTTGGTGGGCTCCCTGAAGGGAAAAAGAAACCCAAAAAAACCATGGACAAGCAGAGAAAAGGGCAGGAAGCCCTTCCATCTTGAAGCACAGCGGAGGTTGAGGGGAAGGGGGGAGGAGGGGGAGGAAATGGAGTAAATGAGAACTGAGCCTGTGACATAGGTTCAGTACAGGTACCAGTCCAGGGCCAATCAGGGAAGTGAGAGGGTTCTGGTGCCATCCTTTAAGCAGCCATGCTGCAACCTGAGGAGGACTGAATAGGGATGAACAGTGAGAAGAAATCCTCCAAGAGGGCCAAATACATTTCATCTCTGGACTCTGTAAGGCAGTATCTTCCTGGACCTTGCATGCAGATAGAGGTAGACTATTCTGTGTCACTTGCAGCATGACTCTGGATGTGTTGAGGAAAACCAGTATGGATCAATGCTTAGAGTTCAAGGTGCACTTGAAGCAAAAGCCTGCTGCAGGGGCTTAAGGGCAAAGCAAGAAAGAAGTAAACGGTCCCCAGTCTTTAAAATGACTACAAAAAGCAGCTTAGCAAGGTGAGCAGCAGCATTTTCCCTCATGGAGGCTTTCATGGCAGCAAACATCCCGCTGGACAAATGTAATGATCCAAAGTTAAGGGACACATTCAGTCTTTAATAAGTGGCATCTGGCGCACACAGTTCCCTGATGTGGATAGCCTGGTGTCCTTCAAGAAAGCCTTCAAGAACTGTCCAGGCTGTAAGCTGCTGTACAGGGAGTGCCTTACCATTCGAAGTAGGGACACACATGCAACTGTATCACTATCACCAGATCCTTTGCTCACAAGGTGGAATTCATGTTTCAGGGTAGTCCATTACCACACCAAGCATATGTAGTATTACCAGCATTTTGTGAGCAAGGAACTGAAAATCAAACCTGGCACATGTTGCATGCTTAAGCTTCTCAATCTTCTAGAAGAAGGGACATTCAAGATCATGTGAAGTTTCTAGTGGAAAATGCCAACCAGCTCATGGAGGTTCTAATGTGGTTTGAAGGTTGGCAGGCTGTGATCCACCATGCACACAAGCTGATGGATTTCATAAGTTGGGTCAGAGACATGGCATCACAAGAACTACCAAGATGCCAATGTGAAAGCTAGCAGAGAAGAGACCTGCTCCAGGCAATAGTTGTGAAGCTGAACCAGTACTACAGGTATGACCTATCACTGCCACTGTGGTTCGGACAACATTTATGCTTACTTTTTCTACAATGGACATTTACTCAATTGCTGGGGCACCTGCCCTTGGAGGAGAACAAACATAAGCAGATGTAGGATTTTGAAAAAGGGGGGTTCAAATGTTCTATCACATCATCACATATCACACAATACATATTTTTCTCCAGTTAAAGAGAAACTAGAGACTTCACTAATATGCTAGTGCCTAGCACTATATTATTCAGTTTAAAATAAAAAAACAACAAATATAACTATTGAAATGTGCACTAATTTGCTATCTATCTATCTATCTATCTATCTATCTATCTATCTATCTATCTATCTAATCTTATATATATATATATATATAAACTAATTCCTGGATCAACAGGGGGTTCTTATTGAACTGATAGCTAGCTATCTAGCTAGCTAGCTAGATAGAGTTAAAAAATACAACAAACAAGGCAAAAATATCCAAAATGTTCAGAAGATGTTGTGCCATTTATTCCATAGTCATTATAGTTAAATGTACATCTCTTATTCAGATTCATAAAACCAAAAAATCCAGCTTTGTTGAGCATATTGATGGTGTCTCCAATACTTCACTGTCAGTTATTTCTACATGGGAGTTATTATTACCACACCAGATTTTTAGCTAGAGCTAAAAACTAGATTAAGATTTTAGCTAGAGCTTAAAAAAAGTCTGCAGGGCTGTGGAATAGCCATTTCTGGTGATATCTGTTCTAACAGCTACATTACAGAAGAAAGTGTAGTTTGAATAGTGTAACATCAAGACCATTAAAATACCTATGGAGTGGAGATTAGCAGGAATTAGGAAGATTATCATTAGTCATGAAGTCAACTGACTCTAATCACTGCCTAAATAGAAATATCACTGCCTCTCCCAGGCAGTTGGTTTTAAACTTTGTGTGGAACAGGAATCAGGGTGGCTGCAACTGCATCACTTCAGACTCCCCTGGCTCTGTCCCTCAGAACAGAGATTACATCTCCTATCTGTACATGGGTGTAGGTTGTAGTTGTGTTTGTCCTTGGAGTCCCTGGAGACTAAGGAAATGCACTACAAAGTGCTCTCTGCTACTGTGCTTGAATAGAACAAGTTAGCATTGAAGCAGAGGCATAGCAGGGCCACACCAGCTGATGATGGCAGTGTGGTCACTATGCTGCTGCTGCAGTAGCTATTTTTATGCCAAGCCCTCTATTCCCCTCATCCACAAAGGGATCTTAACATTGTTATAATTAAATAATTCAAACTAATATAGAATATCTATTATACATTTACACTATATTTTGCATATTATCGTCAAAAGATGATGGTTGAGGTGTGGATGGGTTTGGTGCGCGTGTGGGGAAGGGGCTTCCTCCTGCCAGCTCTTTGTGATGTGGTTGTGATGCTGGTCCCCTTTGCAGGTGGGGGGAGCAGGGATCAGCACTGCCTGCCTGGCTTGCAGCTTACTGGAAAGAGGTAGGAAAGCAGATGCCACCAATGGGCAGCAAGGGAAGCCCTGGGTAGGGGAGAGTCAAGCCTGGCACCACTGGCTCTCTTGGCCTCTCTCCTATGCCTGTTCAGCTGAACTGCAGCTGAGCCCTTGCTGGCTCCTGTTGCTTTGCTCCTGCCCCACCTGCCTGCCCCATGCCTGCCCCAAGAACCTTTGTGAATAGCCAAGCTCCTTCATGCCTCCCCCTCCATCACCGTGCTACCCCACCCAGCCATGAATGAGCAGGTCCAAAGCAAGCTGCAGGCAGAGCCCACCCCTCACCCCCTGCCCTGCTCCCCTCAACAATGCAGCTTCCCCTCCCTACCTGCTGCCTGGAGTGCTGCAGCAGGGACTGGGGAGGAGTCGCTGGAGTCCAGGGGATCCCAATAGTTCCCTGGACAGCAGCAGCAGCCCTGCCCAGAAGCTGTGTCCACTGGCCAGGTCTTGGGCTCTCTGGTAGGGGAGGCTGGGAGTACAGCACATGCTGCTCCTGGTAGGCACAGGCAGGACTGAGCCTGATTTGGAGCACAGCAAGGACAGGCGCCAGCCAGGCCAGATACAATTAAATGGTGGGTGCCTACATGCAGGCTGGATCCAATCAGCTGGTGTGCCAGATCCAGCCTGCAGGCTGTATTTAGCCCACACCTGCTTTAAAAAAAATTAAATCCCCAGGAGCCTGTTTGGAGGTCCATGCTATTGCAAGTATCTCTACACTGAGTATCTCAACGCTGCCTGGGTATGCTGGAATATTGCTCTAATACCTGAAGTGCATGGTGTAGACCAACCTTAAGGTAGGCATGAAATCCTGGCTAGATTCTCTTCTGATGTAAGTTGGCAAATGTCAAGTGACTGACTTACGACAGGTGACAATCTGGTTTCTTATCTTTCCAGTTTTATGCCTGTGCCTGCATGACTTTGTACTAGGGAACCTACTGTCTTTGCCTGTTTTTTGTTTCCAAAATTAGAATTGGGAGATTGGGTGAGGAGGGAGGAAGAGATATTTATGTGATTTATTTTAATGCGGCACATACTTGTGTGAACAAGTTACATCTTCTACACCAACAGGAATGCTGAATTGGCACTTTGCTCCCCTGCTTTTGTTCTGAGCAGCCAAAGGGCATGCAACATGCCTTTTAGTGCAGTGGCTCACTGCAGAAGGACAGTTTTCTTTTTCATAAGAATGAGGAAGAAGGAAAAGCAGTGGTGGGGATAAGGAGCCTCTAAGCCACAATTCTTTTTAAGCACAATGTCAGTTCTTTTAAGCTAGCTCTCTCTTCTTTGTCGACTTCACTGGTGGAAAGGAAATGAAACAGGGATTGGGAGTGTGTCTTTAGGTATTATGCAGCATTGTTTGCAAAAGATCCAGCCGGGCTGCTGTGCCATTTCTGCCATGACTTGTATCTAGTAAAATATATTCTAATATTCTCAGTGGCAGAATATTAAAGATTTTCTTGTTCAGTGCAGAATAGGAAAAATACTTACAAACACAAAAAAATAAATGCTATCTGTAGGCATAACTTTGCCCTTTAAAAAAAGAAAATTTCATTTCTCTTAGCAGCCTTTAACAGAAGATAATGATTTTTCTTTCCGACATGAATTAAACATTTTATAACTCTAGAAAAAATAGGAAATATTAAACCCACTACACTGTTAGAAAATGTTAATGAGTTATTAGAATTACAGGGTTTTGGCATTTCACAAGTTCAGTCTCCTGGAAAGGAAATATCAGCAAGAGACTTTCCCCCTACAAATACTGCCATTTTCTTTATCTTCTTTTATTCAGTTAACTCTAAGCAGTGAATGTCTTTCCTAAAGGATACTGTGCAAATTCCCATCTAAGAAGCCATTCTAATCTCATGAGTGTAAAAGTCAAAAGATCACCAGGTCTTACTAGTATGGCACACAAATCCCAAATCCATTTCAGTGGTAAACGAATGGCAGGATGTTTTTTTATGAAGACCCTGCTTCCAGTTTAGCTACTGGTAATAATTATAATGGCCAATGTTCAAGAAACAAAGCCTATGGAAAACAGTTTTTGCCTCTGAACTGCGAGAGTGGAAAGGAAATCCCAATAACAACAACAAGTGTCATGTTGATACTTCAGATCAAATTTGTCCTGAGCAATAACTTAAGTTACAGTGATAATACAGGACTGGTGTTCATTTTTGGCCACTTCACAAACTTCTGTGTTGCTAATTCTTTTAGGATTGATTTCAGCTGGAAAGAATCTGACCATTTTGGAGTTTCCACATTCCTCAGAGGAGCAGCTACAGCCAAGATCAAAAGCTACTACATGATCATGCCTGCAGTACAGCTACTTCCCCACCAGCCAAGACAGTTTATGGGGTGAACTTTTATGGTTTTATCCCAGTAATAGTGAAAGAACCAGCTGTGATAGAGGCTGAAGGACCACACCCTTCTCCCACTCAAACCAGTCCTAGGGAGGGGACTGCCATTTTAGGTGACCCAGTCCTCCCATGTCATTGGCTTCAACTGTTTAGGGAAACTTGGTGTCCTGAATTGGCCTGAAATACTTTGGTTTTACTTCTGAAAACTACAAGGGATGCAAGGCAAAAGTTCTCCTAAAAGTTTCCTTGGCCCACTGCTTCTGCTACTATTCTATTTGTACCAAATACAGGTTCACCTATAAGACCTCTTGATTCATATTAATAATAAGCATTTTATTGGTATAATCAGAGGAATGTTCGTCTGGATAGCATCCTTTGGCAGCCATGGAAACTGGAGCAAAGAGAAAATTTGAAGGTGAATGAAAGTCAGGTAGCGAGTGCAGCTACTATCTACAGTTATAGTCAGTCATGTGCCTGGGTAGTGAAATGTCTTCCCCGAGACCTTTTACTTGTTAGGGAAATATTCTTCCAGCATAATGAGTAGTGTTATAAGCTGTTGTCAGAAGCCCCATGCTGTCATCCATATGCTCTATACCCCTCATAAAATTGTTGATTGTGCACTTACTGTACCAGGATCCCATAATACTTTGTGTTTGATGTGTTGTTTTTTTCTTGTTGATGATGTGCTCTTTTCCCTAGCTACAACATTTTCTGAAGAGAAGGAAAAGGAACAGGACCTAAGGACTACATTCTACACGTATTTACACCAAATATAAATCCAAAGTATTTCCATTACCTCCAGCTAGGTTTTGTCAGATTTACACCAGCATAACCCAGAGGAGAATCTCAGCCACAGCTGTTAAACATGCACAATAGCTGACAGACCTAGTACAGTCTGCTGTCAGTGGAGGACTCACAATTAGAGCAAAACTTTGACTCCAGTGATATCAACAGGGGGTTCTTATTGAACTGAGTTGATCAAAGATATTGGTCTTAGAATATAATTATTAGTCCAGTTTTAAATGTTCAGTGAAGTGTGGCTTGCTCTATGCCCCATGAGTTTTAATACCATGCCTGAAAAATTTCATTATGAGGAAGATTTTTCTGATTGCCAAATCATATTTTCTTTTTGCTATGTTATTCCTTTAATCCTTGCAATATAGCCTTGCTTAACCCTGAATAATGGGGGTTTTTAGGGAGGGGGTGTTGATGGCCTTCAGCTGTTTGTTCTTTTATTTTGCTTTCCCTTAGTACTAGCTACACCTATTAACTCTCTGAATCTTTCCTGACTGTTAATACCTTGATTTTCTCCTCATATTGGTTTTCTTTAGTAACTTTTCCCAGCCACTTTTCAAATTACTGTTTGCATCATTTTTGTCTTTTCTACTCTTCCTTACTTTTACCAGTTTGGTATTAACTGTAAATTATGATAGTGCATATTTCTCCTTACTCCCACATCAAGATAATTAATTAAACGGCCAGACCAAACACTATATACTGGTCTTTGAGTGTTTAATTTAATACAACAGCGTTCAGATTTAAAGAAAGTCTGAATCTGAAGTTAGGCAAGCTGCACTGCAGTACTTATTCTGCCCTGAAGGCAGGGTAGGGATTTTCCTTATACACTTGTGATTCAGTTAGTTTGTTAGATATATCTATGCTTCCTTCTGTCTGACTTCAGACTAATACAACTAACTACATCTCTTTGGTCTATCCTGAAATGTTTCCAATGGTTTGGATACTCCAATGTAAGCATCATGTTAATTTCATTGAACTATGTGACAAAACAGGGTTGTAAACAGACCTCATATCCTTTATGAATGTTTCTGAAATGTTAAGAATCTGACATCTTCATTATTAGGTTAAAAAGGTTCTAATTTACCTACTGCAGCCCACTATAAAAATATCTGCTGTAAATATATTCAATCAATTTTTGTTTGCAACATCCTGATTCGTGGGAATATATTCACTATATTAAATTACATGTTTCTGCAAAATCAACCCATATTTTTGTGAATTGCTCACAATGACAAACATTATACAGTGCAGATTCATTATAAGAAAATCTATTTATAACAAACCACCACTTTTAAGAGCAGGAAACTGTTTGTTTTTCATTGATACAGTGCAGCAAATTGACTAAACCTGTTCTAGTGAGCACTTTCTTTTAATAAACTTTTCTCCAAATCCCATAAGGATTTGTCATAGGGATAAGCTTGCACTGTGTGTTTTGTTTTATGACTGGATGATTAATGTCTTTAAATAGAATAATGGATTTTCAAGAATAATATACAAATCTACCCTGCCTTCTCAATAGCAAATCATGTATGGCACAGATTTTATAGGCATAATACTTTGGTTAAGTTGGACCATCGTATCAATAATAAAAAGTTTTTTGTTTTTTTTTAAGATGCCTAAAATTAGGCTCCCAGATCCCTTATGCCTGTGGCAGACATTAATTTTGGTGCAATGGGATCAGATCCCTGATGCCAACAATCACACATCCTGTTATCATACACATGCCTTTTCAGTTTGCCACTATATGTGGAACCCAAGATTGAGATCCTGGCCTCCATGTGCGCTGGCAAGCTGAAAGCCAGCCATGGTGCCTCCCAAGCAGGATACAAATAGATAGATTGATCCCATTTGCTTGCTCTCTTGCCCTCTCTCGCTTTATATCTATACAGATAAAGACGACCAAGAGTACTTTTAGTTTGCTATAAATAGTTTACTATAAATAACTTACTTTTAGTATGCTTTTATATGTATAATGTGACTAGAGATACAATACAACTAGACCAAAGGAGATGACTAAGCAAACACATGATAAACTATACTAATTGTTCCTTTTGCTCAGAGATTGCCATTTTGTCCAGGGTTTTCTTAAGTAAAAAAAAGTAGTTTAAATTCCAAATTAATAATCAGGACTGAATATTCTTGCCTGTATTTTATTTTACACAGTCATTCAAAATAATCTAATTACTGATGGTTTTTATACAGCTAACTGCCCTGTAGCTCTGTACTAGATTGCAATCAACTGATTATTTTAATTCAGATGGAAATAGTCTATTTGATTTCATCCAACATTTCTCAAAAGGCTCTTGCTAAAGTGTTACTTTGAAATAATTTCTCCCTGTCATCTTTCTCTGTTCTGTTGCCATGAAATTGAGGTTTTGTAGAAAGGTTCTGACGTTAGAGGAATGCCAGATACTGGTTCAAGTGTCTGATTCTGTATCTGACAACGCCCAGCATCCCAATTGTGCACAAATGCAAAGCTCTCCCCGCATGCTCACTACACAATCGAAAACTTAATATAAAGAGAACAACTGAATGATGCTCACTGTTGAGTCTAATGTGACTTGTAAGCATGTGCTGACACAGCAAAAATAATCACGTCTCAAAATAATATCTCTTCTTCTTTGTCGAACAGCATAATATTTTGAGCCTTGCAGATCAGTTTTCCTTTGGAGAAGAAATCAGTGAGAGAGGGTATTTTTCTACTGTAGTTTGTTTATTTACTGAATGTACAGAATCCTATTCCCTTGAATAGAGATAGTTATCAACTACAAATGAGTAATTACCTTTTGCAGAAACCTTAGATAAAGCACCACTGTCCAGTCACCAAGAAGCAACTTCCTTGATTCTGACTCTCTTGGCCTCTCAATCAACTCTAACTGCTCAATTTCACTGCTTGTTTCTTGCCTAACCCCTGATTTCCTACCTGGGAACCCTATGGGTCTAGGATCACACAGTCTGAAAAATGGTCTGGCCATCAATATGTGTTTTCTGAAAAAGCAGAGAAGGCTGCATGTTACAGAGTTTGCATGTTACAGAGTTCTTCACATTACACAATCCCTTAAAAATTGTATGTGGCCAAATTTTCATTCTAGCGTTCATGTATTAATGACCCTTGAAGCAGATGGGATTTATACCTGTTGCATACATTATAAAGCCATGGCTGGTTTTTCTGTTCTGTTGTCTTCTTCCATGCATTATAGGGCCAAATAACCTAAAGTTCCTAAAGCAATATTTGTGTATTTATTAAAAAGCATCTAACGCGAAAGGAAAGGAAAGGAAAGGAAAGGAAAGAGAAAATCCTGATACCTAAACACATCAGTTGAGTATTTTTTCCTAATATTTTATTTTAGACTATCTTTTATATTATGACAGAAATTATTTGATAACAAAAAAGGGTATATAGTGTTCCTTTTGGCTGGCTGTGCATTTACAGGATATACTAACCCTTAATCAGGCAATCAAATAAAAGAAAAAGTTAAGAAAATAAATGAAAGAAGATAATACAAAGGAAAAAAATGTTCCTGTGTTATGCCAAAGGGACTCTATATCTATCTGTGCCACTCTCTTTGGAGATTATAGTCTATAAATCTTTATACATCAGGGGAAATGCCACCTTTAGGCTAACAAGCTCTCTCTGTTGTAGGGATATCTTTACAAACAGATATGTCCTGCTTTGTAAGGTTCTCAAAGCAGGGAATATTTTTTTTGTATTTGTACAGTGCCAAACACAAGGGGATCATGATGTTTAACTACAGTCCATAATCTCAAGTAAAGAATTCATTCTCATTATTATCTGTGGTAAATCCCACAGTGGGCAAGCAATACACTAACAGTGTGGATACACATTTAATCCAGGCACGCATTCTTAATTTACTCCAGAGAAAAAGTGTAGCATACACAAAACACACAGCATCCACTCTGGAAGAAAAGCTATTCCCTGGTATAAAGTTAATTCTGAGGAAGTTAAAAATAAGTTTACACCAGTGTGCATATCATAGGCAAAATTTGATATCCATTTCTGTGCATAAAAGGCTATTTTCTATCTGTGTAAATCATATTCCTGGCTCTGATGTATAGGTTCTAATTCTATTTCCCTTGCAACATGGACATATAAGCATGTGCACACAGATTGAACATGCTCAGTAGGTGATGCACTGCTGACTGGGCATTTACACTGACATGTACAGGAATATATGCCCATTCTCGATGTGTAAGTCCATGTAAGTCATAGAGATGTAGATAGATAAATGTAGGTTAGATAGAGGAGGGTAAGGACAAAGAGTAGACCTCCCTCCCAGTATGTGTTAGCTCCAGTAGCTGAGTGGCTAGGGCACCTGCCCAGAAATGGGACATCTGGTTATTATGCCCCCTTCATCAGAAGGGTGTCTGAACCAAATTCTCCTACTCCCAGGCCCGTGCTGTAACCCCAGGTTATGAGTCAGGCTGTAACCTCTCTGGCACTACTTTTGAAATTAGCCACCTGGGCAGCCAAAAGAAGGCAATATGTATACCATCAGAAAGAGAACAAGCTTGAGGGTGTTCATCATAGTGAGATGGCTGATGCCCTGGAAAAGAAGAGGTCCTTAGTTCTATCCTGGAACCTTGTTCCCAGTGGGACAGAAATCTCCCCAATGCACTGCCCTCCACCTACTAACTATTAAATCCAAGGGGCAGTGGCTGATCTTCAAAAGAAGTGCTAGAGAGGGGACTAGCTAATATTGTCTGGTAGTTTCTGCATGGCCTTGGAAAATTATAGAGATGCAGATTCAAACCCTGTCAGGGTGAGGGTTAAAACTTCCTAGGTTTCCTGCTTTCTATGCAAGTGTCCTTACCATTGAGCTTGTAGGATATAAATACAGAAGGGTCCTTCTTATTTTTTCAGGATATAGGCTCAGGTACATGCGCACTTAGAAAACTGACATTTAGGTGTAGCAATAGTAACAGAATTGCCCTTTGTGGCTGCATCCACATGAGTGTTCACATGTATGTTGTGGCATCTCAAAAGAGTTTGAGACACCCCAGAAAGTACACCACACACAAGACAATGTTTCCTGCACTGCATATTTGCAGCATGGACTCTAAATTTGGTAATCCCAGTATCAAAAAAAAAAAAAAGCGCCAGAAAAAAGCAGCATGGGGCATGCTCTTGGAATATGCTCAGAAGCAACTGGAAAGTGGGTCCTCCAAGGAGACACTCTGGCAGCCAGTCAGAGTGTTTCTATGGATGCTGCCTCAGCATGCTAGAGAAAATAGAAGTGGGACATGGCTCACAGTAGCAGCAACAGTAGGCAGCAGGCTCT
>NW_017729033.1:81362790-81365873 GCF_001723915.1 Gavialis gangeticus | reverse complement strand
ATGCTCAGAAGCAGCTGGAAAGTGGGTCCTCCAAGGAGACACTCTGGCAGCCAGTCAGAGTGTTTCTATGGATGCTGCCTCAGCATGCTAGAGAAAATAGAAGTGGGACATGGCTCACAGTAGCAGCAACAGTAGGCAGCAGGCTCTTGGGGTGCTCATGGACAGTGGCAGGCAAAGCCCCACAGTGGCGCAGAGCTCTGGCTGAGTCTCAGGAGCTGCATGTGTATGGGGTTTGTGGTGGGGGGTATGGTTGTGGCACTGTGTATAAGGGGGAGGTGCCCCCCACCATGCACCCTCCTCCTCCCTCCCCCATGGTGCACAGGCCTTGCTACCAGCAGCAGCAGCATGCAGGCCCTCAGGGTGCTCATGACCTGATGCAGGCAGAACCCCCCTGGTGGCTCCAGCTGAGTGCCTAGGGGCTGCATGTGGAGGCACTGAGCTGGCCCAGCCTGCTAGTGTGTGCCTGTGAACTGCCTCTGTGCCAGCATGTGAGGCTCCCGGCAATACAAGTGAGAGCCTTGCACCATGAGGCTGGACCAGCTCCGTGGCTCCATGTGGCCTCATCATGGTGCCTCATCATGGTGGCTCCACAGTGTGTGGAGAAGGGGAGCAGACAGTCCTAACTTTCCTGCTCCTCCATCTCCAATTGCTATTCCCCAGCTGGCCAGAGCACAGGGTGATTCAGTGCAGGGGATGGATAGCCCCTGCTGAGACACTGTGCCCCAGCTAACCCTACCCCTACAGCACATGGAGCAGTGGGGCAATGTGTCTAACTGCAAAGCAAACAGGCACGGGCATGCACTGCGGCACAAAGTAGTGGCACAAATTTGTGCTGCTGCAAAAGCAGTCTCGTGCTCATGTGGACCTGGCCTAAGTGTCTCAAATAAACATTTGCTCAATGTGAAATTATTCACCCACCAACTACAATTGAACAACTTATAAGATACTATGGTTCCTTTTTTCTAAGTTTACTGTAGAGCTATGTGTGTTAGCACAGCTCAGCACTCTATGCAGAATTATATAACCCACTTCCTAACATGTGGAGTTTGTGGTGTCTCCTGGGCAGTAAATTTGATCAATGACTGGTGGGTAGGAGTATAAAAATAACAGCCACCATGGCTGCCCTATGCACTGCCACTGCCCTATTACACCTTTGGGATGGAGTACAATGCTAACATGGCTACATTGCTTCCTGTATCAGACCTAGCTCAAGGATCTCTACAGGGCACAGTACTGCCATATAGAAGTAGTAACTGGACAGACAGTGCTTCTATGTTAATTCCTGAAGTTTCAAAACATTATTATCTAAGAAACTCCCAAACATTTAAATCTGAAACTGTCTGGTACAAAGTAAGGAAGTCAGACTTAAGATTTTCCTAAACAATGAAAAGCTTGTCTTCACTGAAACCCTTAGAAAAGGCTAGCATTCATGTGTCTCAAGCATTAGCATCAGCTTCAGCCACTCTGTTTTAAACCTGGCTGTATACCAATGCACATTTTGAAAAATATTTGTTGTACCTTATTTGCATTACTGTGGTATGGAAAAGCTTCACTCATAGGCCAGGATCATATTTTGCTAGGCTCCGGCACAGAGCAAAAATAATTTACAAACTAAAGATAAGCCACAAGACAACAGATGGCTATAGACTGTAAGAGAAATGCAAGGAAACAACTAGGCCATATAGGCAGTATGATAGGCAGCCTGTTGTCTAGTTTTTCATATCATTATTCAATAAATGCTATTTAATAGGAGTGTGCGAAATGGGCTGTATCCAATTTGGATTCAGCCCAAATTGGGGACAGTGATTCTATTCATTGATTCAGATCACTGTCCCTGATTCGATTTGGCCAAAACTAAAGATTCAATACTGATTCAGAGATTCAGTGATTCGGCTATAGACACAGCTTTAAATGTTTTTTCTACATACCTTGAGGCACCAGGCAGCTTGTGAATGCTGCAATGATGGGGTGGATGGAGTGTCTCACAGAAGTGCAGGGGGCCCCCCACATGCTCAGCGGTGAACCCAGAAGTGGACCAGAAGTACTTCCAGTCCACTTCCAGGTCTGCTGCCGAGTATACGGAGCCCCCCCCCCCAACCATGCCCCCCTCCAGCTCAGTAATCAGCCATGGGGGGACCCCAGATGCCCCCCCCCAAATCCAGGAAGCACCAGTTGCCAAGCCGGGGGGCCATGGCAGGGGCCCCCAGCAGTCCCAGAAGTGGACCGGAAGTGCTTCTGGTCCATTTCCGAGTCTGCTGCTTAGCACACTGGGGAGCCCCCTGCACTCCTGTTGAACACTCCATCCACCTTGCCATGTCAGCATTCATGAGCCACCTGGTACCTTGAGGTATGTAGAAAAAAAAATTAAAGCTGCATGTATGTCTGAATTGTTGAATCTTTCCAAATTGATTCAGAGGGTCCTCCGATTCAATTAGGATTTGAGTATTCGGCTACTGAATCAGGCCAAATCTCTGCTGAATTAAATCAGGGACCGAAGCTTCACACAGCCCTAATATTTAACAAGTGGCATTTGAGTAATTATAAAAATGATATGGTACTAAAACTATTAGAATAGTTATCAAAATCCAGCACAACGTGTCTTAACTTCCATTTAACAGCTAAAGCATTTTGCTAACTTCTATGCACTGGAAAAAACATCCTGCTGAAAATTATATTGTATATCAACATTAAGCTAGTGACCCAAACCACTAGTTTTATATAAGATCCAGCTTATTACATTCCAAAGTTGTGGACAGCTGTCTTATTTTTTTTTCTTCAAACCTAAAATTCCTTTTACCTGGCTTTCACTTTAGTCAGCCTGAAAGCTCAAAGTGACAAGATCCTTGTTTGCTTATCAATTGTCTGTTCCTCATGATGTTAGAATGAATTGAAATTTAATTTCTCTTTAAAGTGACAGGATTTTTTGAGCATTTTTCTCTGATCAGCATTTATTGGAAGGTAGCAAATGTGGTCCCCATCTTCAAGAAGGGGAAGAGGGAGGACCCGGGTAACTATAGGCCCGTCAGTCTTACCTCAATCCTGGGGAAACTCTTTGAGAAGATCATCAAGGAGCACATTTGTGA
>NW_017729033.1:81354223-81362362 GCF_001723915.1 Gavialis gangeticus | reverse complement strand
GTTAGGGCGGCTAGGAGCTGGAACCAACTTCCAAGGGAAGTGGTGCTGGCCCCTACCCTGGGGGTCTTTAAGAAGAGGCTGGATGCCTACCTGGCTGGACTCGTTTGAGTCCCATTTCTCTTTTTGGGGTTTTTTGTTGTTCTCCCGCCCTGGCGGGGGGTCGGGCTAGAAGATCTACTAGGTCCCTTCCGACCCTTAATCTATGAATCTATGAATCTATATGAATTCTCTTTATGATACATTTTGGATAAGGTCCAATACAGTACAGCATCCCAATACTTGTACAAAATAACACAATACCAAAACTTCTAAAAACAGAACATCCTGGCAAACAAAGAAAATACAAAATAAAAAAGTATCTTTTATAAAGGCTCAGTAGTTTAGATATGTATATGTTTAACCATTTTTAAAAAAATTAATCCAATATAGTTTGTGCTCTACATTATGATGTCAGTGCAGTGTATCTGTTGTGGTACGAATAGTTTGTGTGCTGGGAGATCAGGATCTGTTCCCCTATTTTGTTTATTTTGTTATTGAAAATGTCATTCATATGCTATCAGGAAGACATGTGAAATGTCATATTCACAATAACCCCATCCATTTATTGGTACCATGCTCCAAAATACAGAATTAAACCATCTGAACACCATTTAGGTGTATGCATTTCTGCTCCCAAATGTTAATGGGTTGGGTAATATAGAAGCTGAATGCAGAGCATGTGGATTTGAACTTGCCAAACCAGGTTCGCTCACATTACAGATGGTTTTATATCTTGATATTTATACCATACATACACATGACGATATGGAGATGTTGCATTTTTCTAGGCAGCATTCTTTCCCTTGTGAAAGTACTACAGATAAAATATTACTTTTAAAAATTACTTATGCTATAGTCACACATGGGACTTTTATCTCTGCCCCACAAATATTCTATATGTCGCAACATGAAAACAGCTTTCTTCAGACACATTCTAGTCATGCAACACTTGCTCTTAGACAGCACTGAAACAGCACAAAGCAAGACTTCTTTCTGCAGGCTGGAAGAGTCTGTGAATTTAAAAATGAGCGTTCTCAAAACTGTTAAGTAAGGTGACATACAATTCACAGATCAATCACCTTTTAATAATAGAGCTAGCAAATGCTACCAAAAATAAATTGATTCAGGTTTTTTTTTTTAATGGATTTATTTGGCTGTGTTCACCTCCTTGGTTAGATGAAGAATCTTACTTTTGTATATTTTAAAGCATTTAACTTAATAGTATAGAATGTCTGTTACAGGGAAAGATCTGTTACTGGCACAGAAGCATTTGGTTAATGGTTGTGTGCAACCTTTTCTTAATAATTTCAGTCACATTAATTTATTTTGCACGACTACATATTGGCTTTCTAAAATAACTTTCTGAAGCAACAGGGACACATTTTAATAATCACAAATGAGAGGGCTGCACTTTATCCAAATTAAAGCACATATGTACTACTGCTTGTTACTCATTAACATTTGTAGTGGCTGCTTGGCATTTTGCATCAACCAGCTTTGTAGAGACTTAGAATTCATGTGACAGGAAATGATATTAACCTTTTCAAAAAATATGCAATGTATATCTCCAACTTCAATGCTCATCCTTCAAAGGACCCTGGTCCTGAATGGTATTCACATAATTTAACACATTTCTAGGTGCCATTTTATTCTGTAAATAGTAAATTTTTCACTGAGAGGAAGCACAGACATCTCTCAGAGAAAACAGTTCAAGTAGTACATTCTTTCCCTGAAATTACCATATTTCCTTGGCTGTTTTTGCTTTGACCCTGATAGTGCCCAAAGTCAACTCTTCTATATAGTCATCATTTACTAACATTTCAAAAAAAAGTATCAAACTTTTAAAAAACTTATAGTTTGCATAAAAATTTGGCACCATTTTAGAAGAATAAAAGGGCTAAAGTTAAGAGATATTTTAAGCAAGCACTGAGATTTCTTCAGCTGAGGAAAATGTATGGATAAAATCCATACTTAAAATGGAGCCACTTGTGGGTGGCTAATATCGTAACAAGGAGCATGATGACAAGCCTTTTCCAAAATTGGAATACATTAAGCATTGGGAGTTCTATTTTCCCTCTGTGCCTCCTTTCATCTGGTCTTCTGTTTTGCTCACATTTCTTTTTTTAATGCCTTGTCAAGCTTCTGGAATCTCCCAAGCACATCTGTTTTCCCTCCAATCAATGAGAAAAAAACAAAACATTTATAACCAAGGAAGTAGAATAACTAAAGGTATTAGTATTACTTACGTGCTGATAGCTTGCTTAGAGCTGCAGAAAACACAAAGGAAGACAGAGAACATCCTAGAATGTTAACATTAAAAAAACCAAAACTAAGCAATTTTCTGGGACCAGGGAAGGGGGACAGAGGGGGAAGGAAGCAAAATTATGAGCTGTCACATCACTAAGTGTTTACCTAAGCATAAAATTAATCTCTTAAATTACATCATCATAACTGAAACTAAGCAACGCCCCATACACATATACTTACATTGCTATGTTAGGGGCATAGAAGAGACAACCAAGAAGCTGCAACAGTCAGGGTCTATTCCTTCCTCCTCATATTCAAATCCATCTCATCAAGACCTCTCCTGAGGGTACAGGTCTATCTGGCTCTTTATATCACGGGTGCTCAACCTCCAGCCCACAGACCAAATGTGGCCTTTAGGGCCATGGCATCCAACTTCCAGGGCTCCCCACAGGTTGGGAAATTGGTGGCAGTGGAGGATGGCAATTAATGCCACTGCTGCTCCCCCACTGCCAAATTCCCAAACCCTAAGCCCCATGCAGCTGATCAGGGACAGGTCAACCCCGCCCCCCCCCGGATGCTGGATTGGAGCTGAGCGATGCCCCCTCCCACCGCCTGCAACTAGATTTGGCTGGATAATTCCCCCTCCCCATTTGAAGGCTGGGTTGGGCCTGGGTCAAGCCCTCTTGACCCCGACATGGCTGGGTTGGGGCTAGGGGGTGCCCCCCTCTGCATGTCCAGATAGGTTCCCACCACACCTGTCCCAGGCATCAGATTGTGACTGCAGACCAGATCTAGCCTGCAGATGTACTGGGCACTGCCCATTCAGTCTACTGGGGACAAATGTTGAGTACCACTATATCTATGTAATTGTACTATAACTAGGGCCTCGTTTAAATCATGGGACCAGCTCATAGTGTGACAGATTCTTTAATTTTGGAATTCCTCCTATGCATCTTCTCCCCCCCTCCCATTGGTGAAGGGGCCCGTTTGCCCCAGCACTTGCTGTTCGTTTCTGATGGCTCGGAGGTTAAAACTGCAGTATTAAATAAGTCATGGTTTTTGCCTTCAGTCCAGTCAGAAGCAAGCAGTGTGAGGCAAAAACCACGGCCTATTTAAAACCACAGTTTTTACCTCATGGCCATCAGGAGTGAGTGGCAATCAACAAAGCCAGTGGACCCTACCACCAATCAGTAGAGGGGCACATGAGAGAAACTCCAAGATTAAAGGAGCTGGTGCACCAAGAGCTGGGTCTTCAATTTAAACCAGGCCCTAATTATAACATCCCCATTAGAAAAACATTTATTTTAACTCTAAGGATATTTTATATGTGTAGTATCATGAATAGGAATAAGACACTGTGATGGTGGACCTTGCCTCTCTGTATCCTTTTATAATCTTCCAAAGAGCTGTAAGTACCCTGACTTTCCCGCCTGCCACATCTTGGATGTTATTATAATAAGTTCTGTTTTATGATGTCACTTGTCGGGAGGGTTGTTACATATATATTTGTTGTTTTATTTTTCTCTTTGGGTGTCTCTATTATGAATCCCGGTATTATAAAGGAAAACTTCACTTGATTATTCCCACACACTCGCCGATATATATATTCACAATCAGATGCAGATTAACACTTGTCTTTATCTTTATTCTTTATAACAGTATACAAACTTCCATTATCTTTAAACAGAAGTGGTCCTCTTTTTTTTTAACAATTATATCAACTTTGTAATTCTATCTACATACTGTTCCTATTTAACCTTTATCAGTTTGGTTGGACTGAACTTGATGTTAATAAACAAAGTCCCTTTTACTCTGGTTTGTCCGTTTATTTCCTTTTTTTTTTTTTTTAGAGTGGGCTTTTGCCTTCAAGCCTTGTTATTTTTCTCTTTACTTTTGCTATCCTGAGTGTGTACCTTTCATCTGGTGTGTGCCTGAAGCCTTGAATCCTTGTGGTCAGCACTCAGTTGTTTTCACTAAGCTTGTGGGAGTGAGTCAATTCACTCTTCTCTTTTTTGTTGTTTGTTTACTTTTCAGCACAGCTGCCAGTCACGTCTCTAGTGCCTCTTCAGGGATCCGCCGCTCTTTCTCTGAGCTCCACTCTCTCCAGCAGTGAGAAAAATCCTGAGGTAAGTGTCTTATCTCCTGAAGTTTTTCTTTCTCCCTCCCTTTCTCCTTCAGACGCTTTTTCTTTCTTCTTCCTTTCTGAGACTCCCTTCTCCTCCTCCTTTTCTTTTTCTGGAGCTTCTATCCTAATATGGCACTAGCTCTGGAAGCGGCGTTCTCCGGCTCTTTTTGCCACATCGCTGTTTACTCTTTCACAGTCACCTTACCTTCAATGTAAGTTACCTTTATAGTAGTCTAACAAGCTCATGGAATGTTAGAAATTTTGACATTCTAACAGGTTTTCAGAGACTTCATAGGTTGAATAAGATTGCACTTAATCCCTGGATAGGTGGAAGAAGATCTGATCGTATATTTTTTCCATGTGCTCAAGGAATCCTTGCACAGATCAAGACAGGATGTTGTAATCTTTTAGTATTCTGTGCAAGTCTTGCTTTTCTTGCCATGATAGTCTCTGGGGTTATGATCTTTCAGGATATGATCTGAAATCATGGCATTGACTCCCATGTTCACTCTGCCAGCAATGCCTGCCTTGAAAGTTAACTCGTCTATTTCTCCTATATGCACAGGGATATTTTTCTGATGTCTGCCCTTAGGCTTTATCTGTGAAGTCAAAATCCTTAAGACCTTCCTCTGCTATGAATCCCACAATACCCTGACATCTGACAATGACTAGACAGTGAAATTACTAGATATAATGCAACAATGCACTCATTTTACTGTTTCCTCTTGCCTGCTGTCATTCCTTCTCATATTATTACTGTTTCTAATCCTTCTAGCAAGTATTGTCTTCACTATAAAGAGCAAGGTCTAGTTATCGAAGGCATCCCTCTGAAAACTTAATACCAGCCACAGCCTGCACCCAGAAAACCAAATAACTCCTGCCAGACAGTCTTGATCAGCAAGTCTTTCTCCAAGCACAATACTTTTTGTACATGCAATAAAAGATGCATTTACAGAAGGAAGAGCCCCTGAGTTAACTTTGAAAGTCAAGTAATAATCAATATATAGTATTCCTATTGCCTAAGACTCCCACATTTCTTTGGTAATAGTCTTAATCTTGCATGCTCAGTTGCAGGTGCCCTAGAACATTGATCGTTTTGTCCTTCCTCTCTTCCTTTCTGTTTTTTCCCTCTACCTGTATTCACTGTTTCATGCAGGTGTGTTTCCAATCCCTTTGAAAGTAGTGCCTCATCTGCTTCAGAGGCTCTGCTATCATCCCCTTAAGTTGCAATTGTAGCTATGATTGATTGTTAGGTAAGAGAACTCTCACGTACATCCAGCAAAGGCCACTCCACCCCTAACCTTGGTGTCAGTCACCTCTCACTGAAATATGCTGTGATGAACCAAACCATTTAAAAATTGTGCACTTGGAACAGAAGTGCCGAACTGGCAGCTTTCTGGCCATGTAAATAGCTTTCTACCATTTTTGCAGCTAGCAAACTGCCACTGACTTGCCCAAAAGAAAATAAAATTCTATCCTTGGTGTCCTTCTCTTGCCTTTTCCTTGTCCAATGGGAATGTTGATTAAAACTTAACTTCATTTAACAAAAATGTTCTAAACTCACATATTTGAAAGGATAATAAGGGCCATTTTATTTTTGCTTAGTCACCAACAGGTGCTACTGGAGAATTTTCTTCCTTGTCCATTTGGAGTTTTCAAACAGTTCTAGGTTGCTCTACTTACATTTTACCCAGTGGTATCAATAATGAGTTCTCTATAAAATAGTGGCCTCAGGTCCCAAGATATCTGTTCCATTTTGCCATAAACCTAGGCTCCAAACTCCCTGATATACAGGCAATTTTTTTTCTGGTTCTAAAGTACCTTGCCCAGTAGAACCTGGTCTTTGATTAAGGTTCTTATGAACTACTGGGAAACCTACTAAACATCACTAGGTTATATATATATTTTTAACTTCCAATTTTTTAAAAAATTCTTTAAAGATTAAAAGTCTGTTTCAACTTAAATGAGAAAAATGATTAAAACATTGGAATTCCTGAGCACTCAGTCTAAATGTAAATAGAAATAAGTCATTCCTTTGTGGATAGAGCTATGCAAACAAGCAAGGGAAAAGTTTGTTGTGACACTCCACAACTTCATATGCCACCAGGGTGCACCTCTGAGATGCACTATGAGGGTGCTTTCACAGCTTATGAAGCACCCTGTAACTCACAAATCCTGCTTGGCCACTGAGGACAGACTCAGGGTGCAACTGCACGAGATGCTTAACTGCACAGTGAGTGCAGGCATCTACACGTGCACAGGTTTACTGTGCAGTAAAAATCCTTAATCGTGTGCAAATGAAGGTATTAAATATACTCTCAGTTAGTTACTGTTCAGTTACTGACATGTAGACACAACGCAGGATCAAGTTTGCTCCCAGGTCAGTTCTGCCACTAGGGGGCCAGCCTGAGATTAGCTCCAGAGCTCCAGGCTGGGAGCCTCTCCTGCCCAAGGGCTGGGCTGACTCTATAGCAACCCCTGTCACAGGCTTTTCAAAGCCTGAAGGCACTCAGAGCCCTGGGGCACACCAGCAGCACAGGCACAGCCACACAGGGGTCCCAAGAGTTGGCACAGAACCCATAATGCTGTCCTCCTCATCCACAGCCATGCCCATGCCCACCACCAGGGGCCTTAACTGGTCCATGAAGGAGACTGATGACCTCCCGGTGCTGTGGGGCAAGGCTGCAGCATGAGTTTGAGCAGGGTGGGTGCACCAACACCCACATCTATGAGGGGATGTCAGCTCAGATGCAGGAGAGCAGGCATGACTGGTCGGCATGGAAGTGCTACATAGAAGTCAAGGTGTTGCAGGCATTGTGGGTATCCATCATTGACCACAATCGTCAGTCAGAGAGTGCCCATAAATCCATGCCTTTTATGCAGCAACTCACAGACAAACTTGTAGCCCAGGACTCAGGCCACAGCCATGCTATCTATAGGAGCACAGGTGGCCTGCCCAAGCCCATACCCCAGCCTGGCATCTCTGGTGACACATTGCTTGGGGAGGGCCCCTCAGCTGTCCAGCAGCCTGTCCCACTGAGCTCCCTGGTAGCACCCTCCAACAGCAGCTCAGGGAGCCCAGGACAGCAACTGATGCACCAGCTCCACAGTCCCAACCCCTGCCATGAAGTACAGCAGGCCATTACACCAACTGTCACCAGAAGCGACAGCCCGGGACCCCAAGCCAGGAACCCATCCACTGCACCCCCCCCCATCCAAGGGCACCTGCTTGAGCTGCATGCTATCGTTGACAGCTGTGACCACATGGAGCCACTGGCCACACCAGCCCCAGCCACATGGTAAGCCCCATACTGGGGGGGAGGTCCTGCCCTACCTCTGCCTGGTCCACCTGCACTCTCCGGCCCTGGGTCTCCCCCCCAACCATAGCATGCAGGGAGGTGGGAGACAGTGTCAAATTTTACTGAGCAACCCATGCCCCCACAGCTATGCACACTGAGGAACATATGGGAGTAAAAAACACCCTGTCCAAATTTGCTGATGACACTAAGATGTGGGGGTATGTGGGCACACTAGAAGGAAGTAACAGGCTACAATCTGGCCTAGACAGGTTACAAGGGTGGGCGGATGAGAATAGGATGGGATTCAACACAGACAAGTGCAAGGTGATGCACCTGGGGAGGAACAACCGGCACCATACCTACAGGTTGGGGAACTCCCCTCTTGTCAGCACGGAGGTGGAAAAGGATCTTGGAGTCATCATTGACTCC
>NW_017729033.1:81336456-81349223 GCF_001723915.1 Gavialis gangeticus | reverse complement strand
CATGGCAGGGGGTCGGACTAGATGATCTACTCAGGTCCCTTCCGACCTGAGAAACTATGAAACTATGGATGCCAACAGAAGTGTCCTCCTCAGTTGCAGAGAGCAAGGACATGTAGCTCAACTACAGGAAGCCCTCCAGGCAGTGGTGGAGGTTGCAGGACAGCCTGGGCTTGTTCCCTGTGCTGTTGTAGTTCAGGGTCCAATATCAGGTGTGTGGATGCACTGGGGCACTATGGAAATCAGCAGCAGCAGGGAGTAGTGGGTTGGGCACCACTCAGTCTATGCAAAGAGCTCCTCCCGCGCTGCCTGGGGCATATGCAGCAGGGGCATGCTCTGGGCACAGTGGCAGTACAGAGGACTGGCCCTAGGGCACCTCCCTGGAGAAGACCCCTGTAGGGAGGGTGGGATCATGGGCAGCTCCTCATCCCAGTCATCCAGGAGCCCTGAGCCCCCTGAGCCAAGGCACCGCGGGCTGAGTGGTAGCACAGCAGAGTGGTTGGCTAGCAGGAGGAGGAGGGAGGAGCAGGGTATAGAGCCACAGAAGCAAGTGCTGCCAGGAGCCTGTCTGTCACACTCTGGGAATGGAGCAGGGGATGCAGGCTGCCTGTAGCTGGGAACAAGTGGCCTGCCAGCCCCAGGGGAGTGAGCAAAGATAGGGGCTTGGCTGGCAGTTGCCTGGGACAAGGCCTGTCAGGCCAACTTACCCTGGTCCCTGACCACTTGTGCATGCCAGACCCCAATCTAAGGCCAGGGAGTGCTTGGCTCCTGGTACCGAGCATCCTATCTTTGAAATGTTGCAAACCTACACAAACAGCTTCTTTATAATAGCTCTACAGGACCTGAAGCTGAGTGCTGGGGAGAGGTCACACTGGACAGCTAGGATGTGGCCTCAGAGACGATGCCACCCATAGCCAAAGCCCTGTAGATGTGCCGGCTCCACCAGAGATTGACGTTGGACGCGACCCTCCTCCTGGACTGTGTGGTCACAGTGTCTGAGAACTGGCTGAGGGACACTTGGGCCTTGTGGGTGGAGGATGTGGCCCACCAGGACAGAGGGTGGGCAGAGAACATTGCCCACAAGGAGGCAAGAAACTGGCATGAAGAGGCATGGGACCAGGCAGACTGGCAGTTTTGGGCACCGCTCCTGGCACTGGAGCACAAGCAGATGAAGGTGTTGTGGGAGAAGAATGCCATCCTGACTTAGGCAGTACAGACCATGGATGACAACTGGTGTGTGCTTGTTGAGGTGTAATTCTGTATGGGCAAGGTCCCCACCTCCTGGATATCCTGCTTGCTTGCACCATTTGAGAAAGGGCCAGGGAGTATCGCTGTCCTGTACCTCAGGTGTTTTACCCTCAGCCACCATGCCTTGATGGAACTTCTTATCTTGTTGGGAGTTGGGGTTAGTGTGACCGATGATTCCACTGAGTCTTTCCCAGGGCTTTCTGTGGGGCTCCTTCTCCCCTTACACTCTGCCCTTACCTCACCACTTAAGATGGTAAACATCTTGGTCTTGATCTTTCACAGAATGGTTATACTTCTGGCAGCTGTTCAATAGCTAGATGAATGAAGGTGTTCATATCTTCAAAATAATTTTTTTTTCAGGCACCACAAGGCCCTCAGCTTGAAACAGTTCACCTACAGCTAGGTCAAACCCCTTACTATACTAACTTATCAAAGAGTCCATTAACCAATAGCGTAAATCAATTTATCCCTAATTTATAGGGTAATCCTTCTGGATCAATTCATGTGAAGTCAATTCATTAAAGAGTCCATCAACCAATAACAAATCAATTTGCCCCAATTCATAGGGCAATCCTTCTGGATCAATTCATGCAAAGTTCAGTGTGCAATCTATTCAAATGAAACTCCCTGGGGGTATATCAGTCATTCAGTTTGAACTAATTTGACAGGACCCGTGCCACGATCAACTTAAATTAAATCAGTCTCTATTTAGTGGGTGCCTGGCCCCACATCAAGTTTCCTCACAGGCACTATGGCACTTCTTCATTTGGAATCTCTTCTCCCCCTGCCCTGGTTCAGTAGAAAGACAAAACAAAACCCAACAAAACAGAAAAGAAAGACAGGCTGTGTCTTCTACAGTTCTCTGGCTCACCCAGTGTTAGGGCTCTTACTTCTCTCCATCTGTGTCAGCTTCTTGCTATGGTCCTGACTGCCACAGTCCTCACTGCTCTTGCACTTTACTTACCGGATCCTTACAGTTCTGAAGTGCTCTATGCCCTGGTTCTTGGCGGTGGTCCTCTGACTACCACAGGTCAACAGGCTCACACTCTCTACCTGCCAGAGGACTTGGGATCCTGTCAACTGGGGAAGTCTTGAGTGTCCCCTCACTTGATCTACTGGCATCCTTCCTTCATTGCCCCTCTCTGGGGCCATAAATACACTTCTTTGGGCTCCCTCCACCAATTCAGAGGAAGCAGAAACTCTAGAAGTGTGTCAGCATCTCCTTCACTGCAATCAGGGCCACTTGCACATCTATGGTAAGTATTTTCCCCTTCAATAACCTGAGCAAAACCTCCATATTTTCTCTCACTCTCTCACAATGGTGACACCATTTTGTCCCTGGCAGTCACCTTCATTCTGTCCACTGGCCAGTCCCTGACCCTAGCCTCACCTGCCCTCTGGCAGCCACCCAACAGCAGCCCCACACCTGGACCCGGGAGGAGGTCCTGTGGTGCCTCTAGCAGGCAGGAGCCCATTGCCTGGCCCCTGCTTTGGGTCCCCCAGCATCTGGCCCAGCACCACCCTGCCGCTTGCCCAATCTTCCTGTGGTGAAGAGCTGGAACTGCCTGCAGCAGGCCAAGACAACACGCTGACCCTGATGACTCTCAACAGTGCCTGGAAGAAGGGGAGCCACCCACTCCAGGGTAGCACCAATTGCCCTCACCCTTGGGTGAGCCCCCCCACCTGCCACACTTGACACAGCATACACACCCATGGGAGAATGGTCAGAAGCTGAGGTGCTGGCCACCTGCCCCTGGGCTATTCCCCCTAGTTGTCTCCACCCCGTAGCCCCACACCCCAGGACAGCACACAAAATACATTGAACAACGTTTTTATGAGAAAGAAGGTTTTTATTGCTGGTGGGTGGGGGGGCTTTGTTTGTTGAGGGGGGAGGTGGGGCTCTGTTGGATTTGAGGAGAATAAAAACTTACTCACTGCCTCTGCCTTGTGAGACATGTCTGCAGTAAGCATGGTGCTGGGGTAGGCAGTGGGGTGGGGGTGAGGGAGGTCCGTGGGTAGCACTGCAGGTGGGCTAGAGTGGGGAGTGCTGGAGGAGATGGCAGGACAGTGCCTCCTGCACCCGGTGCCCTGGCCCCTGCTGGTGGGTATGCAGCTCTCCTGGGGCCTCACTGGTGGGGGGCTGCCACTACCTCTGTTGCCACTGGTGGTTGTCCCATTGCCAGGTATCCTCTGCGCACTGTTCCTCCTCTGCCCAAGCCTCACAGAAGAGCTCCTCCTGGGCATCACAGATGTTATGCATCATGCAGTCTGTGATGATGACCCAGGGGAGGTTGTCCTCAGCAAATTTAAGGCTGGCCATAAGGGTGTCCCAGTGTCCCTTGAGGTGGCCAAAAGCACACTCTACCAAGGCATGGGTCCAGCCCAAGCAGCAACTGAAGTGGGCCTGGGGTCTAGGTGGCTGATGTAGGGCTTCATGACCCAGGGCAGGAGTGCTTGATGAGGCAGGGTAGGACCACCACGGTGCCCAGCTGCAGGTCCAGCACCACAGCACAAAGCAGCTACTCTGCACCAGGCCTCGCAGGGTGGAGTTATGAAATATGCAGGCATTGTGGGCACTGCCCACCCAGCTGGCACTCATGTACATGGGGAGCCCAGCCAGCACCATGACATCCTGCAGCACCATAGAGTGAAAAGCCCTCTGGCTGTATTAGGGGTGGTCTCCTAGGAGCGGGCAGGTGATGGGGATGTGGATCCCATCAAAGACCCCAATGCACTAGGGGAATCTCAGGGCATAAAACTATGCCACCACTGCCAGTATGGCCACCCGAGCAGTGGCCTTGCCTACACCAAACAAGTAGCTGATGTACCATAGGCTGGCAGGTATGACTACCTTGAGCAGGGTGAGGGCCAGGTAGGTGTCTGTGGGGAGGGCTGAACATATGCCGGTGTTCTGCCAGTCAAGGTGGGGCTGGAGCTTCTGCAGGAGGTCCTGGAATGTGGCTTGGATCATGCAGAAGGCCTCCAGCTACTGCTCATTGTCCCAGGTGTGCTGGACAATGTGCCGCCACCAGTCCTGGCTGGCCCAGTGGGCCTAGAGATGGCAGGGCTGGAAGTCCAGGATGGTGATGGTCTGGAGCCTGTCTTTGGTATCCTTGCTGGGGTCCAGTCAGGTGGATGGGAAAGTGTTGGCAGGTATGCAGCAGCGGCCCTGGGATGATGCACAGTGGGCGGGCAGACAGTTGCTGCATATGGTGGAGCCAAGAGGGGTTAGATGGCCATGAGCCAGGTGGCAATTGGCATGGTGGGCCAGCAGGAGCATGGGATGCCTGTGGTCACTGCCAGGAACAGGGGCTGGAGCAGCCATAGCATGGGGAGTCAGAGGTACTATGACAATGCTGCCACATGCTGTCCATGCACTCAGCATGCTGCTCCTGGCCAGGGAAGTGGCTAGCCAAAGATTAGCAAGAGGGGCTGCTTTTTTAAGAGGGCTGCTGGCTGTTGGCATTTCCAGCAGAGCCTGGAGCTGCCCATCATGGCAGCAGTGGCCCATCGTATGGCCTCGGGAAGCAAGAGTAGATTGATAGCAAATCCATTCCCACTTCCCTGCATGTGTATACTATTGTCCGGCCCCATTTACTCGTGGGTAATTTACTCATGAGTAAACTGATCTTGCATCAAATGAATATGTAGATGCACCTTCAGTAACCATATGTTGAGATCCAAAAAGAGATTAAAAAATAACTAAAGTAAAATATCAAAACAATAACCTGTTCTTACCTTGCATCCTAAATCCAAGAATGCAGTTCTGATTCATCCTTTTAGATGTGGGACTCCAGTGCTTCCCTATGCCCCAGGAAAACTGAAGATGCCCTCATGTTCTCCAGGCAAAGCTTATGTACAATTTTTTATCTGGCCATTTTGATACATTACCCACTGGGTTTTTGGGGATCCTACATTATGCATTTACCTTCCCGCCCCTCCTCTCTCACAGGAACACATGTTTCCTAAGCTAAAAGCTTTTTTTTCTGATTTAATTAGGACCAGGAAAATATGTGCATTCTTTCAGACGTGAAGAATATTAATCCAGTATCCCTAAGATAATGATGTCTCACTTGATTTTCTCCAGAGTGAGAAATGTTCTTCCTGTTCCCAGGTGCTGTGGTCCCAACTGCACATATTAGCATTTCTCTTTTTAAAGTGTAAATTTGTCACTACCTGGAAGGGCCTATATACGAATGTTAGAGGGAACCCCAGCCTTGTTAATTACAATTAGAGGGGGAGCAGGACTTTGACAGCCCAGAGGGGCCAACAGTGACAACAGTGAGCCCTAACAAGAACATAGACTCTGAGGCTGGGTCCTGTTAAGGACCTTGGGAAGATGCCAAACAAGAACAGCCAAACCTCTTCAGATCAAGTAGAAGCAGCTGAGCAATGCTGCAACAGAAGTAGACAGGCTGATTATCAAGCAAAGCAAAAACCTCTGTGTGGGGCCAGAGATCATGTTGACTAGAAGGGATGGAGTTCTGGGGCACATAAAACCAGGGTGCAAGACCTCTCAGAGGAGTCTGATCCTGTGGACAGCAAGGGGAGGATCTCTTGAAGGAGAGGGCAATAGGGAGCAGACTGGCTGACACCTAAGCAACACCCTAGGGCTGCAAGGAGAAAGCCAAGGGGATCTTAGGGCATGAAGTGAGGCAAGAAGACAAAGTGTGATGACTTTTAGTTGAAAGCAATTTGACAATGTTTAAAACCAAAGGACCATCTTGTGGCTGCACGGATAGAGACCACAAGTGGGTTGCCTGTGAGGCTTTCTATGCTACTGGGGCTGAGACCCATGAAGCTAGGGTCTGAGGTGGTGGTCTCAGCCAAGAAAAAGAACAGAAGCCTGGCAGGCAGAAGCCCAGTCAAGGGCTTTGGGGCCTGCGGGCCCAGTGTTGATTTGGATATAGAATTCTGCTACAAAGGGACCACTGACAGTTACCTCCAAGGCATGGACATAACTATGGCGGTGGCTGGATATCATGATTCTAGCTCCTAAAGCAACTTAGGCCCTGTTAAAGAGGCAATATACCTGTGGAGTGAGAAAGAAAGGTAAAAGATACCAAGGAGTAGGCCACCCTAGCTTATGTAGACAGCATCCCTTTTATATATTTAACAGCAAGTCCTGGAAGGCAAGAGACAGGAGGAGGTTGGGGAAGACTGACAGACCAGCCTAGCCACCAGGGATGCCAGACTGTGGGGAAGGGGAATATCCAAGTCTATCACAGTGAGTAAACACCCTTGGGTCAGATGCTGATTTTAAGTAATTTCTGTTGTTCACTCATTTAGGTTTTGAACCTCTCGTAGGTCCCAAAGAAACTCATTGTTTATTGCTTGAAAGTCATAATGTTTTGCATCCTGGCCCTACTATAACACATAACTACATTTTATATCAAATAACATAATGCACATAAAGCTAAATACAGCTTGACTCCTTTTACTTGTAGAGACTACCCATGCCATATCAATAAAACACATTCAAGGAAAAATATGCAACACCCAAAAAACATTACAATTGTCCTCAAGGGGCTCTGGTGCAGTATCACAAGGAACAGTTCATAAATTAACTAGCTACATGAGAAGATGATAGATCACCATATATAAAAAAGACATATTAACATACAGTCATATATAAAAAAGACATATTAACATACAGTCTCCAGTACTCTTGATATGATGAAACAATGCAAAAATCAAAACCAGAACAAACTGACCAGAGCCCCCTATATACTTCCTGCTCTACATTTTATCTGTTGGCAGAAGACAAACAGATGGAAACATTTAATGGATTTTTTCTAAACAACATAGTTCAGAAAGGGGACCAAATACGAGTCTCTAAGGCTTTTGATCTCATTTTCTCCTTCTAGGGTTATAAATAGGCGACACCAAATTAAATGGAGCAGCTGTGCCATGATGTGCCCTGGCAAAGCTGATCCACTTAATTGGACCAGACACACATTGCCTATTGTCTCATCCAGGAAGGACACCTATGTAGGACAATAGGCATCTTGCTTTCTCCAGGGAACATCTTTGTAAGTGCGCAAACCTAGGGCTTCTGGCTTAGTGATATGCCTTCAGGAATCTCCAGGTTGCACCACGGTAAATGGGGATACCCAGGGCTTCCCCCTTACAGAAGTGCACCCTGGAGATTTCCAGAGGCCTGACCCTGTAAGAAAGGAAAGTCAGGCAGGTGCTCCAGGGTTTGAGGGGCCTTATTCTGCATGGGAAGTCCCGTGGCATGTAAGACTGGGCCCCTCAAGCCCTGGGAACATCTGCCCTGGGCAGCTGAAGAACGTGTACAACCGGACTGCCTATGCTCTCCTGTCATAAAGCAAATAGATTTCTGCTGTGAAAAAGTGGTACAAATTATTAATCCTTTTTGTTGCAGCCACAAAAATGGTATTGATGGTGTAACAAATGGCATGGATTTCACTTTGTGCTGCCATAAAAATTCTTATGGCAACACAAAGTGGTGCCTGTTTCCATCAACCATTAATTCTCCCTACAATATAGCTATTCTGCTAGAATACAAGCATCTTTAATTTAAGTGTTCTTCCTAATTTACTGCAATTTCATAACCTGCTTTCCCTTTCTAGATATATCATGTTTTTGTCCACATATGGCAAGTAAAAGAGTACCACCATATTTCTTGATTCTCATTATTTTACAGTGCCATATTTTAACTATTAGATTCAGATAGATTTATTTGTACCAGTGCTAGTACTTATTTATCTACCTGTAATTATCTGAAGTACAGAGAAATAAAACAAAGCAGGAAGTATGAGCACCCTTTCTAGATACAGGACCTGACACCCTACAAATATACCTTATGACCTCTCTCTTTACAAACAAATCAGCACTTCAAATAGACCTTACATTTTAAAATGATTCATAGCTTTGCACAGTATAATGACTTTGTTGGCGCTTATTACAATGATTTAGTGAAGAACAAAGCAGACTCTCTCTCTCTTTGAAACAATGGCATCTTTTGTTAACAGTGTGATGATAGAAATAGCAATGTCAGCTACAGCATGGCTTAACATGCACAATAAAAACTTCCCGGATGTTTCATTTTGTGCCAGAAGGTAACAAATCACGTTTCAGTGGGTTCAGAGTTAACTAGTGCACTCACAATCCCTGTACAGGCTCTCAGCTTCTGGCAGTTGTCCCCAGGGCATGCTTTCTTCTGGCAGGAATCAATTAGCATAAGCGCGTATCACCACGCAAACAAACAAACAATGGTTTCTTCTCAGGCCACTCAGTTTACTCTACCTATACACATAGTCTCTGATACACTCCCAGTCCCTGGCCAACTCCCAGGAGGAAGACCCTTCAGGCAAGATCCTCAGCTCTCAGGTTCTCTATCCAGACTCAGTTAATTTAGTCTGCTCCAATGTGTTCTAGTCAGAATGCACTGGAACATGTGTAGAAGTGCCCTCAGATGCTCAGCTCTTGCCTGTCTTCCTGTCCTGGACTCCTCGCTCTTAAAGCCTAACTCTCTACTCTGGTTCCTTAACCTCCCAGGAAATTTCTCTCTGCCTTCCTCTACCCTCAGAGCCTTTTGACTTCCTGTGGCTGCTATTTATCTCCCTCAGCTGGCTCAGTCTTCCTGAGCAGACTGTAATTAGGGTTACTGCTCACAGCTGGATTGGAGCCTCTGCAGCCTGTAGACCATTCCTAAGATCTTTAAGCTGGCTGGCTGCCCTCAGGCTCCTTGAGCTTGCAGTCTACTACACATGTTTTTGAACTGAGGACTGACATTTTACAATCAGTTGCCTAAAAAGTTTCCAGAATACATATTTAATGCCAGTCTATGCCAGCATTCAATTAATTCTAAATACCGAATAAATTATTTGTGTGTAAAATGTACCTGGCTTATAAGCGAAAAAATCAGCTTTACTTCATGTGAGCAGTTCAAATGCCAGGTATAGTCAAGATAGATATAAAATATTAGGTTTGACTGGAAACTCTCCAGAAACTCCATTGTTTTTTGCAAATGGAGGACACAATTATCAGAAAATCAGCATCTGATTATTTAATATGAGGCATAACACTATTCTGAATCTGATTAATTATTCATATTTAACCTCTTGAGTTCTGGATCTTGAAATAAAATAAATTTTGTATACAAATTCTTGAAAATATAAACAAATGTCAAGAAAAAATGAGCCAGATTTTCTTATGAATCTCTCCAGTTAAAGCCCCACTAAATAGTTCAATTGGTTTCTTCATTTTTTTTAATGTCAGCTTGTTCTTTGCAAATAGTAGAATAGTTCCTCTTACACTACAGTGATCACACTGGAGTTAATTACATGCTTCCACTGACTTTGATATCTTTGTCCATTGACTGTATAGCACTACAACTGAGAACTTTATTAGTAATAACTAAGCTCCAGAATGAGTGGGCCTAGATATTGAACTCATGTCAATATTCAGGAGCTATTAGTCATAATTATGAAGGATCTCTAAGGTATAGGATTTAAATCAAGCAGCCTAGCAAAGTAGAGAAGTATCGAAGGCTGATATTAGCTACCACCTGTATTTCCAGGCAAATACAGGACATCATTTTCTAGTTTTATTGATATGTCTTTTTCTGAAGTACTTAATTTACTTAAATTAAGGTATATCTACACATCAATGTATAGCAATGTTACTACAGTGCCATGCTTTAGTACTTGCTTTTGGAAGTACTAAAGCATGGTGCAGGAACCGCCTATACCGTGACATGCACATGGTGCACAGTTAGATTTCGCTGATACATTGCTGTAGTGGTGCACTAAAATGGAGGAGCGTGCCACTACAGCAATGTAGCTGGCAATCATGTGTAGCCCCACATGATCACTATGTTACCATAGTGGACCATATGACAATGTAGAACGTCACTGAGTCACCATAGGGCAACATGTAGACATGTCCATAGATGAACAATGGCCAGAGAGTTATTAATATTATTAACACACCCTGCTCCCACATATGGTCAAATATACCTTTGACACTTCCTGGGATATTCTTACATACTTACTTCCCAAACCCCTCTCTACTGTCTGCTGCTTGACCACTAAGAACAGGGTGAGATGGTACAAATATCACTTTCCTGGCCAATGGCGCCTCAGCTTTATGCACCTCATTTTGGCCTTGCTACCTCTTAGCAAAGAAGATTTTCCCAGCTAGAAGAATCATACTTTTATCTCATTGTACTGAGAAATGATAGCTCTCTCTTTCCTTGGATGAGGGCTATCTGTATGGTCAAAGACTTTGCAATCAGATTTATTCTTGAGAATGTTATAAAGATAACAAAAAGATTCATTAGAAGAAACAACAACAAATATAATAAATCAGTAACCACACTATGTGATACAAATAGGGATATAAGAATAAGCAAACAAAAGGAAATGTCAGATTAATCTGATTTTACCCTGAATCTAAGAATGCAGTTTCTACTTGGCTCAATAGGTTAAAAAGCATCTCCTGCCTCTGATCTTCCTGTCAGGGTTTTTTGCAACTTCTCCTGTCAACCAGAATACCCAGACCACTGACCAAATTTCTAAAAACATCCTCCATGCCTAAAGACACACTTGATATCATGGCAAGGCTTACATGGTTTCTTATCTGGCCATTTACATAGAAAATCCATTGGATTCTTTGGGAGCACACATTATGAATATAACTTTCTGCCCCCAAGGATGTTTATTCACCAGACCAGAAGTCTTTCCTGATCTAATTGTGTTTAAGAGAATATTTATATCCTTTCAGATATAGCAATTACTAATCCAATATCCTAAAGATACAGTCTCTCATTTAATTCCCCACTGTGAGAAATGCCTTTCCTTGAATAGCCAGATGTAATTCTCACCACAGACCTCTCCTTTTAAAATGTAAATTAATCACTGTCATAGGGACCTAGATCATGTGCCTCAGACCACATCTGCAATGGTCTGTTTGATTGGCCATTAAACATACCCACATCAGATGCTAATTCTCAGTCATTATTTCTCTCAGCAATTTAGGCTTCGTACCTGCCCAGGTATAAGATTCATTATGGAAGCCTGCACCTATTATAACATATAATAAATATGTTCACATCAAATACCAGAATGTAAGTAAACATAAAGGCAATAAGGCTAAGCATAGCTTGGCACTATCTGTACATTGAGATCACACACACTGTATCAGTGAAATGAATTCTGGAAAAACATGCATGGCATTGTACAAACACCTCAAAATGTTGTGAGTTTCAAATGAGGAAATGTTCCAGAGGAATGGATATTGTGTAATGGTGAGAACTGAAAATCAGGTCAGTTGTGCCCCTTGATGCCCTAAACCAACACTGAGATTCTGGGAGGAGCTCTTCAGCAAGTGGAAAGAGAATGTTCAGGAGGGTTCTTGTAATGATCTTTCCTATGGTGGACAGTAAGGTGATCCCTCTTTAATTTCCACAGTTGGAATTGTCTCCTTTCTTGAAGACTGTCACAATCATGGCAACCCTAAGGTCATCTGGGATTTCCTCATCATTTCATATCCTTAAGATGAGTTCATGAAGATCCTCTCCTCCTTGCTTGAAGATTCAGTGGGGATTCCATCTCCTCCAGATGCTTTTTTGTTTTTCATCTACTGGATGGCTTTCATTATCTCATCAAAAGCTGGAGAGATTCTGAGATAGTCTCTGACTGGGTTTTGTGGGATAGAGTTAAAAACACTCTCATCTCAATTGAAAAGATCTTCAAAATGCTCCCTTTATCAGGCATTTATGGCTCCCCTTTCTTTGATCAGGTCTTGTCCATCCTTAGGTCTCAAGAGCATTGTTCCCCAAGTGCTCAGACCCTAGATGACTTTGATGGTGCTGAAAAAAATGTGCATGTCAGACAGCAGTGAGATGTTGAAACTCCTTTGCCTTGTCTTCCCCCTATTCTTCATATGAAGGGTCCTCTTCTGGACTTCAGTATCTTGTTGATGACTCAATTTATTTTGCTTGGAGTTTATGTTGTTCTATCAAGCACAAAAAACCTTGTGCTTGTGGTCAGTCAACTCACCCACTACAGGAAAAATGCCAGGAACAATATAAACTTCTCCATGGCCTTCTTTGACTTCACAAAAGCCTTCAACTCTATCAACTGAAAAGCACTGTGGAGTGTCCTTCTGAAGTATGGGTGCCCACCATAATTCAGCACCATTCTCTGCCTGCTCCATAAAGGTATGTGAGCAATAGTTCTAAATAGTGGATCTATTACACATCTCTTTGGAGTTAAGACGGGAGTTAAGCAAGGCTGCATGTGACAGGAGTGCCACTATTGGAGCCTCTCCGAGTATGGCTCCACCCTCCTGTAATGGACTAACCGCCTGCTTACTCACCTACCATGCCTTGATCTTACTTAATTAATAGATTGTTGTAATTAGTGGGAGGCTGCCCATTTCTACGTGCCCCGATGACACAGGGCGCTATCTGCGCCTTCTTCAGTGCCAGGAACCCCCACGCTACTGGGGCGTCCCTATGAGGCCTCCTCCACCCCTTATAGCCTCACCCG
>NW_017729033.1:81335844-81336445 GCF_001723915.1 Gavialis gangeticus | reverse complement strand
CTTCTCACCACTAGGGGGCTCTCTGGAGCCATCCCTGTTCTCAGGTGCAGGGTACCTAAGTGCTGTGCAACACACCTCCCCCCCTTTTACTCCGGACTCACTGAGCAGAGTACTTCTTTTGCCAGGTGTCCCATCCGCTTTGGGGTTCTCTTCTCGGCCATTTCCTCCAGCACCCAGCCATTTAGGTATAGGAGGTGGAGGTTTTTAGGTGCCTCCTACTCGTCTTTTACCCAAGGTGCACCGTGTGGGATTTGTTGGGAGTAACCCACCACAGGTAGTCCCCCCACACTAGCCATCCTTAGTAGGGTGCCACTTAGGCACGTCTTTACCTCCCTGTTTCAGACATTCATGCGGGTAGCCCTGGGTAGGGTGTGCCGATGATGATGGTGGCTGACACATTATCATCATCGTTGGGAGCCCGTCTCCCTGCTGCTCCCCTGCCTCGTTCCAGTTGCCCTTTTCCAGAGCTTGGCTTTCTTCCTCCAGCTGCCCGCCTAACGGGCCCCCCCGGGAGGTCCCAGGATTGGAGGGGTCACTCGGCCTCCTAGCAGTGAGGTTAGGGCCTCGAAATATATGCCACCTTCTTTCTCTCATCAGGGGT
>NW_017729033.1:81327233-81330844 GCF_001723915.1 Gavialis gangeticus | reverse complement strand
AGAGGAGGAACTGCCACCCTAGCCTCCTGCCTGGGTTTTAAGAAGGGCTAAGCCCTGCCCCTTCCTGTCAGGGGGTTTCGCTGGTTGCCCCGGCAACCAGCACCTGTGCTGCCCTGGTGACTGGCGACTGCACCTCCCCCTTCTCACCACTAGGGGGCTCTCTGGAGCCATCCCTGTTCTCAGGTGCAGGGTACCTAAGTGCTGTGCAACACACCTCCCCCCCTTTTACTCCGGACTCACTGAGCAGAGTACTTCTTTTGCCAGGTGTCCCATCCGCTTTGGGGTTCTCTTCTCGGCCATTTCCTCCAGCACCCAGCCATTTAGGTATAGGAGGTGGAGGTTTTTAGGTGCCTCCTACTCGTCTTTTACCCAAGGTGCACCGTGTGGGATTTGTTGGGAGTAACCCACCACAGGTAGTCCCCCCACACTAGCCATCCTTAGTAGGGTGCCACTTAGGCACGTCTTTACCTCCCTGTTTCAGACATTCATGCGGGTAGCCCTGGGTAGGGTGTGCCGATGATGATGGTGGCTGACACATTATCATCATCGTTGGGAGCCCGTCTCCCTGCTGCTCCCCTGCCTCGTTCCAGTTGCCCTTTTCCAGAGCTTGGCTTTCTTCCTCCAGCTGCCCGCCTAACGGGCCCCCCCGGGAGGTCCCAGGATTGGAGGGGTCACTCGGCCTCCTAGCAGTGAGGTTAGGGCCTCGAAATATATGCCACCTTCTTTCTCTCATCAGGGGTCCCTCTGTTCCTTCTGGTCACTCTTCTTCCTCGTACTGTCTTGAGAGAAAGTCGGCATTTCTATTCTGGGTTCCTGGGCAGTGTTCCACCTTAAAACAATACAGTTGGAGGCTAAAGGCCCACCTCATGAGTCTTGCATTTTCGATTTTCATACTCTGCAACCAGCGCAGGGGTGCATGATCAGTAACCAATGTGAACTTCCGCCCTAATAAATAGTACCGTAGTGTTTTGATGGCCCACTTAATAGCTAGACACTCCTTCTCAACTGTGGCATAATTCCGCTCTGGTGGGTGTAGCTTCCTACTTATGTAGGCTATAGGATGCTTGTCTTCTCCTTCCCTTTGCACCAATACCACACCGATGGCCACATCTGACAAATCAGTCTGCACCAGGAAAGGTTTGTTAAAATTGGGTGTATATAGAAGTGGTTTTAAACATAGTGCATTCTTTACTGCTCGGAATGCCTTCTCTGCCTCCGGTGTCCATCTCACTTTGGTTGGGGCCCCTGCCTTTATCATCTCCGTTAACGGTACGACTACGTCTGCAAAGCAGGGTACAAATTTCCTGTAATAACTGACCAGCCCCAAGAAGGCCCTGACTTGTCTTTTGGTACTGGGGGCCTGATACCTCCGCAAAGCCTCCACTTTGCTCAGCAACGGTCTCACCTTCCTGCTCCCCACTAGGAACCCCAGGTACTGTGTTTCCTCCTTTCCTACCGTACACTTCCTGGGATTGCCTGTTAGCCCCGCTCTCCTTAGGTCCTGCACTACTGCTCTCAGTGCGGCGAGATGTTCGTCCCAGTTCTCAGTATATATAATAATATCGTTGATATATGCTGCGGCGTAACCCCCATGGGGAGACAACACTCTGTCCATTAGATGCTGGAACATAGCCGCAGCTTCATGCAGCCCAAATGGCATGCGTTGGAACTGGAAGAGCCCCCAGGTGGGTGCAAACGCTGTTTTCTCTTGATCCTCGGGTGCCACTGGGATCTGCCAGTAAACCTTTGTCAGGTCCAACATGGAAATGTCACGTGCCTGCCCGACGTTTTCTACAAGCTTGTCCACACGGGGCATCGGATAAGCGTCAAACTTGGCCACTGCATTTACCTTCCGATAATCGATGCAGAGGCGGATCTATCCATTGGGCTTAGGTACCACTACGATGGGGCTTCGCCAGTCACTGTGGGATTCACATATTATACCTTGCTCCAGCATCATTGCTAATTCGGCTTTTATCTGGCCCTGGAGCCACTGGGGGATCCACCTCCAACTTTCACGTATCACCTGGCCCGGAGGAGTTTTTATCTGGTGTACCACGCCCTAAGCTTTCCCCGGGGTTCCCCGGAATACTTCTTTGAATTCCTTGACCAGCTCAGCAGCCTGTCTCCTCTGTTCTTTTGACAAATGCGGGGCCAGCTCCATGTCCTCCGGTCCATTTCCCTCGGTTAACGTGGGCCCCAACTCTAATTCCTCGGGATGAGGGGCTAGGTACATACACTCCCGGGTGTCCCACTTCTTTAACATGTTAACGTGGTACACTTGCCTCTTTTTTTTCTTATCTATCTGGTGTACCTCATAGTCCATGGGCCCCACTTGGCGTATGATTTCATACGGTCCCTGCCACTGGGCAAGCAACTTACTTTCGTTGTCTGGCAATAGGACCAACACGTGGTCCCCCACATCAAACTCCCTTTCCCGGGTGCCTCAGTTGTAATGCCTTACTTGCCATTGTTGGGCTTCCCTGAGGTTTCCTAAAACCAGGGTTCGAGCTGCTTCAAGGCGTTCCCGCAGTTGGATCACATATTGAATGGTGTTCTGGTCGTTACTCTGTTGTTCTTCCCACCTCTCTTTAATTAAATCCAGGATTCCCCTCAGTTGCCGACCGTACAATAATTCAAAAGGTGAAAACCCAGTGGAGGCCTGGGGTGCCTCTCGTACTGCAAACAGAAGAGGAGGTATCATTCTGTCCCAATTTTGAGGGCTCTCTACCACAAACTTTCTCAGCATCTGTTTCAGCATCTGATTAAACCGCTCCACCAGCCCGTCTGTTTGGGGATGATACACAGCCGTCTTCAGATGCTTAATCCCCAAGGCTTTACTCACAGCCTCAAATACACGTGACGTAAAATTCGTTCCCTGATCGGTTAGAAGTTCTCTAGAGAGTCCTACCTGGGAGAATATTTTCAAGAGTTCATTGGCCACCTTTGGCGCGGACACTGTCCGCATTGGCACAGCTTCCGGGTACCGTGTTGCATAATCCAATAAGACCAATATGTACTGGTTTCCTGTGCTACTTCAAGGGAGTGGCCCAACGATGTCCACTGCCACCCTCTCAAAGGGAACCTCCACCAGAGGCATTGGGACTAAAGGGGCTTTTGCGGGCTGCCTTGGGTTTTTTTTTTGGCAGACAGGACACAAAGCGCAGTATCTCGCAACTTCCCCCATCATACCTGGCCAATAAAACCTCGCTCGAATGCGTGCTTGTGTCTTGTCCCGGCCTAGATGCCCGCCCATGGGAAGCTCATGGGCCACCTTCAACAACACCCGTTGATACCGCCGCAGGATCAACAGCTGGGCAACCTCCTCTCCTTCTGGCTTCCCTTGCTCAATCTGGTATAGGAGGCCATTCCTCACCTCGAACCTCGGGGTTGTTCTCATCAGCTCCAGCCTCAATACTTCATTGTTTCTCCGAGCAAGGTGTTCCTGTAGCGCCCACCTAAAATCCGCCTCTTGGCTTTGTTCCAGTTGAAAATGTTCATCTTCCCCCAGCTGGGCAATATCCACCTTCTGTCCTGCTTCCTCTCCGGGGGAGGGTTGCTCCGTTTCGTCCATGAACCCCTCCGCAGTCACTTTACGCTTCATGCCAACT
>NW_017729033.1:81321551-81322233 GCF_001723915.1 Gavialis gangeticus | reverse complement strand
CGTGGTACACTTGCCTCTTTTTTTTCTTATCTATCTGGTGTACCTCATAGTCCATGGGCCCCACTTGGCGTATGATTTCATACGGTCCCTGCCACTGGGCAAGCAACTTACTTTCGTTGTCTGGCAATAGGACCAACACGTGGTCCCCCACATCAAACTCCCTTTCCCGGGTGCCTCAGTTGTAATGCCTTACTTGCCATTGTTGGGCTTCCCTGAGGTTTCCTAAAACCAGGGTTCGAGCTGCTTCAAGGCGTTCCCGCAGTTGGATCACATATTGAATGGTGTTCTGGTCGTTACTCTGTTGTTCTTCCCACCTCTCTTTAATTAAATCCAGGATTCCCCTCAGTTGCCGACCGTACAATAATTCAAAAGGTGAAAACCCAGTGGAGGCCTGGGGTGCCTCTCGTACTGCAAACAGAAGAGGAGGTATCATTCTGTCCCAATTTTGAGGGCTCTCGACCATGAACTCTCTCAGCATCTGTTTCAGCGTCTGATTAAACCGTTCCACCAGCCCGTCTGTTTGGGGATGATACACAGTTGTCTTCAGATGCTTAATCCCCAAGGCTTTACTCACAGCCTCAAATACACGTGACGTAAAATTCATTCCCTGATCGGTTAGAAGTTCTCTAGGGAGTCCTACCTGGGAGAATATTTTCAAGAGTTCATTGGCCACCTTTGGCAC
>NW_017729033.1:81319881-81320384 GCF_001723915.1 Gavialis gangeticus | reverse complement strand
CTGCATAGCCACACATTCCTACCTGCTCCGGTGGGCCGGGTTGAGTGTTTCCCTTCATACTGGCTTTCAGGGTCGGTTGTCCCGCTGCTTGATCCTGCGGGCCTCGTACTGCTTGATGTGGCCGATCCAAATCTTGTTGCACCGACTCTGGCCCAGGGGTTAGTATTTGTCCTCTTTTCCCTCTCCACCCAGGCCCAAGGGTTCTCTTTTTCAAGCCAGCAAACCAGCGTCTTATAAAGTCTACTGCCATATAAACCTTTCCCGGCCAATGCACCATTGTGACAGGAGTGCCACTATTGGAGCCTCTCCGAGTATGGCTCCACCCTCCTGTAATGGGCTAACTGCCAGCTTACTCTCCTGCCACGCCTTGATCTATAACATAAAGCTAAACCATCCAGTCAGACCACAGTTAATCCCTACCAGGCAAAAATACTCCAGCAGCAACCTGCGGATACTCGTGCAGCCAAACCTTGGCCTTCTCTCTGCATTGGCTGAGCTCCTCA
>NW_017729033.1:81306496-81319809 GCF_001723915.1 Gavialis gangeticus | reverse complement strand
TGCAGCCAAACCTTGGCCTTCTCTCTGCACTGGCTGAGCTCCTCACTTCTTGGCTGTCAGAGGAGGAACTGCCACCCTAGCCTCCTGCCTGGGTTTTAAGAAGGGCTAAGCCCTGCCCCTTCCTGTCAGGGGGTTTCGCTGGTTGCCCCGGCAACCAGCACCTGTGCTGCCCTGGTGACTGGCGACTGCACCTCCCCCTTCTCACCACTAGGGGGCTCTCTGGAGCCATCCCTGTTCTCAGGCACAGGGCACCTAAGTGCTCCGTGACACTGCACAATCGCTTCAACACTTTTCTTGATATTCCTTACCATGATGCTACATCTGACCACCAACAAGCTTCCATTCAGTGTGGAGCTAGACTACTGAGTGGATAGTAAGATGTTTAATCTCAGCCAACTCTGAGTCAAAACCAAAGTCACCCTGACCTCAATCATTGAACTCCAGTATGCTGATGATGCTGTAGTGTCTGCTCACTCAAAAGCATAACTTCAGGTAATCGTCAACATCTTTACTGAGGCACATAAGAAAATGGGACTGACTCTACATTCAGAAGACTAAAGTCATCCATCAACAAGCTCTTAATAAGAGGTCCCCAGCTCTGGTATTTCAGATTCAGGGTGAGACTCTGTAGAAAGTTGAATATTTTCTGTACTTTCGAAGACCTCTCTTGCAGAAAGCTGACATCAGTAAAGAAATTCTACTTTGCCTTAAGAGTGCAAGTGCAACTTTTGCACACCTGAAGAAATGGGTGTTTGAAGATAAGGACATTAGAACTGAAACCAAACTCATGGTTTATCAAGTAGTCATGATCCCCACCTTACTGTTGGGAGCTGAGATGTGGACAATGTACAGGAAACATCTCAAGCCACTGAAGAAGTGCAATCAATGTGTCCTGTGCAAGGTCCTTTAGATGTAGTGGAGAGATAGACACACCACTGCTAACATCTTCTCACAAGCAGACACCATGAGCATTGAGGCAATGATCATCCAAGATCAACTGCGCTGGGCCACCCACTTCATCTGGATGTCCAATTATGACTCCCAAAGCAAGTTTTATTCTCCCAGCTCAGTCAAGGCTCAAGAGGAGGGCAGAGAAAGTGCTTCTAAGATGTCCTCAAGGCCAATTTTGTAAAAAAATGCAACATTGATATCAACTTGTGGGAGACTATTGCTGAGGACTGCCCCAAAAGGAGGAAGCTGCTGCCAAGATCTCAGTAGTATGAAACCTTACAATGACAACAGGAGATGGAAAAGTGAGAGTGACAGAAACAGTGTGTCATGAATTGAAACAAGAACCCAGAGCCACCCACCTCACACAGAAATGGTCCTGAACTGCAACAGAGTCTGTTGATCCCAGATAGGCCTCATTAGCCATCTTCAGACCCCCAGATAAGACAGTCATAGAAAACAATCATCCTCAACAATGAGGGGTTGCCAATGATGATGATGACCGTATAATGATTCCTATGTCACAACCATTCACAGTAATTAATATAGGGCAAAGTTGCATGGGTGGACTTCTCTATAATTGTTTTCAGCCACTTGGAGTAACTAATAGCAAGAAATGTGAAAAAGCATCTTGTTTTCAAGAGACAGTAAACCGCAGTTAATTAATGCAGTGATATTCTATAAGCGTGCCACGGAACCCTGGGGTGCCACAAGAATCTTTTATGGTTGATGAAGAATGCTGTGTAATATTAGCACTGTTACATGTGCAAACACCAGATACACCCTGAGATTTCAAATAGCACTTCATGTGAAGGATCTTCTGACCAATTACAGGGGTGTTTTGAGTTCTTTGCAACATAAGAACTCTATTATTTTTCTGCAGTCAAGAAACAAGTGAAAGCTAAGAGCTGACATTTTCTAAGGGGTGCCTTGAGTCTAATGAGGGGTACCTTGAGTCTAATAAGATTGAGAACCACTGGACCAGTGTTTGAAAGAGAGGATGATTTTAAGCATTGTTCAGTTTAGCATTGTCACTTTCTGGGGAATGCAATAATATTTTAAGATGGAACACAAGAACTTTACTAAACATATTTTTGTATGTAACTGACTGTAAAAATAAGATCTAGAAAAATCAATAGTGCTTAAAAAGGGTATATTTCTCTAGCATTAGGGTGCTTTTTTTCATTTAAAACAGCCCAGTGACTGGTTCAGCTCAAGCCTGAAGCTTTGACTTTGGCATTCTGAGTACTGTAATTCTGTTTGCCTTTATTCCACTCATTGTCTTCATTATTCCACTCTTACCCTATTGTGCACAACTTGTTTACTGCCAGGATGATGCACATTATTTCAACTGTTATTTCTAACAGATGGTAAATTTTTAGGTCCATTTGATAATCTTTTACATTAAGACTAGGGAAAGAAATTACATGTAAACCAGTATAAGTGATCAGATACCAGTTCACATCTGTAACACAACAGAAGTTCAGTGGATATAAACCACTTTAAAAACAGCCAAAACCAGTTTAAGATAAACTAGGATGGATGTAGTCTCAGGCTTAACTAATTTAGGTTAAATTCATTTATTGAACTTCTGTCCCAGATCCCCTACAGACTCAAATTAACTCACAGTCCCCTAACATTTCCCCCCAAATTCTACCTCATAGAGTGGATAGGCTAGACTTTAGCTCAAGCTGTCTGCCTCAGCTGAGCAGGAGGCATCCTCTAACACCCCTCAGCTTCTGCTCTGGGCCACTGAAGGCTTGTGGATGTATTTCCAGAATCAAAAGTGAATGTCTGTTCACTTACTTTTTGGTTCACCCTAAGCAGGTTAGACTAACCTGTGAAAATTAAATCAATTCAGCCTTGGCCTTTTTGACGTACTGTACTTAGCCTGAAAAAGCAGTACATAAAATTTCTGTTATGTATCTCAGTCATTTGACCAAACCAAGTAGCACAGGCTTTAATTCACCACAGCAGTCCCCTAATAATGCAGAGGTAATAAAATCTTTTATATCATGAAGTTTTTTGGATTTTCTCTAAATGTATGTTGTCTGGAGGTTTGTTTAGTCCATGTTTAAATGACCTAAACAGTGGGATTCTGCCTCTTACTTTTGGAGACTATTACCTAAAATCACCAATGGAAATTTATCATAATTTACTTCAGTTAAATGTTCTTTGCTTTTATATATTTATTTATTTAACTAGAGTTTGCTTTGCGAAGAAGAAACTGCTAAGTCTACTCCAGTTCATAAAAATAGTTTAGGCAGAAACTTAAATATAACTACCCTCCTCCTCATACATTTCCTTTTATAGCAAAATATTTTAGAGAAATTTGCCTGCCAGCAAACTACAACACTGCATCAAATGACTTAAGCCCAAATAATACTCATATTAGTTCTTTCTGAATGATTCATATGAATAATGCAGCCAAGATTGATCCTCTGATAAATAGTCTCATCCTACATGCAGCTTTCCCACTCAAGAAGTGGCTTGCTAGAATTTACTTTGGCAATATTGTGATACTGTCCTGTAATATTTTCTGGGCATTGTGACTGCTATATTTTATTTTAGATTGTGAATCATTACACTTTGAGTACTGTAAAATTTATGAGATGATTGGGCATTTGTACAACATGTCACATGGTGTTAGTTGGGTTTCCACAAAAGCATACCCCACCCACACTTCCCTGTTCTGTGCATGCTGAATGCCAAAAAAACCCTTTCTGCCTCTGTGCTGATGAGAAGGGAGTTCCCCAGCCTGTAGGTATGCTGCTGGTTCTTTCTCCCTAGGTGCAGTACCCTGCACTTATCAGTATTGAATCCCATCCTATTCTCATCCGCCCACCCCTGTAAGCTGTCCAGATTTAGTTGTAGCCTGTCCCTCCCTTCTATCATGCCCACCTCTCCCACATCTTAGTGTCGTCCATGAATTTGAACAGGGTGCTTTTCACCCCCTCATCAAGTTGCTGATGAAGATGTTGAACAGTGCGGGCCTGAGGACTGAGCCCTGGGGGACTCTACTTACCACATCCCCCCAGGTTGAAAATGACCCATCCACCACCACTCTCTGGGTGCAGCCCTCTAGCCAATTTGCAACCCATCTGACTGTGTAGGCATCAATGCCACAGTCGCCTACATTTTCAATGAGAATGGGAATAAGAATATCAGATTCATAAAACAACATCTAGCCTTCTTGAACATCTTGACAGTGCATACAATGCTTAACTTAAAGTTATTTCCACTTATGAGTTCATGTTTTTAGCTACAATTAAAACCAGTCTGCAGGGAGGTGAAATAGGAGCTACTTTACCAGAAGCAGCTGACAGCAGAATTACAGAAGAAAGACTGGTTTGATTAGTTGAATATAAGACCATTTAAAATGAGAGAGGGTCATTACCATGTATGGAATGAAGAGCTTAGCAGGAATCAGGTACATTAAAATGAGTCATGAGGTTATGTTATTCCCTCACTGCCATTTTAATAGATATACTGCTGCCACTGCCAGACAGTTATTTTTAAACTTTGGGTTAAACAGAACTCAAATGGGGATGCAACTGCATCCTCCCTGGATCTGCCTCTGGCCATGTCAGTGGTTTCTACTTGGAGGAGAAATTGGTATTAGGAGTTAGATATTTAATTAATGCAATCCTGTTTATTAATAAATTAATGTGTGTGTGTCTGCCATCTGTCTGTCTGTCTGAGTGTATATTTATAAATTAATGGTGGTTTTCCTGGTGCCTGGTTGCAGTTGGGAACTGGATCCTAATAAACCCACTGAAACTGAAACCAAACAAGACAGAGGTGATGGTGGTGGGCAGACCACTTGACATGGGGGAGACTGGAACACCTTTGAGGGATTCAACCTCCCTTTGTCATTCAGGTTTACAGACTTTTGATGTCCCTGGATCCTCTACTGTACACCAGTTTTCATATAACATCAGTATTTTTCACCAGCTCCATCTGTTGGGAGGTTGTAACCTTTTCTTTCAAATTTTGACCTGGCTACTATCATCCAGCCTTTTTGATCTTGAACTGAAATTACCGCAATGAGCTCCACATAGGGTTGCTCTTGAAGACCATTGAGTTGGTATAGAGATGCAGTTAGTATAGAACACTGATAGGGGTGGGTAGCCAGAAGTTCACAACTCCAGAGCTTCAGGGTCTGTACCAGCTCTCAATAGCTTTCGAGGCACAACTCAAGGCACTGGTTTTGACCTATATGCTCCTAAAAAGCCCTACATACCTAGGGGACTGCCTTCTCTTGAATCCCTATGGTCAGCCAAGAGAAATCTACTGCAGGTACTATCAATGTGACACATCTGCTTGGTGAAAACACATAGTAGATCATTCTCAACAGTGACTCCTCAGCTCTGGAACTCTCCCTGGTTTGAGGCTAACTGAAGCCTGAGCCTGGACATCTTTTTGGAAGTGCTGTAAGATCTTCCTATTTGGGCAGGTGCTTAGCAAGCAAAGCTGGGCTGAGATATTGTTTAGGGGGTTTCTGGTATTCTGTTTTCCTTCTAAATTGTTTTATTCTCTTGTCACCCTCCTGTTTTATAAGTTATTCTGTTCTCTTACTGTAAGGTGACACAACCCTTTGTTGGGAAGGGAGACATATAAATTGAATGAACGAATAAATGAATAAATAAATAAAAAATGTATGTATTATCTTTCCCTGAACAAATCCAACAGCAGAAATTCAAATTCAGAGCTTCTTATCAAGTTCTTTACCACAGGGAACCTTCCTGACCTTTTACTCAAAATTATGCTACAAACTTTCCAGTGACTTCTTCCTATATGTTTCAGCTGCTTCTCTCACACATGCAGTGGCAATCCAGTCAATCCCAAAACACTAAATTTATTGTGAGACCTCTTTAGTACTGCATGGCCCAGCTACTTCCTAGGCTTACATGTAGTATTGTCCCCTAGCTTCAAAATAAATGACCGTTTATTGTTTTCTTGTTTAGCCGGAATGGAAAGCTATCATACAAAACAACTTCTATAAAAGGATGAGATTGTGCAAGCAATATCAGAAAGATATCCTACATAAATGAAGGCTAGTGTGCATTCACAAATCCAGCATGTATTGATAATAACTATTGTATCTGAAATAACGGCAAATCTTGGTCAAATCTAGGAAATGTAAAGACACTGAATTCTAAAAAGAGATATTGAAAGAAATGTTTTTAAATAGGCTTTGTGTCCTTAATTACTGCTTTATGAGGCCTAGAGGAAGGCCTGTAAACCCACTAAGGAGGATGTGGACTTGGAAATAGCTGGTCTATCTAGAGAGAAATTAAATAGTTTGCCTAAGGTCATACAATTAACAGTGGGGCTGGAAGTAGAACGGAGTCCCGGTCTTGTAGACTATAGATATACCATCCAAACCCTTTCAACATCTTATCTGGTTAAATTGTTCTGTAACATTTCAAACTCTTTATTGTTTTTAACAGTTGCCCAGATATTGCAAGAACATTTTAAGCAATAATTTTGCAAATGGAAGCATAGAGGCAAAGGGAATGCAATTCATATATCTTAATCAGAAAACAGACTAGGTTTGCAAAATGCTGTAGATTAGTTTAAATCTTATTTGTACTCAAATCTCTTTACATGGCCTTGATCTGCAAGTCAGTCTTCACTCTAAATATTCACTGAGTGTCCCATTATTTTTGTCTACTCTTTTTTATTGACTCTTCAAGAGAAGTGCTTATTTATGTTCTTAAAGAGACAACTTTAAAGAAGGCCACTACTGAGTCATACTTTAATGCTAAGTACCTCTAAGACTACCAGCAGGGATTTTTTATCTATTCACAAACAGGAACTATTACATGCAGACTTATAATTACTGTAAAAAAGCGTTCACTTGAGTTTCCAACTATGAAGAAACTCTTTTAGACCATCTCTGAGTTTGCATAAATTACAAAACATGTCAGGGGATAAATTTTAAATCTGATTGAATAAGCTGTTTGAGATAAATACAGATCAGATGAGCACAAACGCATTTACTTGTTATTTCACACCTAGGATGTTAGATTTAGACATGTAGTAGAGGCATTTGAAAAACTAGGTTCTATTGTTGTAAATAATAACATTAACTTAGTTCAGCATAAACTTTTTAACACTAATTCTCAAGGAGGTTACTTTTATTACCTCCAACAGAGAGACAGGAAACCAAAAAAAAAAAAAAAAATCAAAACACAAAGAGAGAAGGTGACTCAGCATTACCAAGTGTGTCATCATCGTGCTTGAGAGATGGGAGTTCTAGTTCCCTTGTCTCTGCTTAGCACTATACTCACTGAGTTCACACCAGAATTCTTGGAACTGCTGTGAGAGTTTCACATTTTAGCCAGCCACCTTGGTAACAAGTAGTCAAAAAAATCTCACTAAAATATTTCCATATTAATTTGACAAGCATTTTTCAAGTAGCTCTAATTTTAATAAAATGTCCAGAATTCATGTAAGTTAAGAAAAAAGAAGAAACTTATTTTAAGTATTAAACAAATGGACTTCCTAATAACACTACTTCCTTTAAAAATACATTCAGCTGAAGATTAAATTTGTTATGGTCTAACTGAACTGGAAAGTAGGTATGGTCATTTGTACACACCTCAAAATTGGCCCTTAGAGCAGCTTAATGCCCTTTTGCACCACTTTAATGGTGCAGCTGTTTACATATGTCAGTGGCATAATGTGTTAGATGACTTTGGGATGCATCAAAATAAAATATGTCCAGGGTGTTTTAGTTTTCTACCTTACAGTCACGGAGGGAAGCATGGGGCCCCCTGTAGCTCAGGGGTTGTGCAGGTGGCCCATGCAGACAGGCTCCACTAAAAGGTGGGTGGAAAGAAAAAAAAGCAGCAAGCTTGATCTTTTTTTTCCCCCCTCCCCAGAGCTTGCTTGCCTGCCTGAGCTGTGTGGGGGCATACCATGGGGGTTTACTTCACCCTAAATGGAAGTAGTGTTTGCAAAAACTGCTTTAATTTAGGGAGATTTAAAACAAAGTAAACTCCTATGGCATGTACAAATGGCCTATTTGATCATATCCACTATGTTTTTGAGTGTAACACAACCATGGACTGTTTTGAGAATGCTCCTTTTAAAGTGTTCTTTTTAGTGCTATATTCATTTTAGTATGCTTCTCTACCATTAGTCCCCTTTTGTTTAATCTTTTAGTAATACTCATAGTCAATATGAGCATAATCAAGTACAATATGGTAATTGAAATTGTACTGATGCAACCTATCTCTTGGACCATCACATTGGCTCTTGGACCGTCTCTGCATATCAGCTGATACAGAATAAAACAGTACTGACTTTACACAACATCTAGAAACTTATAGACCCTTTTATTTGCCATATTACATTTATTAATTTTCTACATCTATACTTTTGGTTCATATAAAGTAAATGTATATTTTTATTCTGTTGCATTGTTTTCCATTATGTCCTACGATGCTATTTTGCACACTAACAGTTCAATTAACATTGTCTTCTTAAGTAAATTTGATCCTCAAAAGTTCCTGCATGATAATAGGCAGACAACGACTACAAACTACACTCCTGTATGATAACTGAATTTGATCACCCCAGCCTATCTACCCTGTACCCACCACCAGGGGTGGGACCCATGCAAGCAATGTGCAGGGCCTGCAGCCAGGAGTGAGATTGGCAGGCAGGGCTGGGGAGACCCTGGGATCTTGGGGGTGGGGAGGGGGAAGAGGCAGAGCCGTGGCCCACTCCTGGGGCATGCAGGAGTGGATTATGGTTCTGCCCTGGCTTTAGCTCATGCTGTCACCAGTGCAAGATCCCAGGGTCTCCCCAGCCCCATCCAGTTGTAAAAATGTTCAAGACCGTAGCTAAGAAATCTATATTTTCTGTGAAAATGCTGTGATATGCATAAGCCTGCATATGTCTTTATAGTAAATACTGTAAATACCTTCACATTAATATTTCTAAAATAAAACCCCTAACAGAAAAGTTTAAGTTAGGCTTGTCATTAAGTTAAACCCAATTATTTATTGTCCAAATAAGCAGATGTGTTTGAAGACCTGTTACAATTTTTTTACAGTTTTTTTTAAAATGTATTTTGGATACACAGACCATGAAAAACTTTGAAAAAGTCTGACAAAAGTTAGTCTAAATGGGACAACTTTATTTCAGGTTGTGTTACCCATACAAAAAGCGTAAGATTATTTTTTTCAGTTGACTGTTAGAAAGAAAGAATTTGCAGCTCTTCTAAATAGAAACCATATTGAAATTGCAGTTCTACATATACTAGTGCCTAACAACCTTGTCTACAGTAGAACCATATTCCATCTGCAATTGTTCTGAACACAAAGTCATCCTGTAATTACAGATTTCCTGAGCTAACACTATATTCAGAGTGCTTTTCTTCTGAACTCAAAATAGTTTCAAATTGCATTTTGGTGCTGAAACTGTATTTAAATTGTAACCAGTCTGAATACAAGATTCTCTGTAAGTGGATGCCTGTTGCGGTAAACAGTTGGTGCATATTAGGTTACTGTAGGAAGTTTAAGGGAAAATATTCTTATCTCAAATGAGTAACCTAAACTTTCTTTCTGCAACAAAGTTTAGAACAATGTTATTTCTCTATTATAAATGAATACTTTGTGTATACTTATTTCAGTCTCAACTATTATTATAGCTTTCACTTTTGTGGAATATCTCAGAATGTAGAATTATGCAAGTGAAGTTTCAAGTTTTAATCAACATTGTTTCCTGATATTAAGGTGAAAACAGGGTGTATGTGTGTAACATGTCAAAGTCCTAGGGGTGTGTCACAGGCCAGCGGGGCACTGTGAGTGTATTAATTTAGTTGCAGGCTGAGTGCTGCAACTGTATCAGCCACTGGGCTGTTTGGTTAGGAATCAAGGAGGTGGAGTTGGGAGTGAAGCAAAGACAAGTTTCATGTATAACAGTAAAAATAAATTTTACTTATAACAGCAAAATAACACCAAAAATATGTTTAAGCACCCAAAAATATGGTTTGCATGTATAACAGTTAATAAAAAAGGTTAAGCTAATAAACAGACAACATAGCAATAAAAGTTAAAAATTGGCAGTAATAATAAAAACAGACAGACAAATTGACAAAGAGTTCCCACTTGGTTAGCAACTTATTGATAGTCCCTCAGTGTCAGGTACACATTAATTTGATCCAGCGAAGTCAGGTGTCCCCGATCCACGCTGTCAGAGGCAGCACCGAGGAAGGTCCCTCAGTCAGGATCTGGTCCTCGCTCACACTGGGAGTCAGGAACACAGGCTTGGGACAGCAATGACCATTCTGTTCCATCCTTCCTACTGATCACTTAATGCACATGTTCCTTTATATCCTGTCCTATGCTAATCTTGGCTTTAGAGCCACTCACAATCTTACCCTACAGCTGTTACCCTATGGGGTTAAAAAGTGTTAGAAATTATTATAAAAGTTACTGCCTAAGCTTGGATTTACCCAATAAGCAAATCACACCACATCACTTTGGGGTCTGAGATTAGCACTTTTCCTGCCCAAGTTCAACCTACTTAGAATTTTTTTAAGATGTGTTAATTATACCTTGTGGTTAGGTTTGTCAATCTTACTGACCTTTAAGCAAAATTTTATTAAATCAGCTAAGTCTGCAGTTTTATTTTTGAGTTCTGCTTTTGAAACTTATGTTAGTCATATGATTGGTACAAACAGTTAAATATAAAGTTATGGATATGCTCCTGACAGACAGGATGCGTCTGCGGGAAACAATTTCATAAGCTTTGTCTTAGCCAATATTTATTATGTGGTTTTACCAGATACTCTCAAAAAGCAGATCCTTTTTTGGCTATAAGTTTCTCATTAACCCTTTTGGTTCTGGCCATCACAGTGGTGGCTGTGACACGCCCTAGTGGCTCTGCAACCATGCCCTACTGCACCCCCAGGGTACCTTCCTGTCTTTTCTGCCATCCCTTGATGGTATTTATAATATATGAGGAGGCTGCCCACAGGCATTCACTAGGCCTCAGTCTTCCTGGCCCCAGGCCCCAGGAAGGACCTCTGTACTCTCAGACCCCTGGCTGGGCATCTGTAGTCAGCTGTACCTAGCAGGGCACCCAAAACATTAAGGGATAATGCATGGCTCCAAAGCCTCCCCTTTACCATGCCCCATGCCTTGTAGGTATTACCTGTATGTTGTTCCTCTGTTGGGGCTTCGGCCTCCTCAGCTTCTTCCCTTTTGATCTAGCTAGGCCTTCTAGCCTACACCCACTGAATCAGACCTGGCTTTGAGGCCCTAGCTTCATTTATCCCTTCTGTCGCTGGGCCCCTGGCCCCTGTATGCTGGGCCCCTGGCTCTTGTGTGGCTGCACCCTCTCCAACACCAGGACCCTAGTCCCTATGTAGCTGCACCTCTCTGGTGCTGCTCTGGGCTCACTGAGGGTTCAAGCCCTGAGCCTGCCCCAGGCAGAGCTCAAGGCATTTGAGTATCCCCTGGGCATTAATGATGCCTCCTCATCTCCCCTTCCAGCCTCATCCCAAACCACTGGTTGAAGCAGTAACATAAATAATAAGCCCCTGGACTATAACATAAACAAGAGCAGGGAAAGCAGCCCTATGTCCCTTTAAGAGGATAAACATTCTTTCTCCCCTTTACCAGTGTACCTGCCAGCACAGGCTTCTTGTGAGCTCCCCAAACCTTGGTGTTCCTACAGGCAGCAAACAGTCTGCCCCTTCCCCTGTAGCAGCCTAAAACAGACTCTGCTGCTATCCCCAACCTTGGGCTTACATGCTCCTAGGGTCCTGTCTACATCAAGTGAGGTGACTGCCTGGGCTGGCTGCTAATTGCCTCATTAGCTCTATTTAGGGCTGTGTGAGGCTTCAGACAGAGCTTCACATCTGGAGAATCTTCAGATGCTTTAGGGTCAGAAGCATGTCCGGGTTGAAGCGCTGGCCTCGTTAGGTTTCCTGAAATGGTTTGCAGCTTCCAAAGCATTTCAGAGCCGCCTCAGAGATCTGGCCATAGGGTATAATGGGGAAACAATAAAATATCTATAACTTTGTTGTTTTTTGTCTGATTTGGATGAAATTTTCAGGGGTGGTAATAAAGCCTGCCAAATTTCAAGAAGATCAGTGCAGGGGTTTGGGGAGAACTGAACCCCAAATTCTTGAAAGCAAACCTCATGTCACATCTAGGTGTTACACCATAGGGGGGTCAAAACTGCAGGGGTGGTAGCTCTTACTGAGGTCATGAAGCCTGCCAAGTTTCAAGAAGATCAGTATAGAGGTTTGGGGGGAACTGCCCCTCAAGCTGTGGACAAGCAAAACTCATGCCATGGGTGACATTGCATGTGTTAAGGCACAGCAGGCTGAAGTCTGCAGGGATGGTGGCCCCTGCTGTGGCCACAACAACTGCCAGCTATCGAGGAGATCAGTGCAGGGGGGTTCTGTGGCCCTGCACCCCTAGCTGCTGACAGGCAAAACTCATGACTTGGTTGCTTGTGGGACTAACTGTGTCTGTCTTAGGGCATGAGAGACACTACTGCTGGCCTGGCTGCCAAGCTACTGTGTTACCAGTTACCAATCAATCATGATTCACTCAGGGACCAGCTCAATACACAGGACCTAGCTAATGTAGCCAGTTAATTGCCATCAATTAACACCTCAATTAACACCTTACTCATTTGAGTCCCGTTTCTTGTTTTGGGGTTTTGTTGTTCTCCCGCCCTGGCGGGGGGTCGGGCTAGAAGATCTACTAGGTCCCTTCTGACCCTTAATCTATGAAACTATGAAACTATGAAACCTATAAAACCAGTCTAAGGAGAGGAAAGAATCAATACAGACAATCAGCTGCCCCAAGACAGACACAGTCAGTCCCACAAGCACCCATGGAATGAGTTTTGTCTGTCAGCAGCTACAGGTGCAGGGCCCCAGAACCCAGAAGCCCTGCACTGACCTCCGTGACAGCTGGCAGGTGTCATGGCTGCAGCAGGGGCCACCATCCCTGCAGCTTTCACCTTGCTGCACCTTAACACACACAGAGTCACCCATGTCATGAGTTTTGCTTGTCCACAGATTGAGGTGCAGTTCCACCCAAACCCCTGCACCAATCATCTTGAAACTTGGCAGGCTTTGTGGCCTTAGTAAGAGCTACCACCCCTGCAAGTTCCATCCAAATTGAACAAAAAACAACAGTTATAGATATTTCATTGGTTCCCCCATTATACCCTATGGCCAGATCTCCGAAGCGGTTCTGAAGCTTCAGAGTCACTTTGGCCAGATCGAGATGGAAACCCAGTCCAGAGCTCCAGATTGAATCACTGCCATCTGAAGTAACCGGATCTGAAGCCAGATCAAATCATTGCTGACTCGCACAGGCCAA
>NW_017729033.1:81298232-81301496 GCF_001723915.1 Gavialis gangeticus | reverse complement strand
AGCTTTCACCTTGCTGCACCTTAACACACACAGAGTCACCCATGTCATGAGTTTTGCTTGTCCACAGATTGAGGTGCAGTTCCACCCAAACCCCTGCACCAATCATCTTGAAACTTGGCAGGCTTTGTGGCCTTAGTAAGAGCTACCACCCCTGCAAGTTCCATCCAAATTGAACAAAAAACAACAGTTATAGATATTTCATTGGTTCCCCCATTATACCCTATGGCCAGATCTCCGAAGCGGTTCTGAAGCTTCAGAGTCACTTTGGCCAGATCGAGATGGAAACCCAGTCCAGAGCTCCAGATTGAATCACTGCCATCTGAAGTAACCGGATCTGAAGCCAGATCAAATCATTGCTGACTCGCACAGGCCTAGCTCTATTGCCCTGGAAATCTGCATCTGCAGTGCCCTGCCTAGCCTACAGTGCTCTCTGGCTAGGCTGTTTCTTCCCTTAAAGGAACAGAAAGACCCAGGCTGTCTGTTATAAAATGAAGGAATAAAATGTAAAATGTGTAACTATATTCATCCATATTGAAACAATAGACCAAATCCTCTTCTTATTTAGCTTCATCGATTTCAACAGGAGAGGTTGAGTGTTCAGCACTTTTTCAGCTAAAAGCCACATTAGTCTGTTATATGTTAAGATTTTCAAAATAAAAAGTATATTTGAAAAAGTACATCACACAAATTTGGAGCCCCTTGCTTGGGCTTATCTCTGTCCTGGAAAAGAATTTCCATGCTTCATTCATGGAAAAACTGAAGATACTGAGGACATTAAGCTGCTTGTAATTTAGAGAAACCTTACTGAGGGTGCATGATCAAACCATCCTAATGTTCAGGAAGAATAGCCAATATAACAGGCAAACAGCTTGGCTTAGCAGAGAACTCTTCAGCGAACTTCAACACAAAAACTAAGCTTACAAGACATGGAAGCTTGGACAGATGATGAGGGAGGAGTATAAAAACATTGGTCAGGCATGAAGAATTGAATATCAAGAAGACCAAAACACAACTGGAGTTGCAGCTAGTAAGGGATGGAATGATAACAAAAAGGGTTTCTCCAAATATGTTAGCAACAAGAGGAAGGTCAGGGAAAGTGTGGGTCCCTTACTGAATGTGGTAGGCAGCCTAATGACAGATGATAAGGAAAAGGCTGAAGTAGTCAATGCCTTTCTTACTTCAGCCTTCACAGGCAAGGTCAGCTCCCAGACTACTGCACCAGACAGCACAGTTGGGGGAGAAAGTGAGCAGCCCCCAGTGGTGAAAGATCAAGTTAGGGACTATTTAGAAAAGCTGGACGTGTACAAGTCCATGGGGCCAGATGCAATGTATCAGAGAGTGCTAAGGGAGTTGGCTGATGTGATTGAAGAACCACTGGCTATTGTTTTTGAAAACTCATGGCAGCCAGGGTAGGTCCAAGAAAACTGGAAAAGGGCAAATATAGTGCCCATCTATAAGAATGGGAAGGAGGACGATCCAGGGAACAATAGACCAGTCAGGCTTACCTCAGTTCCCAGAAAAAATCATGGAGTAGGTGCTCAAAGAATCCATTTGTGAGCACTTGGAGGAGAAAAAAGTGATCAGGAACAGTCAGCATGGATTCACCAAGGCCAAGTCATGCCTGACCAACCTGATTGCCTTCTATGATGAGATGAATGGCTCTGTGGAATTGGGGAAAGCAGCGGACACATTATACCTTGACTTTAGCAAGGCTTTTGATATGGTCTCCCACAGGATTCTTGCAAACAAGCTGAGGAAATATGGGTTGCATAAATGGACTGGAAGGTAGATAGAAAGCTGGCTCAACAGGTAGTGATCAATGACATGATGTCTAGTTGGAAGCTGGTATGAAGTGGAGTGCCCCAGAGATCAGTCCTGGGGCTGTTTTTGTTCAATATCTTCATTAATGATTTGGAAGATGGGATGGATTGCACCCTAAGCAAGTTTGCAGATCACACCAAGCTGCAGGGTGTAATAGATACACTGGAGGGTAGGGCTAAGGTTCAGAGTTACCTAGACAAATTGGAGTATAGGGACAAAAGAAATCTCATGAGGTTCAATAAGGACAAGTGCAAAGTCCTGTACTTAGGATGGAACAATCCCATTCACAGCTGCAGGCTTCAGACCAATTGGCTAGGCCACAGCTCTGCAGAAAAGGACCTGGTGATTACAGTGAACAATAAGATGGATATGAGTTAACAGTAAGCCCTTGTTGCCAAGAAGGCTAAGAGCATACTGGCCTGCATTAGTAGAAACATTGCCAGATTGAGGGAAGTAATTATTCTGCTCTGTTTTGCACTGGTGAAGCCATATCAGGAGTACTATATCTAATTTTGCACCCCCCACTATAGAAAGGATATGGACAAGTTGGAGAGAGTTCAGTGAGGGCAAAAAAAACAGGGGATTGGGGCACATGAGGAGAAGCTGCCAAGAGAGGAAACTGCTTATTTTGTCTGGAGAAGAGAAGACTGAGGGGGGTTTGATAGCAACCTTTAAATACCTGAAGGGTGGTTCCAAAGAGAATAGAGCTAGACTGTTCTCAGTGGTGGCAGATGACAGAACAAGGAGCAATTGTCTCAAGTTGCGGAAAGGAGGTTTAGGTTGGATATTAGAAAAACTCTCTCACGAGGAAGGTGGTGAAGCACTGGAATGGGTTACCTAGGGAGGTGGTGGAATCTCCATCCTTGGAGGATTTTAAGGCCCGGCTCATCAAAACCCTGACTGGAATGACCTAGTTGGGGGTGGTGCTGCTTTGAGCAAGGGGTTGGACTAAGTCACATCCTGAGGTCCCTTCCAACACTATTTTTTTCTAGAATTCTATGAAACAGAAGGGTCTTAACACAAGTTTATAGGAATTATTTGCATTTCCATTGGTAAGGACACTGGCATTTTTCAACAATCTTTCCACTTTATGCCAAGGATCTTTTGGAGGTTATAATGGTGAAGGCATTCCAGGCTTTTCATGGGGTCCCTGTAGTCACTCAAGCCGCAGACTGGGCTTACCACAGCCTTATTTAATAGGAGATTTGTTCAAATCCTGATGTTGTGCTCATTGAACACATGATGATGCAGGTTTCTGAAGGCATAGCTGGCACATCAGATTTTATACTGGATCTCCTCAATGCTGGTCTTCTTTGAGAGATTGCTACCATGGTATGCAACATTTTCAACATTCTCCAGCTCCTGTCGATCAATAAAGAACTTTGCCGGGGAATTAACTGGCCCAGAGCAGGCTGGTGAAGCACCTTTGTTTTTCTGATGTTA
>NW_017729033.1:81294656-81298221 GCF_001723915.1 Gavialis gangeticus | reverse complement strand
CAGGCTGGTGAAGCACCTTTGTTTTTCTGATGTTAATGGTCAGTTCCAGGCATTGGCATGCTTGAAAGAAGCAGTTAAGGGCTGTTTGTAGGTCCTCCTTAGTATGTGCAATGATAGCACAATCATTGACATACTGAAGTTCCACAATCAAAGCTGATGTAATTGGTTTTGGCATGGACATAAGAAAGATTGAAAAGGTTTCTGTCTACCCTGTATTCCATGCTAATTCCATATGGCAGACTGTCACAGATGAGCATCTTCATGACTGCAAGAAAATGGAAAACAGAATCGGTGCAATCATGCAGCCCTATTTAAAATCATTTTGAATGGCAAAGGGTTCTATAGTGGAGTCACTGCACCAGATGAAGATAATCATCTAGTCATGAAGGAGTTGTAGACTGGTGATAGATTTCCCTGGGCAGCCAACTTTTGATAAGATCTTCCCTAGAACCTCCTGATGAACAGAGTCAAAATCTTTGGTCAAATTGATAAAGGCCATATAGAGTTCCTGGTGTTGTTCTAGGCATTTTTCCTGGATCTGCCAGTCTGCAAAAATAATATCCATGGTGCCTCTCAATGGTCTAAAGCCACAATAATACTTGGGAAATATTTCCTTAGCAAGAGGGAGCAGAGTCAGTTCATCAGAATCTGAGCAAGGATCTTCCCAGCAATGGAGAAGAGGGTGATACCTCAATAGTTTCCACAGTCAGACTTACTTCCATTTTCAAAAATGGTGACAATATTGGCATTCATCAAGTCAGCAAGAATTTTTTCAGTGTTCCAGACTTTAAGAAACAGTGTACGAAACTTGTTGGTCATAGTTTCCCCACCAACGTCTAACACCTCAGCTGGTATACCATCAGGGCCAGATGCTTTGTTGTACTTCATTTGTCTTATTGCCTGGTGGACTTCTTCAGAGGTGGGTGGATTGGCAACTGCTTCCCTTACTAGATGCTGAAGGATGGATTTGATAGTTTCATCAGTCACCATTGAGTCTCAGTTCAGGATCTTTTGTAGTGCTCCTTCCAGCAGTTTTTGATGGACTCATCTTTGAGAAGCGTACTGCCATCTTCAGATCTAAGCAGGGTGAGTCTAAAATAATTTTATCCATACACAGCCTTGATTATGCTGAAGAAGCTCTGCATGTAACGACTGTCAACAAATCGTTGGATTTTTTTTAACCTTCTCTTCCTACTAGCTAAGCTTGATTTCTCATAACTTCCTTTGGGCCTCAGCTTTAAGCTGTCAAAAAGTTGCCTGCTTCTGACTGGAGGTAGGATGGTTTTACGTTACAGAAAGTTTTTCTTTTCTGATTGAGAATGACTTTGATCTTAGAGAAGACCCTTGGCCCCATCTCACTCACCACAAAAGGGCAAAAACAAAGGACACCCTTCAAGAGCCCCTACCAAGCAAGGGTCTGCATGAAAGTTGGTTTCTTCTCCCTCCATTTGGTGGCCAAGATGTTGCCTGGATTGCACCTCAGCTGAAAGGACCAGGCCATAAGTGGTTTGACCTAACAGACAGGCCACCAGGAGAGGGTTAGAGCCAGCTATGGAAGTAAAAATGAGACCAGAGGAAGGAGTGGGGGTGGGAGGGGAAGAGCAGGAGCTGCAGCCCAGTTTATGAAAACCAAGGGGGAATTCCAGAGGGAGAGTCCCAGGCACAGGCTGAATCAGGGTTTCCAAACCCCAGAGCCCAGAAAAAGAGCCAAGCAAGATGAGAAGTCAGAAAACTGAAGAACACAATATCCAGGGATTTTTTGTTTGTTTTATTTTTAATGAAAGTATCCAAAACATCTTCATTGTCATGACAAAAAAAATATTTCCATCTTTACATATTTTACCCCAAGCCTACTCCTTTCCCCCTTCTCATGTCATGCCCCTTGGGCATGTCTACACATTCGTTAATTCAGTGGTTACTGCATATTTAATTTAGTACTTGTATAATTAAGTACTAAATAAATGCACAGTAACCAGAATTAGTGTACTGTAGTGTCACCAAACACATTTTAGTAATGCTACTGCACTGTAACCTGATAATACTGTGCAGTAGTGCATTAACACTGGTTATACTGTGATACACTATTGCACTGTATTATTAGGCTATTGTGCAGTTAGTGTCTCATGTCGACATGCCCCTTATGCCTTACACAAAAACAACAGCAGTAGAATGCCTTATTTTAAATGCTTGTTCATTTTCATATACTGCATTTATACCTTCTCAGGTATATGTACTTGCCACCCCATAGCGCCTACTTTATAATCTACCTCTTACCACACCACTACAAGCACCCTTTTTCTTGTAGATATAAAAACCATAAAATACTAAAAGAAAAAGTTGATAAAACTGCAACTACTTGAAAGCTAATATCAACCTTTCATTATGTGCATGCAAAGCAAAACCATATTTATACAAAGACACATAAAATCATAAACCACATAAATTATGTGACACTTAGAACCAGAATAATTAAAAACCCACTAAAAATGAGATTCAATCCTTAAAACAGTTCTTCATGTGCAGTGGGCATTAAAATACAGCCCTGGATTGTTTTATATAAAATCTCCCAGTCTTCCATCCTTCTACTTTCAAAGCATTTCCTCTCCATTCATCCTTTCTTTATCTGGATCTACATAAAATTGCAGTTTGCATAGTCTGAGGTTTAAACAGTCTTTCGCTGAGAACTCCTTGTTCCTAGAAATGTGGCTGTTACAGAGTTTCCCGAGGGACATTAAGAAATGTATTAGAAGTGTCTGTAAAAAGTCTTCATCCAGCCATTTCAGCATTAATCTATATAAGCCATCTATTTTGTTAAGATCTTGATGTTTGACGTGGCTCATTGTAAAAGATTGGCCTTATCCTACACTCACGTTGCAAATTCCCAGTCCCCAAAACCATTCCCTATTGTCTTCTCATCATTGCGTGTTTCTCACGGGCATCTTGGGGACTAGCCAAGATGCCACATATACTGCATGGCTCTCATCTATAAAATCCCCTTCACTATCATCCAAACCGATTCTTCATGGCTTCCCAACAGTATCTTATCTATGATCCCTTCCCAAATCTTCTTTCAGAGGGCCCCGGGACAGGTTTCACACTGCAGCCCCCACACCTGTAGCCCTCACCACTCCCATTATCTTTTTGTGTGACATATAATCCCAGGTATACTTTTACCTGCCATCCTCCACATTCTCCTCCAATCCTTACATTTCCAGGTCCCTTCCACCCTTTCACATCTATCTCAAGCCACATTCTTATATCTTCTTCATGAATTACATCAGTGAACATTCTTACCGTAACCACCCATTCCCTATTGCCTTTCATTCCCACTATTTTAAAAGATTCTACTACCTGATCATCTTTAACCAATTGATACCTTTCTCAGAACCTCCTTACAGTGACTGTGTCAGTAAAAGTTGCATCCCAAACTCTTTTATTTACCGTAGTTATCAAACTCTTCAGGTCATTCCCATCTATTTCCATCACATCTAACAACAGCACATGCATTCCTCTCTTGTCATATTGGGCCTGGCTTTCCCAACATCCTCCCCACCAGTAGCTTCAA
>NW_017729033.1:81285933-81294645 GCF_001723915.1 Gavialis gangeticus | reverse complement strand
ATGTGGCCTGGCTTTCCCAACATCCTCCCCACCAGTAGCTTCAAACCTTGTTACCAAACATCATCCCAATATCCTTCCTCCCATATTTCGTGATCCTTGACCCTTCATTCTTGGTCGCTCACCCACCTTTGGGTTTCCTGTCCTCCTGAAGCCATGGTCTGCCTTCCACCTTCTGATTTCTGTCTGCCATTGTTCATCATTCCACCCTCAGTTCTTGTCCTCCATCTGTCACTGCCACCTTCTGTCATCATTTTTCCACGATTGTCCAGATATCTTCCTTTGCCAGTCCAGCATCTACTGCCCTAGTTTAGCCTCTATCACCTGGGTCAGTTGCCATTCTATTCATCTGAAGCTGCTGATGCTCCTCCACTCCCTCTTGCTGTTGCAGCACTGGGGATGCCTCTCCAGCTTTTCTAGCCAAGACTAAGTCTACCTGATCTTAGCCAAATGAGTCAGAGAAGCAATCCAGAGAACCTTACCATAGCAGACTTTCAAAAAGAACTGCTTTTGGTCCCCAGTCTGCTGCCATGGGTGAACTAAATCCACTACTAAAAGATGGATAGATAGCTGGCTCAATGGCGGCAAGCAAAGGATAATTATTAATAGGCACATGACAGACTGGCAGGAGGTTTCAAGTGGAGTCCCATAGGAGTCAGCCCTAGGCCCACAGCTGTTTGTGTTTATTAATGATTTAGGTGCTGGCATAGAAAGTTTCTTGAGCAAGTTTGTGGAACTGGGAAGGAAAGATCTCAACAGATTGGAAAATTGGGATAGAGCTAACAGGATGAAGTTCAATGCAGACAAATACATAGTGCTACATTTCAGGAGGTATAATTTAAAACACAAATATAAAATGGGTGACACCTGGCTAGAATTCAGAACTATGAAAAAGGACTTGCAAACCTTGGTAGACCACAGACTCAATGTGAGTCTCCAGTGTGATGCAGCTACTCAAACGGTGAATGCAGCCAGGGGATGCATCAACACAAGTATTAGGGGAAGCAGAATGAATTTTACCCCATGGTAAAACTGTGGAGGATTTTGCCTTCCTCTGTAGTAGGGGGCATGACCCTCTACCTGGGACCTCTTGAGTATATACTGACAACTTTTTATAGAAGCAGGGCATTGGCTGCTGTGGTTCCCCTGCTTATCTGTGGCATATAAGGTTGTTAGGTCTGTATTGTGTCAGGGTGACAGCAGTCTTATGTAGAAGTGGTGGATTACTAAACTGGGCTGGGGGTGCTGGGTGGAGCAGGCAGGTGGGCAGGGTCTCCATGGAAACTGGCTCAGGAACCCCGTGGGCAGGGCATGCTCAGTTGGGAAGATGGGATACGGCCATGGGTAGGGGAGAGTGGCATCTGGGAGCAGGACAGGTGGATGGGGACCAACACCAGGATCATGGAACAGTAAGAGCAAGGGGTCAGGGCCTGGGAAAGTGCTACAATCTACTCTTTGCACATCCTTGCAATGGGTGCCAGTTCTGTGGGCAGGAATATGGGGGGGAGTGGACTGTGGCTCTGCCCAGGGCTCCAGGCCTGCACCACGGCCCAGGCTGCCACACATACCTGGGCTGAGCAGGGCTAAGGGTCCCACCATGGGCCAGACAAAATCCCTTCTTGAGCTGGGTCCAGCCCATAAGCTATATTTTGGATACCCCTGGACTACATGCTGGCCAAGTCCCTCTCCCCCCATTCAGGTAGCCAAGATAGTGCCTGCCTTCTCCACTGTATACAAAAATATTCACAGAGGATGAAAATGCGTATGTCCCAAAACAAAGCCATACCTGTAAACTGATGAGTGCAAAGGATAGCATACCTAACTTAAGAGTGTAAATATTGAAGACTGGGGAGGAGTGTCCTTCTATGAAGGCTACACTCAGATAGAAGAAAGGGATGCAGGCATAGATAGACCTGTAAGTGTCAAACCAGACAAGAATACTTTTAGATTCTTTTAGTAGGCATCCTTAGTCCTGTCCCCATGAATTATTTAGTCTAAGGTCTGAGGTGATCAGAAGAAGGTCACTTATTAGAGCCAACGATCTAGAAGAGGAGCATGAGAAAAGCAACCTTATGACATGAACCTTTGTCCTTTATTTGGCTAATAGGGTTAGATAACTGGGTGGAAATAGGAAACCATTTAGAATAAAGAATGGTTTTCAACATCGTTCATTATGTGAAAAAAGATGATAAAAGAAAGGAAGAAAAATAAGCAGAGGTTTATTTCAGAAAGAGGAATCTCACATGCCATATCACTACTAGTTTTCCATAAAGTCAGTTCTTTAGACATAATATTGCTGGCAAGGACCAACACCACATTACAAGTTGGAAGCAAGATTTATTTCAAGGAGGGAGGTTTTAAACGGTTTAAAAAAGAACTGACGAATGTAATTTTTTATTGCCAAATTAATGTTTCTGGTTTTAATATTTATTTACTCTTCTAGTTTTTCCTCTGAGCTGAAGTAAAAGTACCTGGAAAGCAAAAGTAGAAACAGTCAATTAAACTGATGAGGCATTTCAATCACCGCAAAGCACACTGGACTGCTCTTTTTATTATTATTTTACTGTGCATGGGACACATTTATGGTAGAGAAAATATGTATAAATCTATGTTCTTCAAGACCTAAATAAGATGTAGCAAATGCAGTATTAGATATTTATAATGTGAATCAGTTAAATTAACTACAAAATTATCTGTATCCAGAAAACTGCCATACAGTTTGTGCATGTACCCTGCATCCAGAATAATAAGAAAAGATACAAAGGGAAAAACTCCAAGATCTGTTAGCATCCAAAATTCTTATTGAAATAAAAATATAAACTCACCTATAAATAAAACTGAAAATTCTCAAAAATCAATTTTCCTAACTGATTTTGCTCAGATTCAACAAAATCTGGACATATATACAGGCTGACACATCTAACCCTTGCAAACTACAGTACAAAACAAATACTAAAGATATTAAGGAAAATTCTGTCCTTCTTTTCTGTAAGGGCCCTACTTTTTAGCATATGAAGATGACATCAGGCACCTGAACTACAATTCCCTTGATGCACTGTGGCATTCAGAAGAACATGGATTAATGCTGAAGGGTCTCCCAAAGGAAACATTTTCTACAGTGATTTTGCTGACTAGATATTTTGATTTTTAATCAATCTATTCCAAAGCAAAGTATCTGACTTAAGAGCTTCCTAATGTAAATTTTTGGCAGGAAAAGATACTTTGATTAATAAATCCCAACCAGTTTTATAAAGCACAGTTGCTGGTAAAAAAATAAAATAAAACTCCATGTCTACTCTAGAAATGTTCTTATAGTAAAATTTCACATCATTATAAAAGGGTTTCACTATCCTAATCTTTTTTAAATGAATTAGTTATCACCCGCTATCTTGGCTGTAACTGGTTCATTTCAAAGGGATTATCCCTTTCCTCAGCTTCCTCTCCTTTGAGCTAGGAAATTATCACTGTTCTAGGCAGGGATGACAATAAAGAATCTCACTGTTGGGGCAGCAAGTCAATTGTGGTCAAACCAATCAGTCTTATAACATGATCCCAACCTTTTAGAGATTTTTGCTGCCTGCTGCCTACTACTAAAGAAGTGAAAAGGAGATTTGTCAGTTACCACTGCAGGAACAGAAAAGGAAATATTCTGCCAGTATGTTATAAACTACTTATATCATTAATATCACTTAAATCCATTATATCACATTTATGTTTTGGCAAAGAAGCACTTTAAAATATGGATGATTTCACTGCATGTATCTGTTACTTCCCAAGCTTGTATTCACAATAGGAAAAAAGCTGTGGACAATTTGCTGACTGTATTCTAAATTTACATCATTTTACAGGTTATTTGAAACTTCTCTGTTGCAAATGTGAGTGATCAACAAAATGCTTTCAGGAAAAAAAAATCCTTTAAATATCTTGGCAAGTAATCTAAGGTGTTGTGCTAAAAGAAACCAACAAAACTCTTGGCAAGCATGTTATACGATGGAGTTATGTACAGGTATCCCTTGCCAACCACGGTTTTGCCAACCATGGTTTTGAGTATCCATGCTTAATATTCTATATACTATTTTGGCTACTGCAGTATACAGTTTTGAGTAACCACGGTTTTCTGTGGTCGCACATCAGCCCACCACCTACTGTTTTCCCATAAGCATTTGGTCTCACCAACCACGGTTTTGCCACCATGGGACCTTTCAGGAACCCCAGCAGTTGGCAAGGAAAACCTGTATTCTACTTTTTGTACAGAATGGAATTTGAGGATAGCAACTACAAACTACAGTACAATTCTGGCCTTTTTACATTATTTTATGTCACATACAACAAATGTAAAAGAAAACTATGGTGAGGCTATATTTTTCAGAAAAGTACTGTGTCAATATTAAAATATATTTTCATTGTAATCTACAATTATATTTTATGAGTTCAAGGACTTGTGCTGTTAAGACTGAGTCAGTCTTTTGACTCAGACATCTATGACATGCTTTAATATTACCACTTTCCCTGCACATTATCTGCAAAGTTCTTACCTGTGTCCATGCTGCCAGAGCTTGTGCCCTTGTTATTTTCCACTTTGATTACTATGGGTGTTTTAACACGTGCTCCAGAGGTGGGGGAGGGTGCTTTAATAATTGCGGCTCTGAGAGCCACTCTAATGTACCCACAGAATCTCATATATCAGTGTCTCTATGCTTCAAAATGGTGGCAGGGGGTGCTTTAACTAAAGCTTGTCAAATGTGCTTTAGGTAAAGCATCCCTGCCGGCATTTCGAAGCACAGGGATGCTGATACACAAGATGCAGAGGCTGGCCGGCACATGCTAATTAGCATGCTCCGGCAGACTCGATTAATCGAGTCTGTTCTGATGTGCTGTAATCACAACATGTTGGAGCAGCCTCCCCACAAGCACATAGGCACCTTATAAGTTCTGCTACTGTGCCATTAAAGCCTATGAATTTACTTTCACAAGTCTGTCTAAAAAAGTTGCTACTAAGATCATCTTCCTGGTTCATCACCCATTTTCCTCTAAGTTCTTTTCTTGGTTATGGTCCTTCACTGGAGGATACTAAACCATTGTATTACAGCCCTGGTGCATTTGTTGTGACATTAGCAACATCACTTGACCTCATGTTTCAGTCAATCAAGCTATAAAATTAGGACAGTTGAACAGAGCTTCAAGAGATTTAAAATTTCTTGCCCAGACATTAATATAGCTGGAGACATTTTAGTCTAATCTAAATAGAATTGATGACAACATAATTCTAATAGTCAGCTTTGCAAATTCAAATTAAACTCTCATGAAAGACAATATCTGGCCTCTACTTATGTCTGTGCAAGTCTAGTAAGTTTGATGGGTTTCCACAATTGTAAGCAAAGGATACCTGAGCCAAATCCAACAATACCAATTTTCATGATAGATTTCACTCCATTTTAGTTGTTTCAAATTGCATGTGACTGTATATTTAAGATTTTCCATCATTTTTTGAATCAGTGATAATTGATATCAGGTTACATAATTTTAGACCAAGTTTCTTTAACATAGCGAATGACTGGATTTTCTGGAAGTTTTCCTGAAGTAGTTAGAATGAAACACAGATTCAATGGGAAAAAAGCTATATTTTCTAAGAGCTCTGTTTGGTATGTTTTATTGTATTTGATAGTATTTATAAAGCTTCCATTTCTATGTTCGGTATATATTTATAATATTTTTTATATGGCAAACTTCAGTCTCATACTTAAGCCATGATTAGCACCATCCCCTTTCTAATAATAGCTTTTACTAAATCGTAATTGGAAATTTATATCATTGCCAAATGTTTCATACAAGGAATTAATTCCCATTTACGTTAGTGTATCAACCTAGTTTACAATATAGGTTGTAACATCTCTCAGGCCCATTCAGCACTCTGAGTCTGTTTCCTCCTTCTAGCTTATATAATTTCCCACTTCAGAAACATTTTTTTTTCAAAGGGATTGAGGCTTTTAAGAGGTATTTTCAATTAAATACTTCATGACTTGGGTCTTTTGGCTATTCAAGTGAACTATACTTTTCACAGTATTCCATTGAATTTACCACAAAAGCAGGAATTCATAGGGTTGTATTATATGAGAAAAATGCAAACAAGATTGTCAGTGTTTGGTTTGTACCCATTTTATCAAAGGGCTCAGATTAAGACAAAATGAATTTGTTCCCCAGTGTAAGTGTGTCACTGTAGGTGACCAACAAGAACCAAAGGTCTGACTCATTAAAGCTGGTATAGGAGTTACAGAGTTCAGCTTGTAACCATTGTTTGTGCCATCCTAGCTTTCCAATTTAATTCTAGCATGCTAAATTAATTCATTTGAGCTAAGTCCTGCTTTATAACTGTCCATGGTGACAGGGCTAGCAGCCACAAAATTGCAGGAGGTGCCTTACCAGTAATTTTAGTATGTTAAAAGAAGGCAGCTGCCAATATAGTTGAAGGATTGCATAGTACAGCATATAAACCATGATATCACTGGACTACAGGGATTATGTTCTAAAACAATGACTTTTTTGTTGGTAGTGTAATAGTCCTTATAATAGCAAAGGGTCAATAAGCTGGGATATGTTTAGTTCCTGGGAGAACTTTTTTGTAACAAGTTTACTGCAGATGACTTGAGGTTACCAGAATCTTTGGTTCTATCCCATTGTAAAAAAAAAAATATGACACCCAGAGCGAACACTGAAAAGGGAATTTAAAGAACATAAGAAAATATGAACTGCTATTTACTGAGTCAGACCAGAGGTCCTTCTTGCCCAGTATCCTCTGTCATGCAGTAGCAAAGAGTGGATGATGAAAGGGAGAGTGAACAGGGTATGACCAGGTTTTTTTTTTCCCACTGCTCCTCTCTCACTTGCATCTTCTGGTGTTTAAGGTCTAGGAAGCTCTAATTCAGACGCCGCCCTGCCAGAGCTGCTGGGGCCAGTCTCCACAGAAACTCTGGCCCCATGCTATCACAGCATGGCTGCTGCTGGGCTCTCCATGGAAACTGGCCCCAGCCATGCAGGCAGGGGCTGCTGGGACATGGAGTCTGGCCACTGCCTGGATCCACCATTTTGCCCACCCCTGTGCTAAACTATCAGTTTCCAGAATAACTGATGATAGAGTTCCACACTTTGATTATACACTGGGTGTATCTACACATACAGATTTATGTGTCTGAATTTACTGTAAAGTCCCATATACACAGGCTCCTGTGTAGCAAAACCCCCAGTTTTTCTTTTCTTTTTTTTTAAAATGCATTCCCCCCCTTCCCCAAATATTTCTGACTTCTTCGCTCCCTCTCTATTCCCTATAGATAAGTATGAGTAAGTTAAGACATAGGATAAGCTTTAGCATTTTTGTAGCAGGTTTTTTTTTTCTCTCTCTCCTTTGATCCACTGTTTTATATTGTATAATTATTATGTTTATACTCTTTTACTGATTTTTACTATTTTTTCTATTGATACTATATGATCTAGGCCTATATGTGTAAGTTAGCATAAGTAATGTCAAGTTATGTCAAGTTTCCATTTTGTATGTTAAGCCTCCATCTTGTGTCCTCTCCCTGGGTGTAACCTATGACTCATGTCTAATCAGTTTCATGTAAATTGGTTCCTGAATGAATGGGGATGAATAAGGGTGCTTGAGATACAATATTAGCAGACCTCAACTGAATAATCAATTCAACAACTGGACTATCAGCTGAACGACCGGACCATCACCTTCCATTAACTCCCCCAGGAACCACAGACCCAGCATTTGAAAGATAAAGACCCAACAGAAATCAGCCAACACACTATTGCAACACACACAGACACCTGGAACTCGCCTGGAGTGCAAATGCTTAGCACACCAGGACCGACCCTTGCCTGGGCATGCCCCTTCCACTAGGGTCATAGAAGGTCTGCCCCTATAAAAAGGGGTAGTGAAGATAGACCCAGTGGGATGCCCTCTACATCTGGACCACCACTACACCATGCTACCTATCCACCCAGAGGCCCTGTCAGTGACCCCCTCTGGACAACACCTTGCTGGAGAAAACCCCGACTGGCCATAGAGGATCAACTCACATCCCAGGATAGGTAGCTATCACCCACCTTTCTTCCGCAATCAAAGGACCTGGACTCTGTCCCTACACACCTTGACTTCAATCCCTCCACCAAGCCTTTTTCTCTCCTGCTACCATTATGTGGGTGTGTATGTGAGTGCTTGCGTGTGTGTGTGTGTGGGTGTGTGGGAACCAATAACTTCATGGGGCTGTGTAGTGTGTAGTGTGTTGTCTGTTTAATAAACCTATTATTTTGAAACCCTTGTCACGCAACCCGGAGCTGGCAAGCCAAGCTCACGGTCGTGGTCACGGTGGGGCGGCTGGGTGGTGGCAAATTGGATACGGAACAGGCAGGATTTCTGGTGTGGAGTTCTGAGGCATGTGAGCGTAGTGGTTTTAAACAAAGGTGATTTATTTGACTTACGCTTAGCAGGCGTAGGTAGAGTTGCTTTCTTCAGTTACAGTAAATACAAACAACAGAGGGGTCCGTTGGCCCACGGGGTTCTTAAGTGAGCCCTTGCTATCTAGCCGGAGCTAGGGGCGGCTGCTCAACTTAATAGTCCCAGGGCTGGTCAACGGCTCATTAAAGGAACAGGACAAACAACAAAACTGTAACGATGACGAACGAAGACTGAATCGTGACGCCAGTCCAATGGAC
>NW_017729033.1:81284118-81285697 GCF_001723915.1 Gavialis gangeticus | reverse complement strand
CCAATCAGATCCTATCCTGCAAAGAAATTTCTAGTCAGATTATGTCATGCTGCAGAAAGACTGAGCATGCGCCTGGTCAGGTTTTGTGGGCAACTGAGCATGTGCGAAGCTGAAAAGTAGGTCACGGATGACTGACAGGCCCAGGGGTCGAGCAGAGGGCATGCAGCCTAGGCTGTCTGCACATGTCAGGATCGACTCTCCTGTATTGGCAGCACACAAATCTAATAATTTTCATTGACAACCCTAAGTTGGGTTTTTGTCTTATTGACCTCCTGACCCTCCTCCTTGATTTCTTGGCTTTCTCCCAGCTTTCTGCCTCTCAGTTTCCAGCCCCAATCTCCCAGCTTTATGCCTTTCTGTTTCCTGGCTGTTTCCTCCTTGCCACCATTTATCTGCCCCCTGATCTCCCAGCTTTCTGCCTCTCTGTTTCCTGGCTGTCTGCTCCTTGCCACCACTTATCTGCTTCAATCTCCCAGCTTTCTGCCTCTCTGTTTCCTAGCTGTCTCCCCCTTGCCACCAAAAGTTTTCTCTTGCTTCCACCCTGGCACCAGGTGACCCTGAGTAACCCTGGGGCACATTAACCCTAAGTAACCCCAAGCCCCAGTGACCTTGAGTAACCTTGGGGCCACTTGATCTTTAGTGACCCCAAAGCACCAAGTTACTCCAAACACCCCCTAGGGTTAACACACAGCCATGAAAGTGCATGTCTGTGTATGTGTATTGGGTGTTCAGGTACTGACAACTGATTTTTGTCTAATTTTTGATATGTATAGTGTGTATGTGCTTGAATTGGTGATAGGTGTGCATGTGCTTAGACTGGTAATCTTGGATGTGTATGTGCCTGAGTTGGTAGTATGTGTATGCGCCGTGTGTGCACACGCACGCGCCTGTGTGTATGTGCACATGTCTAATTGATGTTGGTGTGTGTACATGTGCAATTGCACCACACCCTCCCATCTAACAGATCAATTTTGAGATCCTGAGAGTTGGCCTGGCCCACAGGACAACACCTGTTGGGAGCAAATTGGGTTCAACAGAAGCAACCTAGTCCTGGGCTGCTCCTGCCCTGCTCTGCCCTCTGCAGCAGCCATGGGGAGCCCCAGACTGCCAGGAGGCAGTGAAGTGAAAACTTATCTCCAGCTCAGGGGAAAGCTCCCAGCTGCCATGAAGAGGTGGGGGCTTCTGCTGAGCTCCATAGGGTGTGGGGAGCTCTGTCCCTGCTCCAAGGGCAGCTCCCCCCAGCTATGCCAAGCTCGGGGTTAACAAGGACTGTTTGAGGGTGATTTGCAGATGAACTGAAGGGGTGAGGGCCATGGAGATCAGCGCAATGGCAGACATGCTGCAGCAAGAAAAGAGAGCCAGGATCTGTGCCTTCCCTGTTCTACCCTCTCTTGAAACTGCCTCATGGTGTATTTGGGAGTCATTTGTCTGGAGCCAGCCAGGAACACTTCTGCTTCTGCAGTTGCAGTGAAAACCAGATGTGCTAGCCCCTGGCCCAGGGGCAGCTTCCCAAATGCTGGAGTCAAAAGCAGCTCCACCTGCCCCTTGGGGCTGTGACATCATCTCCAAGCTGGCTGCT
>NW_017729033.1:81274762-81279118 GCF_001723915.1 Gavialis gangeticus | reverse complement strand
CCTATGCCAAGCTCGGGGTTAACAAGGACTGTTTGAGGGTGATTTGCAGATGAACTGAAGGGGTGAGGGCCATGGAGATCAGCGCAATGGCAGACATGCTGCAGCAAGAAAAGAGAGCCAGGATCTGTGCCTTCCCTGTTCTACCCTCTCTTGAAACTGCCTCATGGTGTATTTGGGAGTCATTTGTCTGGAGCCAGCCAGGAACACTTCTGCTTCTGCAGTTGCAGTGAAAACCAGATGTGCTAGCCCCTGGCCCAGGGGCAGCTTCCCAAATGCTGGAGTCAAAAGCAGCTCCACCTGCCCCTTGGGGCTGTGACATCATCTCCAAGCTGGCTGCTAGCACAGACCAACATGCATGAAGCCAACCCTGAAGCATGTGTGGTTAATATTAAGATGCCATAGGGAGCCATCCCAGGCTGACAGCATCTCTCCCCTGGCTGCCTCCTCAGACTCTAGCAGAGCACCAGGCTGGCTGAGAGAGTGGGACAAGGTGTTGGGGAGGAGAGAGGTGCTGTCAATCAAGGGTGGCTGTCTGTGGCACCTTGGCATTAACCATGCATGCTACAGGGGCATCTTCATGCATGTTGGTGTGTACTAGCAGCCAGCTCAGGGGTGGGCTCACAACCCCAAAAGGCAGGAGAAGCTTCTCTTGGTTCCAGTGGCTGGAAAGCTGCCACTGAGCTGGGGGTAGTCCACTGGTTTTCACTGCAATTGCAGGAGCAAAAGTGTTTCCCAGGCACCTCTAGCTAAATGAGCCCTGAACATGTCATAAGGCTGTTTCAAGAGAGGGGAGAATACAGCAGGCACAGATCCTGGCTCCCTTTTCTCAATACAGTGTGTCTGCTATCATGCTGATCTTCATGGCCTTTTCCCCTTTCGTTCATCTGCAAATTGCCCTCAAACATCCCTTGCTAACCCTGAGCTCAGCATGGCTGAGAGTTGGCCCCAGAGCCAGGACAGCTCCCCCTGCCCTCCAGAGCTTAGGACAAGCCCCCAGCTCTGTGCAGCTCTACCCCTGGAGCTCAGGGACTAGGCAGACATCAGTGTGGCCCCCTGCTGCCTGGGAACAATTTGTTTCTGGTCAGCATCTACACATGCAGTAGGGCACATTACTTTAATGTGCCATTTTCTAGTGCCTGTAGCTATAGGTACTAGCAAATGGTTCATAAGACTAATCTAACATGCCATAATTGCTGTTCCTATGTAGACAGTGAGGCTTTACTGCATATTAAATTAATTTAATGCACAGTAAAGCATTTCATGTAGATATACCAACTATGTAAATAAGAACTTCCTTTTGTTAGCTTTAACCTTAATACCTACTAGTTTCATTTTGTGACCCCTAGTTCTTGTACTGAGAGAGTAAATGATAAATCCTTTTTGTACTTTCTCTTTGCCATTTAGTATCTTCTATCTACCTTTATCATGTCCCACCTCAAGCATCTCTTTTCTAAACTGAACAGGCACAGACTGTTTAGTTTCTCCTCATATGGAAGCCCCTCCCTATGTGTTGTCCTTCTCTGTACCTTTTCTAGTTTTGTATCTTTTTTGAGGTGTGTGGACCAGAACTGAGCACTGTATTCAAGCTGTGGACACACCTTGGGTTTATAAAGGAGCATAATAATACTTTCCATTTTTTTACAATTCCCTTCTCAATAATCACTAACATTTTGTTTGCCCTTTTGATGGCTCCTGAGCTGATGTTTTTAGTGAACTGTCCACAATGACTCAAATCTCTTTCCTATGTGGTAACATAGAGTCGTTTATAATGTAGGTACAATTTGAACTATTTTGGCCCAGGAACATCACTTTACACTTATCTATACTGATTTGTATCTGCCATTTAGTTGCCCATTCACTCAATCATATCAGATCTTTCTGTAGTTCCTCTTAGTATGCCTTGGTCTTTACTACTGAACATTTTGTGTCATCAGCACATCTGGCCACCTCTCTACTCACCCTCTTTTCCAGATCATTTTTTAATGTATTAAACAGCACTGGTCCCAATACAGATCTCTGGGGGACCCTGCTGTTTACTTGTTTCCATCCTGAAAACTGACCATTTATACTCACTCTTTGCTTTCTATCTTTAAACTCATTTCTAAGCCATGAGTGGATATTCCCTGTAATCCTGTGACTACCTAATTTAGTTAAGAGCCTCTGATGTTAATAGTCAAAGTTCTTTGTTAATAGTCAAAGACTATTTGTTATTTATTATTTATTAAAACAAAACCAAAACTTAAAAAGCTGTGAGATGCATCTACTACAAGTTCAGTGCGAGATTTTAGCTAGGGACCAATTTTCCAGAATTTAAAAAAGCACCACAAGTCCTAAATTCTCATTGCAGTATTCCAGTTCTTCTGTTTTGAGTAGATTAATGTAACAATTGTTTAAAAGTTCTGGGACCATAGAAACTGGTGATTCACCAGGCTTTCATTAAATTTATAATGCTATCACTTCACAAAAGTAAGAGACTGCTTAAATGTGAGGTCATATTCAGAAAGAGACTATATCTTAGGCTATCATCACCACCACCACCACCACTATTAAATCACAAGAATTTATGTCAAGCTAAGGGCACTCAGAAAGAATGGAAAAAGAAAAAAAAACCTCTTTAGCTGAGCATTTAATGATTTTTAGTTTATTTTACACCATCAAAAAGTATACTGCACAAAACAGAGCATAAATGATATTCGAACAAATCAATAGGGTCTAGCTCAGAGAAATTCAACAACAACCACGTCCCCCACACTCAATAATATTAAAATTCATATATCGTGCCTTTCTACACCATCAGTCACATTTCCTAACAAAAGTACCTCCAGGGTTTTATAACAGGCTCAACTTCTCTTAACCACTCCCAACAATCCAATGCTCTTGGAATCAAGGGTTTTATAGGGAGCATCTCTGCCCATAATCCTTTGTAGGAAGGGAAGTCCCTCTTTTCTTTCTCTAGGTGACTGAGTGTCTAGTCTATCAGGTAGTTTTTTTCTTATTCATGGTTCTGTAAGGGTGTCACTCCATCATAAGTACTTACAATTCCATAAAATTAATGTCCTACGTTTTCTCCTAGTCAATAGGAGTTTTAGTTAATGTAATCTCTAGCTGACACCCACAGTGATATTAGGTACTGCACAGAATGATTGTAATAACTGAAACTAGCTGTTGGTGTGCCCAAATGGACTGAGCAGAGTGGTCATCAAGTGCAGTTTAGTCCTGAATTCCCTGCAGCCCAAACAAAAATTTTGGATGGTTTCGTTTGGCTGGATGCCTTGTTGCACCAAGTGTTTCAGACTACATGAGTAAAGGCTCCACAGTAAAGCTGTATCAGGATATGACAGTCACAACAGACATTCACAATTTGTAATAATGTTTCTCCTAAGCTGCAGAAAGAAAATGTCACATATAGCTTTGACATTTTGATCAAAGGGAGCAGAAGGGTGCAAAAGTCCCCATGGCTCACCAAAAGCATCTGGGAATGTCTTCTAGCTAGAAGGGAGGTTTACACCCAATGGAAGGGAGGGCCATCACCAGGAAGGACTATACTGCACTTGCTTGGGGATGCAGAGGGGCAGTCAGGAAGGCCAAGACAGACATGGAACTGGGACTAGCTACCCAGACCAAGGACAACTAGAAGTCCTTTTTTAAATACAAAGGGGGCAAAAAGAAGGTGCCAGGTAATGTGGGGCCCCTGCAAGACACACCAGACTACAAAGCTAACCTATTTAATGACTTCTTTGCCTCCATTTTCCTGAACAGGGACCGGATCAGCCCCCCCACAGGAGTCCCCTCAGGCCCCAGGGGAGGCGCACCTAGGCCAAGGGTCAGTGAGGATCTAGTCAGGGAACTTCTGGAGGGACTGGATGTATTTAAATCAGCTCATCTGGATGATCTCCACCCCAGAGTGCTGAGGGAATTAGCTGAGGTCATTCCGGGACCCCTCACATGGCTTTACGAGCATTCGTGGTGCTCTGGTGTGGTGCCAGAGGACTGGAAGAGGGCCAATGTGGTTCCCATCTTCAAAAAAGGGAGGAAGGAGGACCCGGGGAACTATAGGCCAGTTAGTCTTACCTCGATCCTGTGTAAAATTTTTGAGAGAATTTTTCTGGCACATGTCCACGGGGGGCCAGCAAGGGAGATTATGCTTAGGGGCAACCAACATGGGTTCATTAGAGGCAAGTATTGTCAGAACAACCTGGTGGCCTTCTATGCCTAGGTCACCAAATCCTTAGATGCAGGGGTAGCAGTGGACATAGTCTTTCTGGACTTTTGGAAGGCCTTTGACACTGTCTCTCACCCCATTCTCATTAAAAAAATGGGGAACTGTGGTGTTGACACCTACACAGTCAAATGGGT
>NW_017729033.1:81254958-81269762 GCF_001723915.1 Gavialis gangeticus | reverse complement strand
TGGGATTCAATGCTGACAAGTGCAAGGTGCTGCACCTGGGAAGGAAGAACCAGCACCATACCTACAGGCTGGGGAACTCCCTTCTCATCAGTCCAGAGGCAGAAAAGGATCTTGGAGTCATCATTGATGCCATGATGAACATAGGCCAGCAGTGTGGGGATGCAGTCAGGAAATCCAACCGCACCTTGTCATGCATCCACAGATGCATCTCAAGCAGGTCCAAGGAGGTGATCCTCCCCCTCTATGCGACACTCGTCAGGCTGCAGTTGGAGTACTGCATCCAGTTCTGGGTGCCGCATAGTGGGAGGGATGTGGACATGGAGAGGGTCCAGAGGAGGGCCACTCACATGATCGGGTGCAGAAGGGCAGGCCCTATGGGGAGAGGCTATGGGACCTAAACCTGTTCAGCTTCAACAAGAGAGGGCTGAGGGGGGATCTAGTGACCTGTTACAAACTAGTCAGAGGGGACCAGCAGGCATTGGGGGAGTCCCTTTTTCCCTGAGCACTACCAGGAGTAACTAGAAATAATGGTCACAAGCTGGCAGAGGGTAAATTCAGATTAGACATCAGAAGGCGCTATTTCACTGTCAGGGTGGCTAGGATCTGGAACCAACTTCCAAGCGAAGTGGTGTTGGGGGTCTTTAAGACAAGGCTAGACAATCACCTTGCTGGGGTCATTTGATCCCAGTACTCTTTCCTGCCATGGCAAAGTGTCAGACATGATGATCTGCTCAGGTCCCTTCCGACCCTACTAACTATGAAACTATGAAGCTTTAGAAGCCCATACCACCCCAAATTACATTTAGTGTGTACCTACCTGTTCTAAAGTAGAATCTGAAATAATGCAATATGACTTACCTAGCTGAGTAGGACTCTTCCAGAACTTGGAACAAAAGGGAAGGCAAATGATGGGTCCTAAGTATATGCTCACTTTACCAAGCTTAAATAAACAAACTACTATTTGCGAAGTGCAATATTAATAACAAGCATTAAGAGCCCAATGTAAAAGCTGTTCTGAGTGTTAACAGTAGAGCTTATATGAAGTAGAAATGATAAAACAAAGCCAAATGTAAAACTTAAGTGTATACCACAGGAAGCAGACTGATATGCTAGGAATCAACCTCAAGATAGACACAAGCATAAAAACTAAATAGCAGGGCCAAAAAAATCAGTTTGTAACTAATTAAATTGTTATAGGAGAAAATATTGAAAAAAAAGTATAAACTTGTAAAACATTTATATCTAGCTGATTTTTCTAATGCACCACTAGTTAAAAAATGAATTTGTTTAAGCTAGATAATTACTAATTATAGCCTAATGGGAAAAAAATAAATGAATAAAACAGCCAAAACACTCAACCATCTTTTTCGGAGGAACAGAGAACCAGCTGCATTTGTTTTTCCTGGAAACCCTTTCTGAAATGTTAATTAAAATAAATGAGCTACTTAGCTTCAAATATCATTCAAGACTTTTAATGGTTCTAACACCAAATATCCTTGTTAACAGCACAATAGGTGCTTTTTGTTTCATTTAGATTATTACAAAACCCCTTCAGTTCTGTGCCACGTATTCTGTATAATAGAGTCCATTATTATTAAAGAAATGACTTAACTTCATGTACCCCTTGAGGAAAGTTCACTCACTCACTGTATGTTTTCACAAAGTGTTCAGTTAAAAAAAAGTGAAAATGGTGCACTGATTTATAAGGTGGAACATAATACCTTTTAAAACCAGTTTTTATGCTGGTACTTTGTTCATTTGAGAACATGACTTCATTTCCCTTAGAACAGTTACAAAAAGTAAAAGAGGAGAACGGGTTGTTTTTCTAAGAAATGACTGTCACTTCAATCTTTAGAGTCAGATAATGACAGGTTTCTTTCCTATGTTGCAAACAGGATGGAAATTAAAATGATATGGTAGATACTGTTAAGAATTAGAAATGACTTCTGAACACCCATTGCTCCTATTAGCTTTAGGAACATCAACAGCAAATCAGACAGTATTTTTTCTACATAAGTAATATTCAAATTAATACAGTGTATTAAAATGAAAGGAAGCTGCATCTGTATGATGGCTGAATATACAAAAATCCAGGTGAAAACAGAAGGAAAAGGTATAAGTACTGATTACTTCATTCAAATTAATTCCAATAGTTTTGGTAGAACTACTTATATGATGACAGAACAAGCTTCAAGTTTTGTGGAAAGCTATCACAGTAAGACATGCTCTGTTAAGGATTTGTAAAGCATATACCTTTTACAGTATTTGCCATATGCCACAAAATCTTAATAGCATATTTCCTATTTTAAACCGTATTCAGGCTGCTCTGTGCAGTCAGGTCTACATACCATGGTTGAATCCCTGTAGTTAGGGCAGTAGAGGGATTGTTCATCCCTTCTGCTGTAGTAGGCTGTGGGAAGCAGGAGCCATTATAATGCTCATCACCCTATTATGCAGTGTATCAGTGGATATCCTGTATCTTATTTCAGTACTGAAAACAAACATTAAATATATATGTAGTCATAAGAACATAGGAAATACCATTTCCTGGGTCAGATGATAGGTCCTTCTTGCCTAGTATCTTGTGTCACACAATGGCAGAGTGAATACTGAAAGGGAGAGTGAACTGGGTATCACCAGGGTTTTTTCACTGTTCCTCTCTCACGTTCAGCTTCTAGCATTTAAGGTCTTATTTATTTCAGTGAAACTATGAGCTTACAGTTAAGCGCCTCTGAGTAACTTGATGAATACAATGTCTGTAAATACTGAGGCAATAAGAGGATTTTTTTTCTAAAGTAAAAATGGCTGCCTAGACTGCGACCCTTCTATTTTTCTTTTTCTGCACTTCTCTATATGAACTAAAAATGGTTTGACCTATTCTTGGTTTTCAGTAGTTGTAAGTATCCACATTATGCCATCAACAAATATACTATTCAAATATGAAACAATTATAAATACACTGTAGGAACACAGAAATAGCCAGTCCACTGCTAGGCTTTGGCCAGCATCTGCTTTTTTGATAGTGGGTGTTATGAGATGCAAAACAATTACAACTTGCTTTCTAGCATCAGAGAGTTAGTACCTAGAGATCTGAGGGGTATTTTAACCAAGGCCTTCTGTATATCACTGTGTACCTTTGGGTACAATAAACTTAAAGTTTTATCGCAGAAATAGTCAGTCATATACATCCATAAGTTAGATGCCAAATTGTATTCTACAAGAAGGAATTAAAGTATATGTTGACTGGACACAAAAAAAAATTAAGATATACTGGTACCAAATATAAATCTTTTACATTTGTCCAAAAGATTTATATCTTTTTCTATGTATATGTAGTTTATAAATATACTTTTTCTCTAGTCTGTTTCTTTTTGACAGCTGAAAATTTCTGATCTTGGGAAAATGAAGTTTATCTGGAGGAGACAATCTCTTCCTCCAAAGCATATAAGCGTGAAGGTCTCTTTAAGTGAGGCTTATATGCGGAATAAAATAAAGAGTATTATTCATAATTATTTTCTCTGTATTAATTGAAATTGCTCAGTTTATAAAGGTAAAGATGATTTCTTTCTACCAGTGTAGCAAACTCCATCTTGGCAGATCGCATGCTCCTTCTTCAATCAGATTCTTCCATCAGTCTTGATCTGCTTAGCAGTGAAAGGTCTACTAAATACTTTTGCCAAGGGCCAGCTACTCTCAAGACTTTAGTTTCCAGCATACCTGAGAACAGTAAAAGTTATTTCATGGACTTTGTTCTACCAGCAGAAGATAGTTCACATCATCTTAGCCTGTTCCATTTAGGGAGGGAGGAGAGCTCTGCCTTTCTTAATTTCTAAACCAGGGACAGAATTTTGTTACCCCTTGCACACCTGGGTGTTTTGAGTGCTTAAGCCTGCGCTGTTGAAACATAAGTTCTCACACATAGACTGACTATGCACAATACATGCATGCCTGAATATAAATCTAGAAGAAAATGAAGCTGAGTAATGAAGGCAGTTGTTCAGAAAGTTGGAGAACCAGGTTCTATACACCCCTCAGTCAAGAAGGACTTAAATCTGTACCTGTGTACACCAGTATAGTGTAATAACACCATAGCACACATTAGTTACCTATGCAGCATTACCTTTGGAGCTGTGCCACTGCCCCTTATATTTAATAGTCAGTGAATGAAATGGCTGGAAACCAGTCCACTGTAGAAGTTCCTGTCCTATTAAAACAAAGAACTGCCTCCCATGCAGAGCAGAATCTATTTAAGTTTTGTGCCATTTACCAAAGGAGTGCTTTAAAGAGGGAGCAAAGAATACCTAATGGATGCATCTACACATGATGCTATGTTGCTGTACCAACACACTACAGTGATGTAACACCCATGGGCATCTCCACGTGACCAGCAGCTACTTTGCCATAGTAACACGCTCCCCTGATATAGTTCATTGCTACAGCAAAAGGAAGTACTAAATCGAGACTTAGTAACAAAGCTACCATAGTGATATGTATAGATATGCCCAATGTGTAGTGTGGTAGTTACAGCACTGTGCTTTGGAAGTCAGACGTGCAGGTTCAAAGCTCCCTTGGACAAGGTGCCAAGAACCCAGGTTGTGTGCTTCCTAAGCAGGTATCCTAAATCATTTGTCTACTGTGGCTATAATGGGAGGGGGAGGCAGCTCCTTCTCTGTTATCCAAACATCCATTAGTCAGGGGTTTTGGGCTAGGCACATTTTTGTCACACTCATGCATCTGGACTGGGTGCATTTATATTATATAGCTTTGCACCTGCCCAGACAGTACAATAAATTGCCAAGATACTGATGGCATGGAAGAATTCACTCCACTGATCCTTCATATAGCAGTTGTATTGGTTCTTTAGACTATCCATAGTAAAATCTCTTTCTAGCTTTGAATGAGAGAAACTAATTCAAATATCCTATAGACATCTTAATAATTATCAGATATCTTATAGACACCTTAATAATTATTTTTCAAACCACATTCATCATTAATGAAAATGTACTAAGTTCTAATACAGCACATTTGCTTCTAACGTGTATCACATGAAGCTATGTGGAATGAACTAGCTTCGGTATTGTTTATCTATTCCTCAGTGGTTGGTATCTATGGCTTTTTATAGTTACATATCTTTTTCCTAATCTTGGAAATACTTTTGTCTATCAATTTCCATGAATGTTACTGTCCTACAGTATTATTGGAATGGGATACCTTACTCCTTTTAGGGACAAGAGGCATATACAGTCCACCTGTGGCCAATTAGTTGTTAATAGCAATAGAGAAAAGGCATAGGAAGAGCTGGGAGCTGGAAAAAGGATAGCTAGGGAATGAAAAGGAATACAAGAGGAACAGAATTGCTAAGGCATTCCAGGGAGAACAGGGAGTAGCATAAAGATCTTAAAAGTAGATTTACAAGATGGTTTTTAGCTTGGACCTTTTCAGTTTCCACTAAAAGGTGACAAAAGATATTTAGAAATCGGAGTGAGAACTAATCACAGGTGTTGGGGGAGGACTGAACTGATGCAAAACAGCAAGTAGGTGTATTTGGTTTTGTTAGTCAAGCTCCTGAGAAAAATGAAACTAAGGCTGGTACTTAGAAAGTTATAGCTAGTCCCAAGGAGATACCTAATGAGTTGACTGGTTCATTTCATTTTTATATTTTTTTATACTTCATATTTTTTCTGCACTTATACACACATTTGTGTTTTTCTTTTATAATCCATTTATAGTGTTATCTTCTAGAGAATATCTGTGATAACAGCTATAATATGAAGTGCAGATGAAGCTCTCATGAATACAAAAGTGAATTGATGGTACTTCCTCTCTTAATCTTGTGAGACAGCTAACTTTTACAGTATGTGATACTCATTCATTACTTCAGAAATAAATACTGGGTGCCATACACAGCGCAGGAAAAATGAATGTCCTTGGCCTTTGAAATTCCTGCTTGAGTGCTCTTTCAGTGTGCAAAGATACTAACAATAACTTGAATTTCTAACACTTTCAAAAATGAAAAGGAGACTACAAAAGAGAGGCGACATAACCAAGTAATACAGGGAGTTCAAGACAGCTTAACAAGATTTCAAATATCTATCTTCCATAAACTATAAATCAATTAATAGGAAGCTATAAAAATGCTACTTGACTGAAAAGTCAAGCTTAAAATTTATCATACAAGTTCTTTAGATCTGATGTTAACTTGAAACATATACAACATGAAATCAAAATCCAAGCAACTGTTATTTGCTGTGTTTCAAAAGACAAACTGGCAACTAAGATTGACTGTCAAAATTAGAAGAGCAGCACAACAATCTAAGTGAAAAAATCTTACTTAAGTAACTTGACAAATGCCTAAATATTCTGATCTTTCTTGATTGCTATAACAAAAGTAAACTATCGAACCTATAATCAGGATGCTTAAAGGATGAAACAGGTTGAAGAATCACTTTGGAGAAATCAGGAGATATCACAAAGCTACAGGTAGAGCTCAAACTCTCAGACAGCTATGCAAAGGAACCACAAGTTGATGACAGCTTTTGCTGTGGTGGGTCACACATATCCTCCCCTTTGACATCCACTGGTCAATCTCCCTTGTTCTATTCTAAAAATGCTGAAATATTTTGTTTATTATTTATTAATTTTAATTATTATTTTCTCAAGTGCGGTGTGCATGTCTGTGACTGAGTCAAACACTTACGCATCTGTATTTTATTACCTTTCTCTCACCCTTTGGTTCTCCTGTGGGAGGCACTTGATTGGTAGTGAACATTTGTGGAGATTCTTACAGGACAGTTCTCAATGTCTTTATTGTTTTGTTTGATGCTCGTCAGCATCTCAGATGGGATGTTATTTAATATGTGAAATCATTATTCTGGTAGTAACTAGGACATCTCCAGCACCCCTCTCTTTCTTATATTAAAAACCAAATATTTCTAGAAAAAGGCCGACTCATATTAACTTAAAAACTAGATTAAATGAAGGGAGGAAAAAAATCTTCAGCAGTCTGATATCTCCCACATTACATATATTTTTTTACTCTTGTCAGCAGAACAAGCAAATCTAGGTTCAGGGATGTGGAAGGGAAGAAGTGGCAAATGCTCCCTTCCTTGGAGTTAGACAATCCATTTCCTGTGTTTGGAAACTTTGCAGGAAGGAAGTGTGTGTGTGTGTGTGTCCAAGGTATCTACATGGCTTTATCACTGTATTAGCTAAGCATAGGGTGACCATACATCCTGGTTTGCCCAGGACAGTCCCAAATTTTGAAGGCTGGTTGGTAAAAATTAAAAATAGAGTCCCAGAATCTTAGGGGCACAGGGTTCAGTCTGGCAGGGAGGCAGAAGAGCATGGTGTACTAGGCAGCTATGCCTCCCCACCAGACTGCACCCACACCCCTACCCACTGACCTCTGCCACTGCTTGCAGCAGCACTGCTGACTTGAGGGGAGGGGAAGTGTCCTGGATATTCTGGTTGTCCCGGATTTCCTTATGGTCACCCAAGCTAAACACCTCACAATATCTAATGGAAAGTGATATTATTCTCCTATGAAAGCAATTAAGTCCATAGAAGAATCCTTAAAGCCCCCTACAGCTTCCCCCAACTTGAGCTTTGTAAGTGCTTCCATTTGTAATGCTAAAGTTCTCCAAATAACTAAAGTCCTACTTCTGCACACGCACAGAGGTCCTTTAGTCTTGGTGGGTAAGAGTGACTTAGCACATGTAAGCTCCAATGTGATCCCAAAACTCTGACACAGCCTCTCTGGGGAAATAATCTGATAATCCTAATGTATCAGGTTGAGTGGCGGCTACTACTTTCTTTCTAAAATTGTATGCAATTTTGTGTTTTGAGAACTTGGCTATAATGTGGGAAGCCTGGGTTTAATTCTGTCTTTTTCTAATGGAATTCAAATCCATATCTATTACAGTGCCCTAACTACTGGGCTTTTGGATATCCTGAGATTTCACAGTCCTAGTTCTGTTGAAGATAGGCACCTATGAACCCCATTCTCATAATTCACCCTTGCATAATTACTTGTGTATATGGGAGAGTAAGTTTCTAGAGGCTGGTCTTCTCCTATACTATCTTTCACAGGGCACAGAGGCTGTGCAGGGCATCATTTAGGGGAATTTATTTTTTGCAACTTCATGTTTGGGTAAGGTTGGCCTTTGAATTCAAAATCCTTCAATTATACTTTTGCTGCAAGACAACTGAAGGCAAGAAGAAGAGGTATTTGAATAAACCTCATAGACAATAAATGCAGAGTTCTCATCTCAGCAAATTTCAATTTTAAAACAGTTTTTACAAAAGTTAGCTTGCAGAGACAATTGTACCTAATAGTTCCAGGAAGAAAAAAAGAGAGCATCTTCAATCAAGAAATTGCCATAATTGCACAAAATGAGAGAAGGCAAGCAAAAGGTATTTCAGCCAAGAAAAGGAAACTTCTTGCAAAGAAAGGAAACAGTTTCCAAGTTATCAGCTGTAGAAGAATCAAGAGATTTCTGGCTAGCCTGGAAAATGTAATTTCATATCACTCAAAATAAGCGAGCTTAAAGATTTTTCTTCTGAAGGAAAAAGGCAGCTGTTTAAGCACTCTGATTTGTATTAATATAGATTAGGCTATAGATTCTATTAAGATACTATATTGAATATTAAAATTTATGCATAAAACCATGACAACTTAAATAAACCCTTTCAAATTTTACCCTCCAAGCCTATTATAAGCTTATGAATTTGTTTTTTTCTTAATTTCCCATTTATTCCTGTGGGTCACATTCTGCAGCCTCTACATCATCCCACTTGGGGAAAGGTATTCCTTTCAATGAAAGCTTTGTCTGTCTGTAGGAGTGACCGCTCATTTTTATACCTTATCATTTGCTTCTTAACACAAATTATGCAGTGCCACTTTGTAGCAAAGTCTTGGCCCTCAAGGGCAGCTGTGAAGCCCCCTGGTGGCCCAGCAACTCCTGTTCCACACCAGCTCCTTGGGGTACCCTTCCTTTTTCATACTTTCCTGCCACACCTTGATGGAATTTGTAGTACCGCAGAGGTTGTCTTAGGGTCCCAGAGGGAGCCTCAGTCTCTTAGCTGTCTTGTGTTCCATGTTCCCAACTGGCACCAGGCTTGCCCTCAGGCACTATATTGCCTTAGAGGCATTAATTATGGTCTCCATCCTCCCCTGTACACATTGCCATCCCTCACAGATGGTACTTAGTATCACTTTGGAGGAGCCCCATGACCCTAACACAACACTTGCCCCCATCAGGCCTCAATTGTGTTGGGACATAAGCCTTCCTGGCTTCAGTCTATTTCTCTGCTGTGCCCCCTCAGCCTAGGTCCACTGACTCAGACCTCGGTTTCTGGGCTTCAGCCCCTTCTCGGACCATTCAGGCCCCTGGGGTCCCTTACCCAGGCAAAGCTGCTGTCTTGTGTCCCAGCCCCTTGAGGTCCCTGATCCATGCCAGGCTGCTCTCATGCTGCTCAGTAGGGCTGTGCAACATTTTGCTGGCTGTTTCATTTTGATGCTGTTTTGTCTCGTTTTGAGCTCAAAATAATGACATTGAAATGAAACAAAGGGCTTTGAAACAGGCTTAAAACAAAAAGAGGCCAGTCAAAACATTTCAAAAGTTTCAAAATGTTTTGAGTGTTGAAGCTCAAGCTGGGCTTGCCTGCCGGGAAATAGAAAGTAAGAGGGGGAGGGGGAAGAAGGGGCAAGGACTGCTCTCATATTTACTCATCTAGCTGTCATCCTTCTCTGAGGTCCCTTCCAATCCCAGTGCTCTGGGGGAGGGATGGAAAAGCAGCATAAAAGGCAGCATTGTTTGAACTGCCCTGCTTTCTGTCACCCATGTCATGAGTTTCGCTTCTCAGCAGCCAGAGGTGCAGTTTCCCAGAAACCCCTGCACCTATCTCCTTGAAACATGGCACACTTTGTGGCCTTGGAAAGGGCTACCATCCCTGAAAGTTTCATTGAAATCAGGCAAGAACTGACAAAGGTATAAGCAGTTTCTTGTTTCCCCATTATTGCCTAAGGGCAGAATGTCGAAACACCGTTGAAACAGCGAAACGGTTTTGACAAAATGAAATGGAACAGAGGTTTCAAAATGAAACAAAACTTGACATGAAACACTGTCCTGTCAAAATGATGAAATGGAAGTCAAAACAAAACAATGCTGTTTCACACAGCCCTACTGCTCAGGCCCTTAAGGTCTCTGAATTTTGCAGGGTTCTACTCTGGGTGCCTCTCAGATGTCCCTATGGCTTCCATACTACTCCCAAAGCCACAACCCAATCCCCCAGTCTTAGATTTAAATATAACACAAATATAAGCAAACAGCTTCCCAAACTAAACTTTACCCCCACCATGGGCCAAACCTTCCCACGAGTTTTTGAGTCTGTTTCAAAACACTCTTTCCCAGGAACTCCTTTCCGCATAGTACAGGGCCAGGCTGCCCCTTTTATCTCAGGCCCTGGGTTTATATGCCTCTAAACCCCACCTCTTCTGGCCATGTGACTCTCATGTGACATACAGGGGCTTCCCCTTTGCCTAGAGGCTAGATTGTGCTCCTCTGCTGCAGCCCCATACAGCAGGCTTGGTCTGCTGCACTCTCTACTTAAAGTGACAGATGCCTCTCGCTCCCAGTTGCATGCTTGCACAGATGAGCTAGAATCAAGGATCAGATTCTGCTTTCAATTGCTGTGATGGATTTTGTGAGATTATCAAGACTTGCATTGATGTAACTAAGATCAGAACATAGTTCGTTAGAAATTTTAAATTTCTTCAAGGTAAAAGATACTACCTAATGTGGATTACTACTCACTTGTGTGTATGCTAACAGTTTTGTGTATAAAACACAACTATGGACCAGACTCTTGTTGTGGACTCTCTGGTTCCTAATCTGGAAAAGTGCTTACCTCTATAAATTCCACAAGGCTGGTCACATGCTTTATGCAGTTTGCTGTACTGGTTAGGTTTCCAAAAGCGAAGTGGGGAAAAAGTGAGAAACTTGCCCTCCGCTTCACCCAAGCAAAAAATGCAATCTCTGAAATCCTCCTAGACTGATGATGTAGCCTAGTAACACTTTCCACATCTCACATTAGCCAGAGAGTTTGGAATTTTGGAATTGGGGTAAACTCTTTCTACCTAACAGACATAGAAATGGATATAGGTCCTTTGAAATTCAACTGTACACGTTTCTCATCAAGACCTAATCCCCAGAAAAAGCCAATGTTTATTGTATTTATGTATTCACATGGTTATAGTGTTTATCAAGCTGTTTCCCTCCACCCCAGGGTTTACACATAGAATAAATTGAGGTTAAGAGGTTGGTTGGAAAATTCTTGACAGCATTATTGGTTGAAAAATGCTGTTTTCTTCAAGCATAATTTTTTCATGGATTTTTTTTTTTATTGAACTTCATCAAGAAAGTTTCTCAGGTCCAGGATGTGTACGGTAGGGGGAAGGGATTGGACAGGGGAGAAATACATACAGTATAGCTATTGATCCAGTGATTAGAGCACTCAGATGTGTGTGCGGGTGGGCATGGAGGGGTGGAGAGGACAACTTGAAGAAGGAATTAGCATTTCTCTCCTTTCACTTGAGATCCATAACCACTGGGCAAGGGGCTACTGAGATCATGAACTCATGTTTTTTCACTAAAGGCTTCATTCAGCATCATTTACATTTATGTTGAAATTAAATTTCAAGATCTTAGTCCTTCTCCAAACAGCTACATTTTTTTTTGGTCCAGATAAATACAAGACACAACATAATGACAAGAATCCATAATTTTAAAGTCTTTCACTGCCTTATTTGTTTAACATACAGCTCTCAAGAATAGGTTCAAGAGGATGCCTACATGACAGCAAGGAAGAACAGGATTCCTAGATTGTGTTGATAGGTCTTTGTATTTAAAAAAAATAAAAAACAAAAAACAACCAAACAAACAAAAAACTTTTCATCTCTGGGGACACATTTTTTGTTTGCTTGTTTTGTTTTGTTTTGTTTTGTTTTGTTTTGTTTTACAGTGCTTTGTGCTGCAGGTATAGTTTCTTTCTGTGATACATTAATACAGACAGGTAACTTTTATGTTTAAAATAGAAAATTATAATTATTTCACAGAAGGGTTCTGGCATTATTTTTCTATATTTAGAACCATGTTAAATGGTGTCCACTTCCATGTTCCATTTTAAATGGTGTCAGGGAAAACTTTTGGACAGATTTCCATGCCATAACTTCTAGTTAGAGCTTTATAAAAAAGCATTTGCTTTTCCTGACTTTTGGACTGGAACCCTGGAAGGAAACTAAGATCTATGAAAATACTGAGACATCTCTTCACCTAGTGCCATAGTTCCACTAAACCATGTTGTAGACCAGCTAAATGCTAACCCAATGTTCCTAACAGGGAGTATATGTGCTTTAAGAATAAGCAATGGCCTGATTCTTGGACCTAATGGGTCATTGATATAAATTTCCTCTGCCCAAACCCATCTGTATAGGGATTTTTGAGTGGTTTATTTTTTGAGTGGCAGCTCTTATGTCAGACATGCCCAGTTCTGACCATGTAGGAAGATGATGTGACTACTCTAGTAATATCTTGGTTTCAGAAAAGCTGCTATTGGCCTTTAGTCACTGCCTGAGTTTACAGGAACTGTAAAAGTGGCCTAGGCTATGTCAAGGATTGGGCCATCTCCTAGCTGGCACCATGATAGGGTTAGGCCTAAGTGTGGCTGTACATAGTGTTTCTTGGGCATCACTGAAAATCTGTCCTATATAGTTAGCAACTTTACACTGGACCTCACTAAACATTCTCTTCTGGTCTCCATACCTGGAATCTGTTTCTTCCTTACTGAAGATAAGAAAACATTATATACTGTGTAGAATAGCCAAATTCTCTAGAAATCTCCTCTCTCTTTGGTTCTACCTATGAAGAGAAATATTGCACACAATCAACAACCACATATGGGATATTCATTGTTAAAATAATGGCACCTTTCAGAAAAGTCAGTAAGCCACTAACTAATATTTCTTTATAGGACTTTCTCCAATTAAAACAATGATACCAAGTCCATAGCATTACATTAGAATAATGATACCATGTCCATATCATTACATCTGTATCTACTTCTTTCACTGAAGAACTTTAAGCATGAAAATCAAATGTATTTTTACTTATCAGAGTGTTTAAATTGGGGAAATAAATTTGAGTCTAAATGTGGTGAAATTCAGGGAATCATAGAAACATAGAATGATAGAAGTAGGGTCAGAAGGGACCTTGTAGATTTTCAAGTCTGACCCCCCCCGCCTGGGTAGGAGAAAAACTGGGCTCAAATGACTCCAGCCAGGTAGGCATCAAGCCTCTTCATAAAGACCCCCAGAGTAGGAGCCAGCACCACTTCCCTTGGAAGTTGGTTCCAGATCCTAGCCTCCCTAACTGTGCAATAGTTCTTACGGATGTCTAATCTAAACCTACCCTCCAACAACTTGTGGCCGTTATTCCTTGTTATGCCTGGGGGTGCTGGGGGAAACAAGGTCTCTCCCAAACCCTTCTGATCCCCTTAGTGAGTTTATAGACGGTCACCAGGTCCCCCCTCAGCCTTCTCTTGTGAAGGCTGAACAGGTTCAGGTCCTGCAGTCTCTCATTGTAGGATCTGCCCTGTTGTCCTCGGATCATGCGGGTGGCCCTCCTCTGGACCCTTTCAATGTTGTCCACATCCCTCCTGAAGTCGGGCACACAGAACTGGACACAGTACTCCAGCTGTGGCCTGACCAGTGTCGCATAGAGGGGGAGGATCACCTCCTTGGCCCTACTTGAGATGCACCTGTGGATGCATGACAAAGTCCGGTTAGCCCTGCCAACCGTGACCTCGCATTGTTGGCCCATGCTCATCTTGGAGTCAATAATGACTCCAAGATCCCTTTCTGCCTCTGTGATCTCAAGCAGGGAGTTTCCCATCTTATAAGTGTGCTGCTGGTTACTACTGCCTAAGTGCAGCACCCTGCACTTGTCAGTATTGAAACACATCCTGTTTTGTTAGCATACCCCTGTAACCTATCTAGGTCTTGCTGCAATCTTTCCCTCCCTACTAGCGTGCTCACCTCACCCCAAATTTTGGTATCATCAGCAAATTTAAACAGCTTGCTTTGCACCCCATTGTCCAAATGACTGATAAAGAGATTGAACAGCACAGGCCCATGGACTGAGCCCTGGGGGACTCCACTGCCCACTTCTCCCCAGGTCGAATATGACCCATCCACCACCACCCTCTGAGTATGACCCTTCAGCCAATCTGCAATCCATCTGACTGTGTAGACATCAATGCCACAGTCACCTAGTTTTTTAATCAGGAGGGGGTGGGAGATGGTGTTAAAGACCTTGCTGAAGTCCAGAAAGACTACATCCACTGCAACACCTGCATCTAATGCTTTTGTGACCTGCATTGGAGGGAGTAAAACTGAGAAAATACCACCTAAAAAAGGCTTCCTTTGTCATTGCATAAAGAAATCTAGGAATTATTCCACGTTTGTCAAATAATCTCAATGATATGCTAACTCAGGGTGGTCCAACTAGTGAGAGGTTAATTTGTGCTCCTGGACACCTCCAGAGGTTATGTCCAGTAACCTCTCCCTTCATCATTCTGGCTGCTCTTGCAGCCAGGGTCTCCAGGCTCCCTTCCCTGCTTTTATTTCCTACTCCTACTGCAGTGTGTGGGGCATCATGGTGTAGCACAGTCTGCAATGCAGGGGGCGTGCACAGTGTGGTGGAGTGGGTGAGCACACAGCTATGCAGGTGGAGGGGACCATCAAA
>NW_017729033.1:81230057-81249958 GCF_001723915.1 Gavialis gangeticus | reverse complement strand
CACACAGCTATGCAGGTGGAGGGGACCATCCATGCATGCAGGGGAGCAGTGCAGGGGTAGAGCCACTTGGGGAACTCATAGCCTGGTGCAGCACTAGATCCCATGGCCAAGGAGGTGAAGGGGAACCATGGCCCCCAAGATCTGGCCCAAGGGGTGCATGCCACTTTGGTCATTAAGAAGTTGAACAGCCCCATGTTAACTTGCACTGTATTATACAACATTAGGGTCTAGATCCATAGGGGTGGGAAAGTCTGGCCATGGGCAGATCCAACCTGCGGTGGATTCCATTTCCCAGCAGCCTCTGCCAACGTAGCTGGGACCAGTTTCCATGGAGACCCCAGAAGCAGCCAGGCTGTGATAGAACGAGGCCAGCAGTGCTGGTAGGCAGCAGTGGCACCAGACTCTTTCTGGTTGGGGGGCTGGAGAGGCTATGCTGTAGGCAGGAGTGGGGCAGGCTCAGCTACCGCTGCCTGTGCAAGACAGGTGGTGGCACCACTGGAAGGGGTGGCTATGGGGAATTATGGGGTGGCTATATCCCCCCAATCCCTCCCCTAGCACTGCTTCTTCTGGCAGGGCACATGGCAGGGTGCAGAGCTGCTCCAGAGACCAGCTGAGATCTTACAGAGCCAGGGCAGAGCCATGATACACTGCCTATATGCCTGTGCCCACACCATGCAGGCTGCAGATCATGGCTCTTCCCTGGCTCTGGACCACACTGTCACCACTGTAAGATCCCAGCTGGGCACTGGAGCAGCTCTGCACCCTGCCACATGCACTGCCAGAACTGGTCTTCATGGAAACTGGTCTTCATGGTCCCTGGCTCCAGTGCAAGATGTGTGAGTGCAAGCCCACTGTGCCCCTGTGAGCCTAGGGACACCAGCAGAGACCCCAGGACCCCCAATGAGCCCCAGCCTGCCTGCAGGTAAGCAGGGGCCCATGGAGGGAGGGACCTAAACAGCTTGGAGCGGGCTGAGTGGGGCTGAGGAGGGTCATGCCCCCTCCAGCTCCTACTTGGCCCAGCCCCCCAGGGACCCACGCAAACAGGCCGCACAAACAGGCACACTTCTGGGCCCAGCATGCAGGTTAGCATGGGAGTTTGCACAGAAGGGTGCGTGGGAGGCCCCACGGCCCAGCTGTGAGCCCCCCAGGGTAGACAGCCCCAGCCTCAGTCAGCCTACTAGCAGCATGCTGCGTATGGGCATGCACTGCACCCCGAGGGTCCCCTCAGGGTCTGCTTTCCCCACCGCCAGCACCTCAGAAACCTCCACCCAAATGGAGTCCATGGTTCCGGGCTCCACGCAGATGGAGCCTCTGGCTCTCGGTTGTGTGGGCTACCTGTGAGTTTTTCAGGCTTAGGGGTCTAGGAGCATGGCCACCTCCCCCTGTGAGGTATTCTCCCTTTTGGGGCCCCTGGCACACCAGCTGGAGGAGATCCAAGCCGTAGTCCAGAGACCACGTGCCATCAGGGACTGTGAGCAGGAGATAGACTCCTTTTGTCAGGCCCTTCTCCCTCAGGAGGTGGAGGGTCGACCACGGTTGCCTTCCAGGACTGGGGAGGACTTGAGGACCTCCCATGCTGTCCAGCCCAGGGGTTGGACCAAAGCGGTCAAGGGCCCCAAGGCCTGCTGCACCAAGGCCTCCCCACCACTGGAGCTTTGCAACAGGTACAAACTTGTTGCAGCCCCAGCAGAGCCTGCTAAGTTTCCAGCTCCTGCAGGCAACACAGGCTCAACTGTAGCTACCACCCCTGCTCTTCCTAAAATAAAACGCAAAGTGTTTGTCATGGGAGACTCCATCCTGAGGGGGACTAAGGGGACAATCTGCCACCCTGACCCCTTAATCTGTTGCTTCCCAAGAGCCCATATCTGAGACACTGCAGAGAAGATCCCTGAACTCCTCCAGCCCACTAACCACTACCCTATGCTCCTCATCCATGTGAGCAAAAATGACATGGCTTGGATTTGGGAGCGGGGCTTAAGAGGTTCGGGGCACAGGTGATGTTCTCATGAATACTCCATCTTGGGCTATGGGCTAAGGAGGGAGAGAAGGTTCCAGGTAGTGAACCAAAGACTGCAGCACTGGTGTCATAGGGGAGGCTTTGGCTTCCATGACCACAGTCCGCTCTTTGAAGAGAGAGGCAGTAAGCTGCTGGGAAAGGATGGCCTCCACCTCTTTCTGCTGGGGAGGAGGCTTTTCTCAGCCAGGCTGGCTGACCTGCTCCACCGGGCTTTAAACTAAGCCCTCTGGGAGGCGGGGGGACTACTGCCACTGCTGACCCACTGAGCAATCCTTGCAAAGCCAACAGGCCAAGTCACTTAAGGGAGCCCACCCCTGCCCCAGCCCTGGAATGAACTGTGGGCAAAGCAAGGGCCCCCAAGAGGACACCTGTGTGCCTATACACAAATGCCAGGAGCCTGGGGAATAAACAGGAGGAACTTGTCCTCCCGCTAAAAGCAAATAACTATCATGTCATAGGGATAATGGAGACCTAGTGGGACTCCACCCATGACTGGACCACAGGTATAGATGGCTATACCCTGTACAGGAAGGATCAGGTGGACAAAAGGGGTGAGGAGTGTAGCTCTTTATGTCAAGGAAAGCTACGCGTCCCTGCAAGCTGACATTGGCACCCAGGGTGGATGACTTGAAATCCTCTGGATTAAAATCCATGGCACAGGGGACACTATGGTGGGAGTCTACTACAGACCCCCTACCCAAGACCTTGACCAGGAGTTTGCCAGGGAATTGGCTGAGGCTGCACGCTGCTGGTATATGGTTGTCATGGGAGACTTTAACTACCCAGACATCTCACAGTAGCAAAGATTTCTCTTGTGCGTGGGTGACCTCTATCTGATGCAGGAAGTCTACAAGCCAATGGGAGGTAAAGTGCTGTTAGACCTGGTTCTGGCACCTGGGGATGACCTAATCAGTGACCTAATGATCGAAGGGAAGCTGGGTGACAGTGACCATGAGCTGATCACTTTTACCATCTGCCGTAAAGCTGACAAGTCAGTCAGTAATACAGAAGTCCTCGAATTCAGGAAAGCTGACTTTGACAACCTCAGGAAGCTTGTCAGTGAGGCCCTTAAGGGCCACAGCCCAAAGGGAAGGGGAGTTCAGGATTGGTGGTTGCTCCTCAAGGGAGCAATCCTGGATGCACAAGCAAAGTCTATCCTGTCTTGGACGAAAGGCAGCAAAAGGGCACAGCAGCCCCCTTGGCTCTTCAGGGAACTAGCGGACCTCCTGCATCTTAAAAGGAAGACCTACAAAGGATGAAGGACTGGAACCACCACCAAGGAGGAATACTCTGCTCTGGTCCAGACCTGCAGAGAGCAAACCAGGAAAGCCAAGGCTGTGACAGAACTCCAGCTAGCTACAAATATCAAAGACAATACACTTTTTTATATATGAGGAGAGCCAGAGGAAAAGCAAGGGCAACATTGGACCCCTGCTAAATCAGATGAGACAACTAACAACCAATGCCCAGGAAAAAGCAAACTTGCTAAATGGGGACTTTGTGTCAGTTTTTCACCAGACCCATGGGACACCCCTGCCCATTGTGGGACAGGGAGGCCCGGGTGAGGGAGATCCCTTACCCTCCATCAAAACTGACCTCATGAAGAAACACCTGGACAGGCTGGTTACCTTCAAGTCAGCTGGCCCTGACTGTTTACACCCAGGGTACTCAAGGAGTTGGCAAGCATCATAGCTCAGCCCCTGGCATGGATCTTTGAGAACTCTTGGTGCTCTGGTGAAGTGCCCAAAGATTGGAAGAAGGCCAATGTGGTACCTATCTTCAAGAAAGGGAGGAAAGTAGATCCAGCAAACTACAGGCCCATCAGCCTAACCTCTATTCTGGGGAAGGTCTTAGAAAAGATTATCAAAGAGCCCATCCTTAACAGACTAGCTGACGGCAATATCCTGAGGGATACCCAGCACAGATTTATTGTGGGTAGGTCTTGCTTGACCAATCTCATTTCCTTTTACAACCAGGTGACCTATCACCTGGACAAGGGGGAAAAGATTGATGTCATATATCTTGACTTTAAAAAAGCCTTCGATCTGGTGTCCCATGATTACCTCTTGGCAAAACTGGATAACTGCGGCCTTGACCTCACCACGATCTGCTGGCTGTGAAATTGGCTCCATGGTAGGACACAGAGCATGGTGGCTGATGGAAGTCAATTGTTGTTGTGTGCTGTAACTAGTGGTGTCCCTTAAGGCTGTGTCCCAGGACCTATACTTTTCAACATGTTCATCAATGATGTAGAGATTGGTATCAGAAGCGTACTGGCCAAGTTCACCGATGACACCAAACTCTGGGGTAAAGCATCCACACCTAAGGACAGGAGGGTGATGCAGACAGATCTTGACAGGCTCATGAAATGGGCAGATGAAACATGATGGTGTTTAACACTGAAAAATGCAAGGTTCTTGACCTTGGGAGGAAAAATCTGCAGCATGCTTATAGGCTTAGCAGTGCTACGCTGGTTAGCACTACAGATGAAAGGGACTTGGGGGTCATGGTTGACCACAAGATGAACATGAGCCTTCAATGTGATGCTGTGGTTAGTAAATGAGCAAAACTCTGGCTTGCATCCATAGATGCTTCTCAAGCAAATCCCGGGATGTCATTCTCCCCTTGTACTCAGCCTTGGTGAGGCTGCAGCTGGAGTATCACGTCCAGTTTTGGGCTTCACAATTCAAAAAGGATGTGGAGAATCTTGAGAGAGTGCAGAGGAGAGCCACATGCATGATCTGAGGTTAGGAAAACAGACCTTATGATGAGAGGCTGAGAGCCAAGGGACTCTTCAACCTGGAAAAGCGCAGGCTCAGGGACAATTTGGTGGTAACCTATAAGTTTATCAGGTGTGATCACCAGGATCTGGGGAAACATCTGTTCATCAGAGCCCCTCAAAGGATGACAAGATTGAACAGTCACAAACTCTTCTGTGGCCAATTCAGGCTGGACATAAGAAAAAACTTCTTTACTGTCTGAGCCCCCAAGGTTTGGACTAGACTGCTGCTGGAGGTGGTTCAAGTACCCACTTTGAACACCTGCAAGACACATTTGGATGTTTATCTTGCTGGGATCCTATGATCCCTGATGACTTCCTGCCCCAGGGGTGGGGGGCTGGACTTGATTATCCTCTTGGGTCCCTTCCAGCCCAAATGTCTATGATATCTATGAAATGTATGAAACCGTGACCCCGTGCTATCACAGTGCAGCTGCTGCTGGAGTCTCCATGGAAATTGGCCTCAGCTACATGGGCAGTGGCTGCTAGGAAATGGAGCCCATATGCCAGCTGGATCCACCATTTTGCCCACCCCTGATACAATAAAAGTTGTGATCTTCACATCTTCTGGAAGCTCCTGAAGTCCTCAGGCACCTCATGTTTGAAGTTAAGTTTCTCCAGTAAAAGTTCTGCTTCTAGGAGCACCTCAAATCACCTCAGGTTCAACCCTGTGAAATAGCTAGGGGACCTAGTGCCTGTCTAAGTCTCAATTCCTCACCTGATTACACCTGCAGATTTTGATTTCATAACACTCCCCAGAGGATACCTCATGATTGGGACCCACATAATTTAATGTTGCAATAGTGTCCAGTTCCTTCCAGTAACAAAGACTTGGCAATTGGTGATGCTTCCATCTTGCATTTGTTAGACGATTTCCCCAGGAAGCAGAGGTGGGTTCACTCTTCTTTTCTGCTGGAGAAGTTTCAAACCCTAACCATGAGGCTATAAGCTAATTTAGGACAGAGGGCATTTTAAAACTTCCTGTTGAAGCTAATCCACTTTTCAGTTAAAAATAGTTTAATTGCACCATGGAGAGAGTGAACATGACTCTAACCAACTGATAAAGGCTTCTGGGGAAATTTATGTTATCAATTTGGGGGATTTTGAAGGAAAAACCCTGAATTCAGTCCCTGCTCCAATCGCTATTTACATTAAACAGCCTTTGGCATATAACCAAGTTTTCTCTTTCCCAGACAAGGGACAGATTATGATCATTCTCACTTCTGTTATTTGGACAAAATGATTCTCTAATTGTTTTATGCATATTGAAACACCTTTAAACAGAAGCTGTTGTGAGTCTGTCTCCCCAGTGTCCAGAAAAGCATATTGGCTAGCTGATAGGGTATTCTATAGGGAGGTTTCTGGATTGAAAACTCCTCCAACAACAAAAGAAGGAGTTCAACCCATGTGGGCAAGTTTTTTAATCATTTAGCTACTTTATTGTACTGAATATATCCTGGGAGCTATATTTTGAAAGGAAAAAAAAGGCCCCTGATGAGGTTTAAAGAAAGGGACAAGTCACCTAAATCCAGGACAGGGTTTAGGGGCAAAAATCTGGAATAGAGAGAAGATCTAACAATGCAGAAAATGGCAAGTAAGACATACCATTGTAGACAGTTTTCTTAAATTGCTCCTGACTCTGCATTTGAGGTGATACCTACCTCTCCCTATATACTGAACTTGGAATTTGGGCTGTATGGAAGTCTGCTTATGTGTTTAGTTTTCTTTTGTGAATACTCCTCTGATTCACTGATGAGTCTTTTTGCACCTCCCCAAGCCAAAATAATTGCTTGTACCTGCAAGAAGCAATTCACATTGGGAAAGGCTGGCAGTGTAGCCACTGCTTCCCCTCCTACAGATTTCTATTGATTTTAGACACTGTAGCAGATGTGGCCAATCAATAGATTTTAAATGTCATAAGAAAGATATCTGGAATTAAACTAGTCCTGCTAGTGTGGTAGGATTAACAGCATCTCATTTACATTTATAAAATATTTTAGCACTTCATTTATACTTGACTAATGTTGTAGTTGCTAAACTGCATTTTTCTATGCTGTAGTTTGCCATGGATCTAAATGATAGAGATGTAAAATACAACCAGTTAGCTTAAAAAACTTTGTTGGCATTTTATGTAAACTTTTTTTTCTTTTAACATTGTACATGTTAAAAATTTCAACACAAATACAATTGCGCATCACTGAAATGTTAGATATTATGCAGGGTGCATTTAATATTCATAGATTGTAAGGGGCTGGAAGGGACTTTGCAAGATCATCAGGTCCAGCCCCACTGCACTAGGCAGGAAAGACAACTAGGGTCAGGTGACCCCAGTGAGGTGACCATCCAATCTTCTTTTGAAGATTTCCAGGGTAAGTGATTGCATCACCTGTAGAAGGAGCTTATTCCACAGTCTGGACGTTGTGACTGTGAAGAAGTTTTTCTTAGTGGTAAGCCTGAAATGGTCTTCCAGGAGTTTGTGGCCATTACTCCTGGTTTTCTCCAAGGGTGCCCTGGTGAACAGTTATTCACCGAGCCCTTGATGTATTCCCCTGAAATAGTGTTAAGCTGCTACCAAGTCTCCTCTCAGCCTTCTCTTTTTTAGGCTGAAGAGACCCAAGTCCCTCAGCCTTTCCTCGTATGGCTTGCCTTGCAAGTCTCTGATGGCGCTTCTCTGTTGGCTCTTCTCTGGTCTCTCTCAAGCTTTTCCACATTGTTGCTGAAGTGTGGTGCCCAGAACTGGATGAAGTACTCCAGCTGCAGTCTCACTAATGCTGAGTAAAGTAGAAGAATCGCTTCCTTGCTTGAGATGCATCAGTCGATACATGCCAGAGTATTGCTTGCCCTGCTAGCTACAGCATCGCACTGATGGCTCGTGTTCATACTATAATCTATTATTACTCATAGGTCCCTTTCAGTCATGGTGATAGTCAGTTTGGTGCCACCAAGCCTGTAAGTATTTTGCAGATGATTCATTCCTAGATGTTCCTCCCAACTTGCTAGCCTGTTTAGGTCCACATGTATCTGCAGCCTATTTTCAAGCATGACCACACTCTCCAATAATTTGGTGTTGTCCGCAAACTTTGCCAGTGAACTCTTCACCCCCACATCTAAATCATTGATAAAGATGTTGAAAAGAACTGGACCAAGCACAGACCCCCTGAGGGACATCACTGGCTACTTCTTGCCAAGATGACACAGATCCATTCATTAGAATTCTCTGGGTAGGAAGCATAGCCAGCTTCCTACTCACCTAACTGTCTAGCAGTTAAGCCCACAATCCTTCAATTTTCCCACAAAAACTTTATGAGATACCAGATCAAAGGCCTTTTGTAAGTACATATACAATGTTGACCTCCTCTCTCTTATCCAGGTGGCGAGTTACCTAGTCATAGAAGGAGATGAGACTGGAAGACAAGACCTGCCTGCAATGAAGCCATGTTGGCTGTTGTTCAGAATTCTACCTTCTGCAAGCGTATCGTACAGACTCCTTGATGAATTTTTCCAGGATTTTCCCTGGGCTAGAGGTTAGGTTAATTGGCCTATAGTTGCCAGTGTCCTCTCTTCTCCCCTTCTTGAAAATGGGTACAACACTGGCCCTCTTTCAGTCTTCAGGGATCTTCCCCAAGTGCCATGAGTTTTGAAAGAGTTTTATCAGAGTTCCCATGATGACTTCAGCCAGCTCCTTCAGCATTCTTGGATAAAGTTCATCTGGTCCTGCTAACTTATAAATATCTAACTTTTCTAACTGATCATGCACCAGCTCAATGTCAACAGTAGGAAAGCAGTCATTCCCACCATGGCCATTCTGAACCTATCTACTATGATTTTCCCTTTAGTCTAGTTAAATACCGAAGCAAGGTAGTCATTCAAGAGTTCAGCTTTCTCCTGAGTGTCGGTAACCAGCTGTCCTGAGTTTTTAAACATGGTCCCACACTTCCATTTGTTTTCTTCCTGTTCCCTACATACCTAAAGAAGGACTTCCCATTGTCCTTGATTTTTGTTGCTAGTTTAAATTTAGTCTCTGCCTTAGCCTTTCTAATTTGCTCCCTACAAGTGTGGGTTGTTGTTGTATAGTCCTCCTAGGGGACTGTCCCAAGCTTCCATTGTTTGTATGCCTCTTACTTCTTTTTCAAGAGGACCATGATGTCCCTGTTAAGTCAAGAGGGATTCCCAGCCCTTCTGCTACCTTTCAATTGCATGGGAATAGACTTCTTTTGTGCTTTGAGGATTGTGTCCTTAAGGAAGGACCACTCTTCATGCACTGCTTTCACCTTCAGTCTCTGGTCCCACTGCACTTCCCCTACTCTTGCCCTGATCCTGTTGAAGTTCACCTTTTTGTATTATACTGTAGTATACACCTATAATATCCTGTGGCTCTCTCAGAAACAATTTATTTTTTCTTATAGCCCATAAAAATAAGGTGAAATTTCAAGTAAAGACAGCAAGGAAATTAGGTGGGGGCTTTTAAGGGCTTGAGTACTGACGCACCAAAGTAGAAGTCAACAGGCTTTTGTTTTGGATTGGGCCCTTTGTGAAACAATTGGACATGATGTGATAGGAATATGGCAACTGCCTTTGTGAGTTTTACTCCTTCCTGCATCCCACTCTCAATAGCAAGTAAAAGTTTATGACACTGACCTAATAGGTTTAAATAAAACTGCCACTCAAGTCACAGCAGGAAAAAGGAGATAGGTGTTTTGAAACAGAAGTGGAGGGAAACGTAGAGAAGAGAATTGTGCTAGAATGAGCCCCAGGCTACTTAATGTGGTTTTCTTGTATGAGGGATGTGTATATGTAAACTAGTGGTTACTGTTCATGTGTCCCCATCTGTGCATAGCACAAAGTAGATATGAGCCTGTTGCACCTTCAGAGGATGGTTATTTAGCTCAAGGCGTACATCCTCATGGTTTTAGCTGTAGGCATTCATGTTTAATATTGATGAATATGGTGGCTATGAAAAAAGTTACAGTCCTAGCCACTGTGCTCAAAATCTACTGGTTCTTGCTTTATCTCTGGAAATCCTTGGTTCATCCTCTACCTGCATTGATTCTAACCCAGCGTACTGGAGTGCTGTCAGATCCTTTAAAGAATGGTATAAGGTATGAGGAGATAAATGAGGTATGAGGAGATAAGCAGCTATGCTAAACAGATAAGTGCAGGCTCAGGCCTGTTCCTGCCTGGGCTGTCCCTCACACCTGTTCTCTGGTTCCTGTGCAAGGAGGTAAGCACTGTCACATATAAATTAGTTTTTTGAAATTGGGAGATGCTCAGTCCACAGAAGTTATGGAAAAGTGTCTCAAATCTAGTGAAAGTTATCTGGAGTCCCCAAAATAAGAAGAACCAAAAGGTTGAGACCCACTACTTTACTGTATCTCCTGAGATGCTGGCCATCACACATGCACATTATAAGTATCTCTGCAATTAAATCAGAATGACTATGAGTAATTTCTAACATCATACGGGTTAAAGATAATTTTATTCTTCTGCTGTATGGCATAAAAGAGAAGAGGTGTTTGGGCTCTCAGAGAATAGATATTGAAATAAGAAAGTCTATGGCCTTATAATGTGAATACAGAAGGAATGAATTACTCTTAATATTCCTCTTCTTAGGTGTTGTCAAATGACATATTCAGAATATCCAATGAGCATTTTTATTCGTAATGTTCCAGGAGAACTGGACATTAGTTCAGCTGCTCTGTATTTTAAAAATGAGCATTAAGGAGCTCTTTGAAATAAGAAGAGGATCCTAAAATGAAACTCTCCCAAAGCACACTATACTGTGACATCACACTTTTACAAGGCCCTGCTCTGACAGATGGTGAAACATTGAACTTTAGAAGACTATAGATATGTTTGAATTATTACTCTTTACTCAGTTCAAAAGTAAGGAGCCTAGCCATTCTCATCCATAAGAATCTGCCATTTCGAATGATTAAATCCTGGTGTTCCAGAGACAGCAGGTGTATTTTAATTAAATTCTTCTTCTATTAAATTGGAAACAGTATGAAATCCCTGTGGATTTCTTTTCATTCTTTCTAGGTAGCTGGTATACTCTCCTGGGGAAAAGATTAAACATGTACTTATAGGTGAGGACTAGAATACAGCACTAAAGAAAGTTTTGAATAAAACAAGACTGAAAAAGGAAAGATCTTTTGGCAAACAGGAAAAGTGTAATTGGATCACAAGTAGGAACAATATTTGCTACAATATTCAGTTTACTAATGGAGTGGGTAGAAGGTAAAATATAGATCATATATTTAATTTAGAATAGATGTGCCAACAATATTTTCTACATGTAACTATTAAATAAGTTAATGTTTAGAACTAATGTAGCATTTAGTACACTTAGTCTTCAAACATTATTTAATCTTTTCACACAAAAATGTAATACTGTTCACTGAAATTTCCATACTTGATTTATTTAGCAGTTCCCACTTAAATTTTAAAAATTACATCCTATATACATTCTGCCTTATTGCTTTTTACCATCTATGAGAAATTACATAATTTTATAATTAGTCTCTGAATGTGCATGTGTCAAAATAGGAAGATCAGAACTGTCTGAAATATAGCAGTTATGTTCTGTGAGAAAGTCTAGCAATTCTGAAAAGGTTTCATGGAAAAGCCTACAATCCAGCTGTCCCATTTCTGAAGGTCACAGCTTCACAGTGGTTTAGGGCTGGAAGGGACCTTGCAAGATTGGGTCCAGTCTCCTGCTCTGGGCAGGAAAGGCTGCTGGGGTCAAATAACTCCAACAATGTGTGTGTCCATGCTCTTTTTGAAGATATCCAGGGTAAGTGCCTGCAGCATGCCCTGGGAGTCTATTCCAGAGTTTGCTCACATGCACCATGAAGAAGTTTTTCCTTATATCCAGTCTGCAATCTTCTAGGAGTTTGTGATTGTTGCTCCTGGTTTTTCCCTGGGGCACTTTGGTGAATAATTGTCCGCCCAGCCCCTGATGCTCGTCCCTGATATATATGTAAACTGCCACCAAATCCCCCCAAAGTCTTCTCTTTTCTAGTCTAAACAGTCCCATATCTATCAGCCTTTCCTCATATGGCTTGTTCTTCAGGCCTTTAGATCAGAGAAGAGCCACTCATATGATTTTCTCCACATCCTTGTTGAAATGTGGTGCCCAGAACTGGACACGGTACTCCACTGTAGCCTCACCAATGCCAATTAGAGCAGGAGAATAACTTCCTTTGTTTTGCTTGAGATGCATTGGTTGATGCATGTCAGCATATTGTTTGCTCTGCTAACTGTAGCATCACTCTGGTGGCTCATATTCATTTTATGGTCAATTATGACCCCCAGGTCCCTTTTGGAGGTGGTACTAGATAGCATAGCACCACAAAACTGTAAGTTTATTGTTGATTTTTCCTCCCCAAATGGAGCACTTTACACTTCTCAATATTGAACAGCATCTGGTTCTAGTCCGCCCATCTAATCTGTTTAGGTCCACCTGGAGTGCCCTGATGTGTGGCCATACTCCCCCCAGTTTAGTGGCATCTGTGAACTTTGCCTTTGTGTTTTTCATGCCCACATCCAGATCACTGATGAAGATGTTGAAAAGCACTGGTCCAAGTACTGAACCCTGGGGGACCCCACTGGCCTCCTTCTACCAGGTCAACACAGATCTGTCTATTAGTACTCTCTGGGCCCAAACCTGCAGCCAGCTTCCCACACATCTAATTGCTGAATTGTTGAGTCCATAGTCCCTTAATTTTGTCTTGAGAGCCTCATGGGACATCAAGTCAAAGGCCTTCCTAAAGCCCAAGTGAATGATGTCAACCTCAGCTCCCTTATCCTGATGGAGAGTAACCTAGTTGTAAAAGGAGATGAGCTTAGTCAGACATGACTTACCCATGACAAAACCATGCTGGGTGTCATTCAGAATTTTGCCTTCTACTACCTTATTGCATATGGACTCTCTAAGAAATTTTTTGAGGATTTTTCCTAGGATTCAGGTCAGGCTGATTGACCTGTAGTTCCTTGGGTTTTCTCTCCTCCTCTTCTTGAAAATGGGCATAACATTGGCCCTCTTCCAGTCTTCTGGGACCTCTCCTGAGCACCACAAATTCTCAAAGAGGTTCACCAACCGTCCTGAAATGACTTTGGCTAGTTTGTTCAGCATTCTTGGATGGAGTTCATTCAGTCCTGCTGACTTATAGATATCCAGCCTCTCTAGCTGTTCTTTCGCCAGCTCTGCATTGATTGTTTGTAGATGATCATCACTACTGTGACTATTCTGTGTCATATTTGCATTTGGCAGGCTATCACTCCTAGAATGGTGGAATACAGATGTGAAGTACTCATTTAGGAGTTCAGTCTTCTTCTTGGTGTCGGTGATCAGATGTCCAGATGCATTGAGCAGTAGTCCCACGTTTCCCACTGGTTTTCCTCCCTCCTACCATGACATAAAAAGCTTAAAACCTAGGGAGGCCCGTTGCAGGGTGCAACCCTGGTGCACAGGGTTTGATCCAACACAGGCCAGCCCCATGCCAATCATATAGCCCATGCATCCAGAATCTTGAGCACCACTGAACTAAATCATACAAACACAGCTAACCACTTTTCTCATAAAAGTTAGTCAACATTAGTATACTCTCACCAAATGTTTCAATTTTTGCCAAAACATTTTCCAACAAGCAAAAATTTTCATTGTTAAAACTTCTGAATAGTGCTATAGCAGATCTATTTTTGTCAAATTGGAACTTTTCAACTTGATGTGTTTACATACTGATTTTTTTTATTATAGATATATTTTATTATTTTATATATTAATTATTAAAGGACAACTCTGTCAGGTATAGAGTTCAGATACTGTTGGAAATGTGTTGATGGCACCCAAAAATAGGCTTTGTGATTCACATTATGCAGAGTACCCTTTGTGAAGCACCTTAGCTGCCTCTTCCTGTGTTGTTTTTTTGGGGTGGAATTATTGAAATCCCTCAGGAAAATATAGTTGTAACCCATCTTAACCCTCTCTAAAACTATGATGAGTACTTCATGTTTGAAAATTGTAGGTTAAAGCTTTCTTTTTTATGCATTTTTTCTTTGTTTGTTTTAATGTCCTTGACATCATGTATGGGCACTTGGATAGGAAAGAAAGTCTGGGAAAATAGCAAAGCAATTTTAAATTAGCTTGCCATTATTTTCGGTACTACGAACTCTATGTTAGACACAGTATACATTATATTATTTCTCATAATTGTCGTTCAATACCTGAAATTACTATGGCACTTGAGAAAACAAATAAGCAAATTGGTAGTGCCATATCTGTTAAAAGTGGAATGGTTATATTTTTTCCAGCAAAGTCTGAAGAAAGCAACATTGAAATCCTGACTATTGAACTCACAGAATTACAATCAGTTCAGTCTACAAACCACTTAATATGAGTTTCACCTATACAGAAGGCATGTGTACAATAAAAGATCTCACAAAGTACAATAAACTAGCACAAACATGTGTAATAAAGTGGTCAAATGTAGTGTAGAGACATGAGAAGAAGATTCTTGCTTATCTAACTTTGGTGTCTTGCAGATTTCCCTTCCTTGTCTTCAGTTGTCCCAATCTTGAAGCAAACTATCGTATCATATCTAATTCCATGCCTAAATCTTTGGCATCTTAAACTAAATCTTTACCTTCTTTTACAAATTAATTAATCAGATTTGATATGGTAAAATTCATTAACAGAATATATTTTCATGAAACATTTTGCATCTTCATACAGGCTTAATCTATTCTTGTAACATTTTATTATAATTTTTTAGTATGCTAGGATTTCTTAATGAACTTTTATACTTCCATTTTTTAAATTATAAAATTAGTATATGTCACTTGCCATAAATGTTGTGTTTCCTCAGTACTTGTCAGATTAATTCAATTTAAATATTGTACTGAATTTCTTGAGGATGTAAAACATTCCCATTAGTTGCAGTACAGCTCAGCTAATTTCTATATAAACATGTTTATGTTAATTGTGCAGTGCCGATATATATCAAAATATTTGTATAGAAATTATTGATCCATTTTGCATTGCTATTAGCTACATGCTGTTTATTTTTCTTTTTTGCAATAATATTTCAAAGCCATCAAGACAGATATACACTTGAGAGAATTTCAGTTGATTCAAAAAAGTAAATAATTTCAATTTATTTATTATTTTCCACATTTATGTTAGTCTGTTTAACTGTTTAATATACTATGGGATCACTAAATAATAAAATGTTTATCAAATATTTTGCATCCATAGATCTAAAATAATACACTAAAGGAGCAGAAAATATTTTCTTAGGTTGAGATTCAGGGAAACATCTCTACTCAGTGGCACTTAAATGCATATTTGAAGTTAAGATAGATTAATGATTCTACAGGTATTTCTCACTAAGTGAAAGGAATAGCTGTGAAATCTTAACTCACTCTAAAGACAGAATAAAATTACCAAGAACAGCCACATTCTCAAGTTTATACTACAAAAATATAGAAATGTCTTACACAGAATTGTTGATTGTAGCCATGTTGGCCTAAGGATATAGGCAGGCTAGGTTCTTTGGACAGATAACATGTGTCTTGTATAATTTTCATTTGTTTCTTGCCCATATTCCTCTTCTAGTTTAATTCTACACCTACCATTTTTTGACTCTCTCATGGGCATCCTATTTTCATGAAAAATTAAAAGTATCTATTAAGACAGAATTTACTTTGCACTGACACTGCTTAGTGAAAATAAACACACACATCTGGCTCATGAGTATCTTTTCCAACTCAAAATATCAAACCTGTCTTCCAAAAACTCACTGCTCTCTCTCTCTTCCTCCCCTCCCATTAAAAATACACTGTTTCTAATTTGTGAAGCAAACTTTGAGAGCATTCAGGCAGCTTTAGTCTAAATTTATAAATGTTTCAGAAACACTAATGATCAGCCAAAAAACTAAAACTTAGAATGGGATTTCAGAATAAAAATGTTAATAAAAAAATTTAAAATAGTGATTTTCATCACTCTTTAACAATATTTATTTGTGTATTCAACTGGAACAAAAGCTAGTTGCAGAACACAATGTTGCAAAATTAAGCAAGAGAAAAACCAGGAAATATCAAATATAAGGTTTGTTATAAAACTAACCCTTTTCTCTTGCATGTATTTTTTGACACACAATCTTTAATCACATGACCACACACTATTAAGTCCAGAGAGGTCCCATGTCACTCAGTGCATAGGTTGGATTGCACACTGTTGAAGGGATGATCAATGTTAATGTGTATTTCACTTTGTAACTTTTGGGTCCAATTGTGCTATCCTTTTATCACATTGACTAGCATCTACATGGCAAGCATTTCTCTAGGAGTCAATAGGACAGTGTAATTCAGCCTGCCGTGGTACAATACATATTTGCTGAAATAGTGGGACCAGGAGTGAAACAGAAGGGTAACCACTCCAGAAGTAATTTGAATTCATAGGCCTCTGAACACATGGACATCTTGACTGTCTTCGGTATTCAAAAGGTGTGATCAAAACTCCTCTGCCTTCTGCAGGGTAGAAACTCCATTGTTGACAGATAAAAAATTAGGCAAAACTACGTGGACTCATAGGGCCTCTATGGAAATATCTAGCCAGAACAATTTGTTCAGACTCCACAGAAAGTTGATTCAGAAAAGCACAACCTGTAGCCAAGAAAGATATGTGAATTAATATCTATTTTAATCATTGTGTTAAACATAGTGTTCTGTTTCTATTCCACTCCAAAACATTCTCAGAAATTCTGGAAACATCAAAGTGACGCCTTACACTGGAACTCAATTTCAATGTATTTTATTAATTAACTCCAATTTTCCAATCCAATACACCAGAAAAATTTAAATCCAAGATCCTAAACTCATTTATGTATTATTGCTTTGTTACTTCTTAATAATAGTAAAAATAGTAAAAACAGTAAAATTAAAAGACATGGTTTGGTGAGATACAAACATAGCAAAAGCCTAGTGAGCAAAACCCAGGATAGAATAAAGTAGGTAAATTACAGGAACCCCCTAGCGTTTCAGGGGCTAGTAACAAGACACTGATGATACGAATTAGAAACCCCAGAAGCATGTGTTGTGTTGAACCTGAAGTTTCCTCCTCTCTTAACTGCTGGGTTCAATCAAATTGCATTGGAAAGTCTTTGGTGAACATTTATTCTTACAGAAAACTGGCAGGGTGAAAAGGAAAGCTTAGGATAATAAAGAACACAATGAGAAAAAAACCACAAACAACATCAGGTGCACTCCACTTCATGTAGCTGGCAAATCCCCAGCATTTTAGTTAGATTCTTAAAATGTTGGCTTATTCATGCCAGTTACTCTATATGCTAAGTTCCTTTTCAAAGCTTCCTTCAGTTATTTCAGTCTATCAATAGGCTTTTTTGTCAAAGAATTTGGAAAAATAGCAAACACTTCACCATATTAAAAGTTTAAAATATACAAAGCAAATTGGAGTAATGGATAGTTCTAATCCATTCTTTCAGTACATAATTCAATTCTACCTCCTCTCAGTGTTTCTATTTGTATGTAATCATTATATAATTTTGTTTTCTATCATATTTGTCATTTCTTGGCTTTGTATGTATAAAGTCACTTCAGTGTAGCTTCCCATTTTTGAAATATTCATAATTTTTGCTTCCTGTTTAAATCAGCTTCTTATTTGATGCATACGTTTAGGCCATGTCTAAATCTTCTTGTGTAACATTGCCAAGGTCTAATTTTTCATCTCTGCCCACACTACCAAATCACTTGTCCAAAACCTAGGCACTGGGCATGTCTACACATGCACTTTAATACACAGTAGTCTTCTCTACTGCACATTACAGCATCATGGCAAAAACCACACTAATACTCTAATGCACAGTTAAATTAGGCTACACTGCACATTAAACGTCACTGAAAAAGCATGCACTTTTGCTACTATGAGTTAATTTGCAAGCTACAGTTTTGCTACTATAAGTTAATTAGCAAACTTCGGATCCGCTTTGGCAGGATCAAAGCAGGACCATGGTCCACAGCTACAGATCGGATTGCTGGCATCTGAAGCAGCTGAATCCAAAGCTGGATTGAATAGCTGCCAAAGCCTACACACACAGGCCTAGCACCTTTTGTATGGTATTCTCTCTTTCAAAAAGAAAAGAAAATAGGTCAAGCTTGGAAACACAGACTGGGCTTCATCATCGTCTTCTGTCATCCAATTTAATACACACTGGGCACATCTACACAAAACACTAAATGAGCAACAGTCTAATAATACTGCACAGTAGCACACCACAGTACAAACAGTGCTAATACACTGCTGCACAATATTATTAAGCTACTGCACAATGACATTGTTAAAAAGGCATTTGCCAGCACTACTGTGCAGTAACTCCAGCTACTGCACATTTATTTAGTACTTGATTATACAAGTACAAATTAAATGTGCAGTAATGACTGCATATTAATGAATGTGTAGACAGATCCACTGACTAGGCTCCATCTGGAGCAGTGATTCTTACTCAGGATAACATGACACCCTGGGCCACCTTCAGAACCTTGCAAGGAAGCTCCAGGTGCCACTCAATGTTAGCACCACTAGGTATACAAATATGATTCACAAGATAGAACTTCAAATAGGAAGCCAAATTTGTAAAAAAAAATTGAACTGATATGGTTTAAGTTCTTTATAACAGAAAAAATAATATTTTTCCATAGTCAAAAAGTGAATGAAAACTAAAGGATGTCATTTTCTGAGGGGTGCCTTGAGTCTAAAAATGTTGAAAACCACTGTTCTATGGGTATATATGTCTCTCCCTAAATGTGCTCCCATTTAAAATATCTCTTGCTTTTATAAAGACCTATTTTCTGAGGGAATATACAGACATTAAGGAAGGTTAGAAGAAGGTTAGATCATGTTAAAAATGGCCACCTGATTTTATTTAGTTTGCCTAGGTGTGCACTGTACCCTTGGATCCCTAGTTGGTTCAATCTAAATGCAAACTGAACAGAAGTTCCAGGAAGGTTAGAGTGGTCTAAAAATAGCTGACCCAATCTAAGGAGAGATGCCTTGTTGGACCTGGTCCTGGCCACGGGCGATTACCTGGTGAGGGGGCTATGGGTGCGCAATCACCTGGGCGACAGCGATCATCGCCTGCTGGAATTCACCATCCAGAGCAAGGTGGCAAAGGCCTGCAGCAAGGCAGCAGCCCTGGACTTCAGGAGGGAGGACTTCAATGAAGTAACGAGAATAGTCGGGGAGACACAGAGGTCCCAGAGGGGAGAGGAGTTGGGGGTCCAAGAAGAGTGGTCGTTCCTTAAGGAAATGATTCTCCAAGCCCAAAGAGAAGTAATTCCAATGCAGATCAAAGGGGGCAAGAGGGTGCAAAAGCCCCCATGGCTCACCAAAAGCACACAGGGATGTTTCTTGGCTAAAAGGGAGCCTTATACCCAATGGAAGGGTGGGGTCATTACCAGGGAGGACTACACTGCAGTTGCTCAGGGCCTCTGGGGGGCAGTCAGGAAGGCCAACGCAGAGATGGATCTGGGACTAGCGACCCAGATCAAGGACAACAAGAAGTCCTCTTTTAAATACATAGGGGTAAAAAGAAGGTACCGGGTAATGTGGGGCCTCTGCAAGACACACTAGGAAATCTGATCATCACACCAGACGACAAAGCTAACCTATTTAACAATTTCTTTGCCTCCATTTTCCTGAGCAGGGACCGGGTCACCCTCCCCACCGGGACCTCCATAGGCCCCAGGGGAGGTGCACCCAGACCTAGGGTCAGTGAAGTTCTAGTCAGGAAACTTCTGGAGGGACTGGACGTATTTAAATCAGCTGGTCCTGACAATCTCCACCCCAAAGTGCTGAGGGAATTAGCAGGGGTCATTCCGGGACTCTTGCCACGGCTTTACGCGCACTCAAGGTGCTCTGGTTTGGTGCCATTGCCCTGGAAGAGGGCCAATGTGGTTCTCATCTTCAAAAAAGGGAGGAAGGAGGACCCAGGAAACTATAGACCGGTTAGTCTTACCTTGATCCTGGGGAAGCTTTTTGAGAGAATTATCATAGCGCATGTCCATGAGGGGCCAGCAGGGGAGATTATG
>NW_017729033.1:81223065-81229697 GCF_001723915.1 Gavialis gangeticus | reverse complement strand
TCAAGCAGGTCCAAGGAGGTGATCCTCCCCCTCTATGCGACACTGGTCAGGCTGCAGTTGGAGTACTGCGTCCACTTCTGGGCGCCGCACATCAGGAGAGATGTGGACAACATGGAGAGGGTCCAGAGGAGGGCCACTCTCATGATCAGGGGGCAGCAGGGCAGGCCCTACGAGGAAAGGCTACGGGACCTGAACCTGTTCAGCCTCCACAAGAGAAGGTTGAGGGGGGATCTGGTGGTCATTTACAAACTAGTCAGGGGGGACCAGCAGGCATTGGGGGAGTCCCTGTTCCCCTGAGCACTACCAGGAGTGAGAAGAAATAACGGCCGCAAGCTGGCAGAGGGTAGATTTAGGCTAGATATCAGGAGGCGCTACTTCATGATCAGGGCGGCTAGGATCTGGAACCAACTTCCAAGAGAAGTGGTGCTGGCTCCTACCCTGCTCAGGTCCCTTCCAACCCCAGAAACTATGAAACTATGAACGTTAACCCTACCTCCAAAGTAGTCTAACTTAGATTGGTTTGATCATTTTTAGGCTGATCTAACCACCTCAAACTTCTGTACAGTTACCAGCACAGCCCCTGACCAAGGAAAGTGGCTAGCCCCAGCCCTGAGGCTGTGCTTTTCCTACCTGCCCCCTTGGTACTGGGCTATCTTTAGCCCCCTGGTCCATTGTCCCACCCCAAGGTGGAAAACTCCCTCTCCAAGCCCACCAATTTCCCCATCCTGCAAACCACTCCCTGTTCCAATTTTATTAGAGTTTCTGAATGCCAGGAGCTGGGGAAGTAAGTCCTAATGGGGGGAGGGGGAGAAGCAATTGAGGTTTAGGTTTGCTGGGCAGGGGGTTGTTCATCTCAGGGGAAGTTGGGGGCCTAAAAATAGCTCCTGGTCCTGGGGTTTGGGGAAGTGAACCCCCCTCCATCCCCCTAACCTCCTCCTGTAGATCCTGCAAGCCCCCCCAATCCTGCTAAACCCATACTGACCCCACCAACACCCCTGCAGACTCCACCTGCCACCCCAATTCTCTAAGCCCCTCAGACTATACTTGTCCCTCCCAATTTCTTCCCCAGATGCTGCCTGCCTCCCAATCCTTCTCATAGATCCTGCTCACTCTCCCCCCCCAGTAATCTCCACGGACACATAATCCACACACATATAATCCATACACAAAGCTAGATCAGGTGACAAAGTTCTGAAGAACCATTTGAAGGACAAAATTTGTGTTTCTGCTGTAACTGCATCTCTCGTGTCACTTTCTCATGTTTTTCTTTCCCCACCCCACCTCTCCCTCTTTTTGCTTTCTATTTAATAATGCTTGCTTAATGGGCCAAACCTGAATCTTTTAGTACAGTTGTGAGATTATGACACTTAAAATGCTGGTAAAAGAGAGCCAGGTGACAAGGTAGCTAATAAGTCTGTTTCTGCAGCAATAAGATGATAGGAAAGAATCAACACTGGAAATGAAAAGTGCATTTTCTATATTTGCTGTTCTTTTCTGTATTTTGTTTGTGTCTTATTTGGAAGAATAATCAGACCAACAGCAGCAGTAAATGAAGCCTCTCTCAACTAGGTGTTTGTCTTTTGCCCCACAAGAACAGTTATTCCCATCTTAATATAATTTAAAAGACTGTTAAACAAGGGGTTTTTCTTTTAAGAAGAAACACTCTACAGCTTAAAGGGAAGGGAATTTTGTTAAAATAAAAACTTAATATTTTATATTTCTAATGTCTTAAATGTTTTTTCTACCTAAAATAAAAGTTTGAAATATATTTATTGGCGATTGTTAGCCAGGGTGCTAAGCTGGCAGAGGTATCTGTATTCAAAGTCACAACCACATTTAACTGTTTAAAATTATATAGTAAGAGGCTCCAGTTAACACCTTACATTTTTTGAGCCAATTGGCTCCATAAAAAATTAACACTATTCCCACAAAGAAAGGGGATATATGCTATAAATAAATCCTATAAATGCTATACATTTATGCTCTTTACTGTAGGCATTTTTTCTTGTCTTAATAAGCACTCTTTATGATGCAGAGGGTAGACAGAAACAGGCAAGGTTTAAACAAAAAACCAGATAGATGAGGGAAATTAAAAGAAATTATATGAAAAAAGGATAGAAAATGTTGGACTTTTCACCCTTAAATCAGGAAGAAAAATGAATGTGTCTGTAAAAACAACTACTTGAAGTCTCTGAAACTGTTTTCATATAAGTAGTAGAATTATATATATTCTGCTATTAATGCTTTCACTAGGGAGTTTCTTCTTTTATTGGTGCATTTAAGGATGGGGTCATTTTTGCTTTATAGTTATCAGAGCCTCAGAGAAATAAAAGCAAAATTTTGCTGTAGCTATGAACGATTGAAAATTTGTGCCATTGTCAGTTCTCATAGAAAACTGGTTCATCTCTCTATAAAATTTTCTGGAGATTTTTCACCCAAAAACCTGTCAAATTTAGGTTAAGTATTTCATTTTTCTGAGCAGCTCTAACTTCATCCTAGGAGAATTCTCCCTGATTATTTGAACACATGTATGCAGCTTGACTGCTATAATGAAAAATTCACCCCCCATTCATTTCTTTTAAATTGATGCTTTTATTGATTTAATTGATTTCAATGTTTTCAGGGACAGGACCAAGATTTGTAAGAATAAAAAAGAATAGTTTTATTTTATTCACTTCAGCTAATTATAAATGAGTTATCAGGTATCCATTCAAAATTGTTGCATCTGAAATCTTAATTGTATAAAAACTGTTGTTTTGAAAATACCTGGGAAGTATGAAAAAGTCTGTTCCAACTTTAAGAGCACTGCATTCAAGACAGAGAACTGACTGCAGCCTTTGCTATATCTGCCGGGGGGGAAAAAATCAACATCTGGGTTTTAACTTCTTTCCCTGATATTTGATACTTTTTCAGGCCACCCCTATGTTTAATCATATTACATTTTGAATAAAAATGCCAACCCACATATTGTATTATACAGATATATTAATCTTACTTTTCATCCAAATAGTTTCATTGGCACCTTGTCCTACCAGTTCTATATGGAATTATGTGTGGGTAAGAAACAGCTGCTTGAAATCTTTGGAACTGTTTTGATATAAGTAGTCTAACAATGTTTATTCTACTATTAATGTAATTTATGTGCTCATATATCATGTGTGGTCATGAGACATGACTGTTGATTGTACTATCAGAAAATCTAATGAAATGTAAATACTATATTAAATTCCTTAAACACTTCCAAGAAACCATATTAGTTCATATAAAATATTTGAGTTGATTCAAAAGGCACAGTTTTTTAACTTCCAGTAATCTAAATGTGGATGGCTCATCTATTTTTGTCCTGTAAACTTTCCTCTTCCCATTTTCTGATGATGTCAATGACACATTGCAACTAATTCATCTGGGAACCACTGAGAAAAAAGATCATAGCCCAGAACACATAATAGTTCCAAGTCAGTTTCTTTTTGGAGAAACAGCTGAGCAGTCTGAGAGGACAATGATTTTTATATCAGAATAGGTCTTGTTTAAAAGGTGGGTAATAACATCTCATCAGTCTGAAAATGATCTGCCACCATCACAGTTAAAATATGTTCCTGCAGTCTTAACTGCCCTTAACCAATTTGATTATAGGTACTGAAGGGATAATTACCTTATGAAATACAAGACAGGACATGGTACCTTATCTAAGAGGGTCCCACAAGCTCTTCATTGCCTGGTGACTATTCCAGTGTTTGAATTCAGATAAGGGCTGCTGACAGAAGTGCATCTCCTCACTGTAGCTGAGAAGGCTCTGTATGAAGTGTTCTGAGTTACATTAATCCCCTGGACCAAAAAGAAGTTCATTGTTGGTTCCAGGGGAGAGGGGAATTTAGCTGCTTGCTGTGAGCCTGCAACAGGTTTCCCCTAGCAACAACCCCTCCTCCCTGCAAGTCCACTTTGATTTCAGAATGGGAGGGGGGAAAGGAAGATGAGGGATCTCATGGCGGGGTTTCCCAGGTAGTGCTGGAGGGTTGGATGGGTGAATTGGAGCCCCATCTCCCCCCCTCCACACACACAGGGGGGACTCCAATTCACCCATCTCCCCCCTCACACACACAGGGGGGACTGCATCTCCACACACCTCAGGGGGACTCCAATTCACCTGTCCCACCCTCCAGCGTGGGCTGAAAAAACTCCAGACTTAACTCCATTCACTCCCCTTCTCCCCTCCCATTCTGAAACCGGTGACAGGCTGGCAGGCAGCTCAGACAAGTTACAGAAGATGCTTTGTTTGTAAATGTCTTAATGTGATCCTCATGCATTTCTGTGGCCATATCAGCAAAAATTGTCACTTCTGTCTGTGCTCAAGATCTCTTCAATGAAGTCATCATCAGTAGAACTAGTGGACAAGCAAAATATATTTTATTTAAAGTTGGGAGCATTGTGTAGGCTGCCCACCCAGAGCTTCCAGCTTTACTAAATCAGAACTGATTCTAGATGAATTTAAGATCATTTAATTTATATTAAAACTACACTATGAAACTGATTGTTTAGCAAAATTGTTTAAGATGGCTAGGGAGCATTTATATTAAAGGCGGGTTGGGTTCTCTTGCATGATCCATTACTTACTGAAGTTAATTCAAAGAGTGTCATTGAATTCAGTGTTTTTTGGATCAAACCTTATATGCATAACTAGCCATCTGTGTGCAAATTTACTAAAATTGTGTACACAAATTTGATGTCCTCTTGCATATGCATTTCACAACATCCATCACAAAAACTTACTCTTCAAGTGATATGGCAGTAATCATGTGACACCTGCTTCTCTGAAAATACATATGAATTATGGAGATATAACATTCACTGTATAGTAAAACCATTACTTATCATTACATTCCTTTGTAAACCTTATTTTATTACACTTTTGATTTTGATAATCAGAGATTCTACTTTCTGGTTTTAGTTAATAAGATTTTTTTCTACAAATTATAAAAAAAATTGGTCTAACTGTATTTTAGTTACAAGTGTTTAAATATTATCTAAACTGCAATTTTGACTGATGTGTGTTTTGTAATTCTGTCACAGAAATAAAACTTTTTACTGTATATTTAAAATTTTCACCCTATTAGAGAAAAATCTTGAACATTCTTGCATATTTGGTATTTAAAGAAAATAGGTTGCAATTTATCAACATTATTAAATAATTATTTTATATAATTATAAGACTATGGCTAGCTCCAACTTAGAGATATCATTATTGTCATATTTTACCATTATAACATTTATGTCCCTTTAGTTCAGGTGGTAACTTACACATATTTTGGAACTAAAGGCCAGGGTTCTAGCACATGATTTTTTTAGGCTATTCAACATAGATATGGATAAGATGCTTTGTATGTCTGTGGCAAGTACTATCTAGAGACTGAACAAAACAGCTATTCTAACACTTACTGGTTACTGACAAGCACATAAAAAAGAATCAGGTGTAACTTTACCAATTTCAGTTACAAAACAAAGTATTGGCTGTCTGCAGCTTATTTCGGAGCAGCCATTAAACTGTACAGTAAATATGGCAACTTATGCTGACTTGAGTGTAAATATGATATTTGCATCATGCAGGTATCAAATGTACTGCGCAGTAACTAATTGGGTGTCATGCATGTGTAGATGCCTTACTGCACAGTAATACTGTGTGTGTGGATTGACTTGAGACTAACTTTAGTCCCAAATCAGTCCACACACAAACGTAGTGCGCTTTAATGTCTGCACATGTAGACACCAGCCTATTCTTGCTTATTGTGCAGTCACTTACTGCACAGTAAATTTAAGCCAGTGGAAATGCATGTGTAGACACATCCACTGAGCAGCACCAGCTAGGGAGCTGAGCCTGCTGCCAGTCCCATGTGCTGGGTGGGGCCTGTGAAACAACCTAGCTCACTGGGTCTAGGGCCACATGCTGGGTTGAACCCTAAATGCCAGGTCTTGGACCACAGGCCAGGTCTGGGGCTGCATGCCAGGTCTGCCCCTCTGTGCTGGTCTGATCTGGTGGATGGGTTCTGTCATCCAGCCAGATAGCTCCCCACAGGTCTAGAAATTTGGCAGCAGGGGAGTGGTGGCAACATTAATTGCCATGGATTCCAGAGCCATGGAAGTTAATGCTGCTCACCCACCACAAATTTCCAGACCCATGGGAATCTAGACATCTTGCATATAATGCACCCACCAATTTCCACCAGCTGGTTTGAAGGAAAAAGATGTTGGTTATATGTGAAAAAATATGGCTTTATATATACCCTCATCCCAACAAATGTAATAGATGTCTTCTATGTGTAGCTACCCAGTGTAGGTGTTTATCTGTTCATTCCTGATCCTACTGTACAAAAACAATGCAAGTTACATTGGTACAAACATGTAGTCTGTCTAAGCTCTTGCTAAGGTCAATCTGCATTCCTTTTATGAATTAAATTTTCTACTTGGTATATGGATTGTTACAAGGAATTTGCATTTTTGTTTCTTGCATTTTTGTTTGTTTATTTTTAGCCCAGGAGCACTGAATCTGAAGTTTCTCAGGTCCTCCATCATGCTTTTTTTTTTTTTTTTTTTTTTTTTTTTTTTTCCCCTTCATCCCTTCTCTTCTTATTTAAATAATT
>NW_017729033.1:81221657-81223042 GCF_001723915.1 Gavialis gangeticus | reverse complement strand
AATTTTTTTTTTTTTTTTTTTTTTTACTGTTTTCCCCTACATCACATCTCATCTCATCTACATAGATCTTTGGATCCATGTATCATCCAAAATTTCTTTTCAATCTCCAGCAAAACACTTTAGGGGAACACAACCCAAAAAGCAGTCTCTGGAAGAAAGCATCTCCCAGAACTAAATATGCACAAAAAAAAATGTTCTGTTTTAACTTGTTGCTGATACATCAGTTAACAGAAACCACCCTGATAACAATTCTTTCATGGCAAGAAAGCAACAAATATATTCGATTTTTACATATGCATTTTATTCCTTGGAATTAATATATGTATTCATTCAAAACTTTCCATCTTTTTCTTCTTCTAACATGATGTAACAGTTTCTATATTCTGTTAGTGCTACTGTCAACTAATTCCCAATGCAGTAAGATTTCCTAGTTCTTCTGTCTTAGAACAAAAGGAACTTTCCTAGGGAATCATGAAATATTTAGATCCTTTCAGCTCTATTTTGTATGTTTAGGATATATGGATGTGGAAAGTGTATGCCAGTCGTGTCAGACCCACATATTTTCTTGCATGCCCCTAACTTGGCAGTGCCAGTGCTTTTGGTTCAGGATGGTCTTCTCAAGGCTTGAGTCTCTAGCAAACCCACTCTTCTAGTTTTTGAAAACTTTACAGTGATGCAATTAATTGTATGCAATATAATGTTACCTGCTTGCAGATAAAGAATGAACTACTGTTGAGACCTTTTCAAATGGTCTTAACCATTTCTAGCTTCACCTCTGATGGGAATTTTAATTGGTTTTTCTTCCAAACTTCTTAGTTCATTTTACAACTGGTGCAATGTATTGCTAAGTAATTGGTAAGAGCTATTTAGTTAGACAGACATCTCCTTTGTTCACTGTGTTCCAACCAGAATGAGCCACTGCAGAACAATGATCAGTTCTAAGAGCTTCAAGCCAGGGCCTGTTAAAGAGAGTTTGTCTCACCGCCTTCTGTAAAATGATTAAAAGAACGATTGGTTGAAATAAAGATACAGTCCTTAGATTCTTCTCAAAAAAGATCATCTGTTCATAAAGCAAGGTAAGAAAAAGTGTGCTGATAGCGGAAGTGCAAGTGGAGATAGGTAGCTGATGTCTTATTATCTTATCAAATCACAGTTCATGACCCCATAAAGGAATTAGCACTTATAATAGTTAGATGAAAGGCATATACCAAGTCTTGACTGACTGAAAGACATTACCAAGCCTGACAAAAGTTTGCTAGAGGCAATAACAGATCTATCTCCCCTTTGGGTACGTAAGTAGCATTTACACAGCTAAAGTAGTCAAGTAGTGGTATTTGGGACCGCTTATGGTGCCACTGCAGAGGTGGCAATTTTTGTACCCCTCC
>NW_017729033.1:81188785-81221547 GCF_001723915.1 Gavialis gangeticus | reverse complement strand
GGGCTGCTACCCTAACCATTCCCTCTGTTCTACTGATGATTTATTGCCATGATGGTATGAGTAGAGATCTCCATAAATCATGGAGGAAATACCCTCTGCAGTAGCCCCTTTATTTTTTTTTCTTATTTCATCATGTGCCCCTTCCCCCACCCCTACACCTTCCTCCATGATTTACAGAGATCCCTAGTAATACATACGGATAATTTACAACAAGAGCACTACACTGGAGAATCTTAACTGGAAAAATTCAGTGTCCTGGTACAGCATTTAACAGGGTCTAAGCCTAAACCTGAAAGCTGAAGATGATGGGAGAAGAATCATTCATGCTTGGAGTCCCTCATTGATATCTGTCTCCTCTTTTTAATAGAAAAGGTGTTTATTACTCCCTTCTGAGAGGCAGAGATTAAAAGAGAATAATCTTGTAGCATCCATGTATTTTCCCCTCCAGGAGGTAAAGGAAGACCTTGCCCTAAGCTTCCCTCCATAACCAGGGGAATAAAAGTGTGTTTTTCTTTCCATTTTGTCCATAGTTAAGAGACATAAGTTATTTCTCTGCCCAGGTCCATACACATGAACACACATTTTTTTTTTGTAGCCAATTGTAAGCTTGCATGGGGATCTGGACTCCTTTGAGATGCATCTCTTTGACCTATTTGAGTTCCATTGCTCTTAATCCTTTCCCAACGTCCACAGGACAGTTCAGTCTTTACTACATGATGGAGTAGATGGAAATCTGTACAGATAAAGACATATCTGGGAGAAGTGAGCTTCCATTTCTTTTTTTTTTTTTTTGCTATACTTTACCCCCTAGATAAAAGTTTTTTGCAGAAGAAATGCATATTCATACCAAGAGACTGTGTAAGAATTATTGAGACATGCTAACAATCTACTTTAAAATTTATAAGATGGTAGTAGCTATCTTGATGGTCAGCAGTAAAATGTAAGATGGATGACTGACATCTCCTGTGGTCTCTGTCATGTGAGAGTTTGATTTCTAAGTTTAATGCAGTGGAATCTACAACAAGAGTCTCATTCTCAAGTGCCTTGCACCTTGTACAATAACAGCAGGTGTAACCTTTGCAGGAAATATGTCAAATAATATTTGTACATCCATTTGCACAGGCATACGGCAATGGTAAATCATGCTCAATAAATGTTTAAATCTGGATTATTATTTAAAAGTGGCACTGTCATAATCTTGGTATGCAATCTGTATTATGAAATTTAGTTAAATTTAGTAAAATCCAGGATTATTTTCTTAAGCTTTCTAATCTTTAAGGCATATGGACGTTGAGCCCAGTGAAATCACATGTATATAAAATTAAAAGCCAAAGTAGAGCCCAGATAATACTCTAAAGACTTGATCAAGGGACAGATTTCACATTGATTTTACGTCTCATTTAGCAGCAGCAATGATGACTGCACTTTATGGCAGAAACAGAAAGAAACAGCAGGGAAGTTACAAGAAAAGAAAAATAAAGGCAACAGTTGAAAAATAACTGAAAATTGAGGTCCACCTCCAAAATAATGAGCTATTACCCTCTCCAAGATGGGCATTAAACAAAGCAAGTTGCTGACCCCCTCTCCAGCAATACAAATGGAACAGAAAAGTAGTAAAGTGACAATAGCATGAAAGTCCTAGGAAGGAAATTGTTGCATTGTTGTAGTTAACAATTTAAACAGTATGACAAGCAAAAGAAAACAAACAGCTGCAAACAAAAGAGGTGAAGTACTAATTACAGAAAAATCACAGACATGTGTCCAAACAAAGTAAGAACAAATTAAAAGAAAACAAAGGGAAATGTTGGAGGGAGCAGAAAAGAGCACATCATAGGAAAGAGACCTTTTAAAACAGCTATTGCAAGTATCTTGTGGATTTTATGTCAAAGGACAGTCAGACAAGCAGAAAAAACGCAAGGGGTTTCTCTCTCTCATAGTTCTGAAGTGGGAAAAAGTCCCAGGTGAATATGTTTTGACTGTGCAAGGCAGGGCTCTAAAACAACAAAAGTGCCATTCCTGAAAAAGTGATAGTCAAGATATCAAACATGCTGGAGAAGTCCACTCAGACAAAAAAAATATGGTATGTTAGGAGAACTGCTACAACCAAAATAATAATACAACCAAATAATAAAATCTAAAAATAAAAGTCTGTGTGGATTGTATAGGTCAATGGTAAAAACTGCTGTAAACCTATTCTCTCTATGCTAGGGATGCCCTGATACTATAATTACCTTCTGCATGTGTTCATGGGTATTTGCAATATGCTTATTTACTGTCTGTTTCCAAGTAGAAAAGCTGTTGTGGAACGTGGAAATGGCTTGTCCAGCTGAAAATAAACCCATATAATTTCTTTTTTTGATTTTTCAGTGGAGCCAGCAAGTTTTCCACTCTGCTATAACTTACAGCTGGCTGAGCCTGCAAAATCATGCTTTGCAAAAATGGAGAAATGCTATATGTACTAACTGCTGGATTAAAAAATTACTTCAATGCCAAATGTGTGGCATGTAGGCAGCCTGAAAGAGAACTAAAAAGGAAAATAAACTCTGATGAAATATAATGCTGTATATTAATTTGCAAAAGCTCATTGCAACTGATCTGAAATTCCTTCTTTCCTTCCTCAGGACAGCAAAACAGACAAGTTAAAGGTGGAAACATCTCTGTTCCTCAATAAATACTTTCCCTTTTTTAAAAAGCTCAGAGGAAAAAGTAAGGCTTTACATGTTGTCTAATGTTACCTCATGTTATTTAATGTTCCCTTGTGGCCATGAACAAGTCTATTTGGCTACAACAAAGGTCACATTTGTTCCAGGATAAAAGATTTTGTCCTGGGAAAAAGTGCACTTATTCAGACCTCCAAGTCTGTTGTTTTAAAAGAAATCCTAAAAAGGTTCACAAGATAACAAGTACTAATAGTTTATCCCAGGACACTGCAAAATGCATCTGAACTGTTATACCCTGGTATTGCATCATTGACCAATGGCAGAATGGCAAAATGCATTCACTGAAACTACAAGGGCCATGTGCATACATGTAAAACAATATTTCTATTCCAGGATGAACACCAGCATACCTCCCCCAGGGACAAATCTGTGCCTAGCCTTGTTTTATCCCATTTCAGATTGCAAATTGTTTGGGGTAGGAGCCTGTCCCCGACGGGCCTTCGTAGATCCCTACTAGTAGTTTAGCTCCCCATTCTGGTGACCACCCTCTTCACCGAGCATTGGTGTTACTGCATTTTGGTTGTATTCCCTGCTTCGCCAACCCCGCTTCTTGCCTGCCATGACTTTGCAGTTATCCCAGTGGGGTGGGGCTATTTCGCCGGTCCCTCGGTGTCCCGGGTTGGCCTCGTCGGTTACACACGGGGGTCCAGCCACCCCTACACCCCGGCCTCACGCCACCTGTGGTCTCTACTTCCCTGCACCGACTCAGTGATGTGCCGCCAGACTCCTTCCTCGCCTGTGTAGATATCCCAGCCCTATTGCAAGGGATACTTCCCACCACCGATTCGTCACCCTGAACCCTCAGCTGTGTGCTTCCTCACAGTGATCCCTCTACAAGGCGTACCTCCCTGACCTACCACCAGCGCCCCTATGATATTGCCCAGGAGTGACGTCTCCTGGATGGGTATACAGCGCTGTCCCCTTTATTCCTCAATCGATGCCTTCTATTCTAGGCAGCGATCCTGCCCCGAACTTTCTCTCCTGCCAGATGCGTCTTCGGCCTCGCCCTCCTCTTCGGCACTTCCCGTGCCCCTTGCCACGGCACTTACTTCATGCAGCTCGGGATCTTCCTGGGTGATCTTGATCCCCTGTTGTTCCCCTGCTCTGGCGCCGCAGGCTCTCTCCGATGGGGATCCAGCCGTCCCGCCTCTTCTCCCAGCCACCAGACTCTCCAGCTCTTTGGCTCAGCAGCTCCTGTCCCACTGGGTTAACGGCAGGGACAGCTTTGCCTGCCATTTGCTCCTCTCTCCCTCTGCTGCCTCTGGAGCAGCGGCTGCCATTTTTAAATCTCCCAGCCGGCGGCTGACGTCACCGTCAGCTGCCGGCTGCAGCTGTACATAGACGCGGCTAACAAGCTGCGCGGGCCCTCCCAGTAAGTTTTCTTGGCTTCCGCGGGTCCCGGGACAGAGCCATTATTTTGTTCCATGTTCATACAGCTCCATAGCCAGTCAGCTCTTAGCCTACATATATACATGTATATGCCTTCAGGCAGGGGGCTGGACTAGATGAACTTCCGAGGTCCCTTCCAGACCTAATGTCTATGAAATCTAATGTCTATGAAATATACATATACACATGCATATACATATGTAGGCTAAGAGCTGACTGGCTATACATATACATACATACATATACACATATATACATATATATCTCCTGGGAAACATTTCCAATTTGCCACACTTTTAAAATTCATTTTTTATTTTGGATTCATTGTTTAAGAGAGATTTGACAGCTGGAGATACTTGATTGTACTGCTGGTTGGTTACTGACTGAATCTAAGAATGAGGTGGGAACCAGAAAATCCAAGGTTGGAAGGGTCCTCAATGGTCATCTAGAATAAACAGTAATACATAAAGTAACTAGCTAAACCTAAAGGTATGATTTGATTAGAGAGTTGTAGGGGGTATATGTAATTATTTTTTTAAGACATGAAAGAGTGCTACAATTCATTTTCAAAATAGTAAGCAGCCTTTTTTATTCTTAAACATGTTTTCTTCTATTGCATTTGAGATTTCTCACCACTCTCACTCAACATGTTATACCAGATGCTAACCTTATGGACTTGGAGACCGAAAACGAATGACTGAGCAATTCCATGAGGAACGGTGTTCATAGATGATGCTAAAGCATCTCTCAATTCTCTCCTCTCCTGTTAAAATGTTAAAGAATCCTTCACATGGCAGTCAGTTGAGAACAGCTAATTACCAATTTTTCCACATGGATACCTGAGGTAAGTAATAGAAGTTGGAAATGGATTTGCACACCCCCTAAAAATAGGGGTAGGGGGTGAGGAGGGGCTTGTCATTTAGCAACATTCAAGAGAGAAAGTTTGCATTTTAAAATAAAAAAGTAATTTGTGTGGCTGTGGCCAAGTCAGCTGAGGTACTAGTTAGCTGTCAGGAAGTTAATATCATCATAATCTCACTGCAGAATTAGTGTAGAAGGTATTTACTGTCCAACAAAAACAAATAATTATGTTCTCATATGTAACATTTGAATGTACTTTTTTACAGAGAGTCTTGGCAGCCTCTTATGAAGAGATCAGAGGCTGGTAAAGACTTATGACCTACTTACGCCTTTCAACTGAACAAAACGTATGACAAAATCAGATGTGAATCCCACTTCTTCACAGGGAAGCAAGAAAACTGTACAGGTATGACAAGAGCAAACACCTTAGGCTGCCAACTAAGATGAAGGGACACAAAAAATTATTACAACTGCAAAGGGGATGAATTACAAATAGGGTGATGAATAGAAATGTTTGCGAATTTTTCAACAACACATTTTTGTTAGAAAATGCTGATTAATTTAAACCAAATACTTTTCATGGAAGCCATTGATTTTGACAAACTGTTGTTGGGAGATCTCAGATCCAAGATGAAATTTTTTATCAAAACCAGAGGGTGAAACTAGAATAGTTAAAAGCTAAGTGGTAGGAAAAGGAGAAGGGAACAAGAGATATCCCAGAGTAGTCATTCGTGTGGTGGTCTGGGCACCAATATGGAATGCAGGAGGCCTGAGTTATGGTCCCTTTTCTGTATCAGGTGAGCAGTCTAACGCCCTAACTACTTTGTTCTTTATCAGTTTCTCTGGGTTTCCATTAAAATATCAGTTCTGTTTTCATTCCAGTGAGGGACAAAACCAAACTGCAAAACCTTGGAGTTTTTCTAAAATAAATTCTTGTTTGCTTTCCATTTATAGTAACTAAGTGAAATGTGGAGGAGTTCATCAAGGAACCAGAGCATTGGCCAGAAGCCACAGTCTATAGATATTCTATTCTTTTTTGGGCCTTTGTACACACCACAAAATTGGCCTTTAAAGCAGCTTAAATGCCCTTTTGCACTGCTTTAATGGTGTTGCCATTTTTACTCTCGGTGGCATATTCCACTTTAAATGACTTAATAAGTAGTAAGGTAAAACACCTCCGAGATGTTTTAGTTTGCTACCTAACAAAGTGGAACAATACACGGAGTGCTGGAAGCCAACATGCTCGGGGCTTGGTGGGCCCTGCACAGCTCAGGGGCTGTGGGACCCGGCGGCCTGTACAGGCAGGTGGGGGAAATCAACAGCGAGTCTGATTTTTTTTTTCCTCCCCAGAGCCTGCCTGCCATGGCTGTGCGGGGGGCAGTGCTTTCCTTCATGGCTGAGACTGCCTGGGTCAGGTGCCAGCGGATGGGTGCCACCTGGAGGACCCCTATACAGGTCTGGGACCACTTGGCCTACCAGCAGCTCACCCTTCCCTCTCCCCTGCTGCCAAAGAGGTGGGTAAGGATCGGACTGCCACCCTTGTGTACACACCATGGGGGGTTAACTCAATAATTCTCCCTAAATTGAAGAAGCATTTTTAAAAATCCACCATTTCACTTCAGGGAGAACTAAATTGAATTAAACCCCTGTGACATATACAAGCAATGTACAAGCAGCCTTTGTTATTACCTCTTTAAGAATAGGGGAAATTCCCAGAGTGTACTCACATGTGCAATTCAAAGGGGGGGGCAGGTGTGTGTGTGTGCGCGCGCGCGCGCATCTTTGTTTCCATGCTGTATCATGCTCCTTGCCTTTGCCTATTTTTATCTGTCTTAGTCTGCAGGTTATGATGTAAATTCATAATTGATTTTTAACAATTAAGTAATTGGAATTGTAAATAAAACTAGTTTATTAGGATATTGTTTATATTTTCAGGGTGGCTTTACAGAATAAAGTGTCTGCATTTTGTGAGTGAAGGAAATATTCCAGTGGATCAGCAAGCACTGGAGAAAAATAAACAAGCAAGATTATATGTAGTAATAAGCCAAATCCCAAAGCCCTTATCTTTCAACAATGTGATGGATTCAGTAGAAATATCCCAGAATAACAATCAAATAATGCTGACTACCAGAGAGAATTATTTACCCCATTTTAGTAATTACATCTTTTCTTGACACAGGCAGTGCTTTGACTTTACTTGGCAGACACTTTGCTTTCAAGTACTTGTGGGGGAAAAGAATGGGAAATTGTCTTCTTTTACTCATCAAGGAATATTCAAGTGTCCTCTATATTTGCCTGACTCTGATCCCTTCAAAATCAACAACAAAAATCAACAATTCATTATAGATGTTAAGCCATGGCTTCACATCCCAACTTAGCTGTATTTGTATGGGCAATAAATGATATAGTAATACATTTAGTCTTCCAATTCAATGTTCAATATTGTGTACGGCATATAGCATAGCATTCAAACTTCCGTTTTAGTCTTTCCATCTAACCCCTTTTTTCTGACATAAGGATATTTTTCAATGACTTTCATCTTGCAAAGCTATTTACCTTGCATACAGCAATGTTCCTAGATAACCTTGCCAATGTCACCCCAAAATGGTGCAATGTATTTATAACTCATATGTTGAAACTCTTACATTGTCATTTTGTTTCTGTGTGCATTATATAAAAAGTACAGTATTTGTTTATATGCTACCCCAGCCATGTCTAATTTATAACTTCCAGATTGCAAAATGGCAAGCCTTTCAAAACAGATAATAAAAATGACATTATGGTTATTTTTAAACAGCTCTGTAAAATGGCATTAATGTAGCTAGGAATGAAGTATAAATGAAAATAAAATTATGAATAAAATTCACAGCCACTATTAATCAAACTGTTTGTATCTGCAACTATGGAAAAGGCTCAATTACCTGCACTGCTCACTAAAATAACTTAGCAGTCTAACATTTCATAGACTTAGACATAGACATAGACATTAGGGCTGGAAAGGACCTTGAAGATCATCAAGCCCAGCCCCCTGCCCCAGAGGCAAGAAGTCAGATAGGGTCAAAGGATCCCAGCAAGATAAGCATCCAAACATTTCTTGAATGAGTCCAGAGTAGGTGCCTGCACCACTTCTGGAAGGAGTCTATTCCAGGCCTCGGGGGCTCGGACAGTAAAGAAGTTTTTCTTATGTCCAGCCTAAAGCAGTCTTGGAGGAGTTTATGACTGTTGGTCCTTGTTATCCCTCAGGGTGCTCTGGTGAACAGATGTTCCCCTAGATCCTGATGCACACCCGTCATGTACTTATAAGCAGCCACCAGGTCACCCCTGAGCCTGTGCTTTTCCAAGCTGAAGAGTCCCATGGCTCTCAGCCTCTCTTCATAAGCCCAGTTCTCTTGCCCTCTGATCATGTACATGGCTCTCTGGCCGGCAACTGATGCCTCCTGGGTCTGGGGGAGTATCTGGGGTCAAATGGGTTTTAATTTAAAGTGTTCCACTGCCATTTTATAGCACAAGAACACTGATACACATGACACTGGAGGCCTCTGTAGTGTGATCATTGCCACACTCCAGCAGACTCGATTAATCAAATCTGCCCCAACACACTGTAGTTACAGCATGTTGGAGCACCCTCCCTGCGCTTGTATAGGAGCCCTTGGATTCTAGCTTGGAGCCTTGTCCCCACTGGATGCATCTACACAAATTCTTTACTGAGTAGACTAATTAACTGCACACTAAAGCATTGCACTCTGCACATACACCAGCGTACGGGTGCAGTATATTAATTAAATCCACCATAAGATAGTATGTGTAGACTGTAACAGGGGCTCACTGGGGCATGAGGATGCTAAAGTATAGGGGCTGCCTGCTGGGTAGCCCCACATTGTAGCACCTTCATGCCCCAGCTCATCCACCACCACCCAAAGCCCTGGACTGAACCCCTAGGCCCCCTGCCAGCCCAGGGTTTCTATGCCCTAGCTCAGTGTGCTGTGGCCCCAGGCACATATGTAAACACTGCACCTGGGAGAAGCTAGCTCAGTACAAACTGCACTGGAGTTTATTTTATGGCATTAATTACTCATGTAGATGCACCCACTGAGGCAAAAATGTCCCCCTGCACTGCCCTCCATACTTACCCTCTCTCCCCAGCAGTTGCTGTAATATTGGCTCAGCTTCAAAAGAAACACTGAAGAGAGGACTGAGTAATGACTGACCTGTGGTGTGATAGCTAGCATGCTGTACTATGCTAGAAAGTTAGGGACATCTGGGTTCAAGCCCCCTTTTGGCAAGGGACACTTAAAACCCAGATCTCTGGCTTTCCTGATTAGTTTCATGGAGGTAAAACAGACACACAGCCTTTTCTAAAGCTAAACCAGTTGGAACGGCTTTGGCTGATTACATTTTCAGGCATCTAAGTCTGGTACCAGGGGCACTGTATGTATATATGCTATGGCTGCTTCTGTGCCATGCTCAATCCAGGAATTGAATGGGCACATAGATATAAAATGCCCTCTCATTTGACCAGGAATGAAGGGAATGTCTTAGTCCTCACAAAAGAGAGCCTGTCAGTCAGACGAGGAAGGCCTCAAAGGAACAAAAAGTTTCCAGCTGGAGACCCAGGATCAGAATGGACCAAGGAAAAGAAATCCACACACCACTTCCAGATAGAATACCCTCACTGGACCCATATGCTGTGAGGATAAGAGGAGGAAAAGGGAGGAAAAACATGAAGTGGAAAGAAGCTTTAGAAAACAATTTATTAGGGAATGAGTTTGAGAAGGAACTACTGAGCCCAGAAAGAGTTTAAAAATGTTAAAGAGGGAAAGATTGGGGTTAATTTAAGTTGATATCAAACATAATAAGCCAAGACTCAAAAAATAAATTTTTTTTAATTAAAAAGAACCAATTAATAGGAACCTAAGCAAAGGGAAACTGAAGCAGTGGCAGTCCCCAAACACTAAATTGGGGAAGCCCTGCTGAAAGTATATTCATCATGTGGACTTAGTCATGTGACAGTGGCTAAAGGTGAAGAATTCCCACTTAAAGGACTGGAAAACATATCATATGTTACATGCCAAGAATTAATAATATAAAGATCTGACAAGCTAAGCTGTTTGTAGTGCAAAACTATAACACTATGCAAAACTATAACTATAAAACTATGTTACTATGATATCTGAAGATACTACTACATATCTTGGAGAGCTTTTTTTCAATACAATAATGACTTTAGATCAGTAAAGACATAGAGATAAGACAGTAGGACTTTGTAGTACTGTTATAAATTAGACCAAGGCAAAAGGCCATATACAATATCTGAATTGCAAATGAAATACTAGTATGAATTGGTGATGTTCAAATCAAGCCCAGTCCTACTCAAACAGCCTTAACTCCAGAAGGGAGGTCAGTGAGAATTAGGGACACTCAGCACTTTGCAGGACTGACACTAAGTTATCCTATCCTACCCTACCCTTTCTACAATACAGGAATGATCTTCTCATTAACCTAATATAAATGTAAATGAGGGACAGATTGAAAGCACTGCAGATAGAAGTTTGTGACACAATGCATATGTTTTCTGGGTTATCAGAGGTAAAGGAAGTAATAAAAAATAAGTATATTGTGAAGAAGTTGAAGGCCAGCTTTTGAATTGCTTATACTGAGAGTCACACAAGTCTTTAGACTTCTGAGATGCTCCTTTTGGAAATAACTAGTATGAACCTACTGGAAGGCTCATGATCTAGCCTTTAATTATTTCTGTACATCAGTCTTTACCACAAGAGATTCTGGAAGAAATACTTATCCTAGACTTACTGCTTTAGGGTAATAAACACAGGAGTGTTATCTAAAGCTGAAATGTCAAAAATGGACCCCTGAAACAAATTAAATGGATAAAGGATAAATCAACTGGAAGCAGATTTCCAAAGCCAGACCATATACATTTAAGAGTCCTGAAAGAATTTCAGAATGAAATGGCTGAGCTAAGAAAAAAACTATACAATAATTCAAATTATTAGCATTACCAGAGATATAAGGCTGCAAATTAGTGTACCTATAATGGAACTAAACTATAAAATGTATTGTCTCAAGGTGCCACTGATACCAATGGTAACATTTTATTATTTCCTGGTGATGAAAAGGATGCTTGGGGTACTTATGTGCCCAAAATAATTCTACTCCTGGACATGTAGCCCAGAATACTTAGACAATTATGCAAAACTATGCAGAAGCTGTCATTACACATACACATGTCCAAAAGCGATAGGAAGGCACGTATGTACATTTTTCCTCATAGATCAGGGGTTAGGGTACTCATGTGGAAAGCTGAAGGTCCTAGGCCCCTCTTGCCCAAAGTGGGGTTGAACTTAGATGTACCTGATTGCCCAGCACAGCACTAACAAAGCTGGTCATCTATTATTTGGTTCCTTTCTCTGGCACTCCTTTTGAAGCACAATCACTAGTACAGAAATTGGAAAACATGGAATCAGGGAAGTGCTTTTGCCTCACTAGGAGCACAAGCTTAAGCAAAAACCCAGGGCCCCATCCCTGCCAGACCAGTGGCCACTGCAGAGGTGGCTACATACTCTCTGACTTGCTCCCTTCTCCCTGTCCCCACGTATCTCCCACATACCTTTATCTTATAACTGCCAAGGGCCCAGTTTCAAAAGGAGTGTATGAACTAGATGGCAACTGATTTGGGGTGTTGATCAGAATGGCTTAAGATCAAAAGTTATGTGTGTGGAAGGTGCAGACCCCAGATCCTCCAGCTTCCCAGATGAATGCTGTAACCACAGAGCTGCTTGGGGGAAGAAACAGCAGGGCTTTTACGTATTTATTTGTTATCCAGTCTGCCTATTAGTCCATGTCTGCAGGGCTACATACCCAGAAATAGAATTCCAATGAACATCCAAGTGTCAAAAATGCCCTGGAGATGACCAGGACCAAATAAGATGGCATCCTGAGAGATTAGGAGGATTTATATTGATTTATTTCTGTCAACATATAGGAAGCCCTTTAAATGGAGCAATTACTATGATAATTTTTAAACTGATCTAGCATAGATCTGAAAACTTCTGCAACAGGGCTTGATAACCTATCGCCTATGGGCCAGATCCTGCCCATGGAGCCTTTTGATCCAGTTTGTGGACATGGGGCTTCAGTGAAATTGGGTGGCAGGGGGTTTCAGCATGTGATGCTTTTTGCATTCTGGCACAGGGAAGAGCCAGCAACAAATGCTTTCTTCATGCCAGAGGTGAGTGTTTTCCCCACGTCAGTGCTGGAAAAAGCAGCAGTAGCAGATGTGGTGGGAAATGACAGCAGTGGGCATTTTCCCCATGCCAGATATAGCTGCTTTTCCTGTGCCAGTGCAGGGAAGAGTGGTGGTAGTAGGAGCAGGATTAGAGGAAAGCAGCAGTAGCATCTGAGTCCTAGCACCTGCCCACTCCTTCTGGCCCACCTCTGACCCAAACTGGGTCCATCTAGCCTTAGAAAGTTGTCCACCATTGTTCCACAATAATCATCAGCTTAATGGTGAATTTTAAGGTGGCTTAGGAGGCCATTCCATGCTCTGCAAGTTTTTTTCCACCGATATGACAAATCTTGGGGAGGAGGCGGGTGACGTTTTCTTTTAATGAGATGTTGGTGAAATGTTTGCACTAATGCTCTTCCACCAGTTTTGAAGACATCAGCAGGGATGCCATCTGGGCCTGGCATGTTATTGTTATTGGTATGAGTGATAAAATGCTAGACTTATTTAAAGGATGGGGGATCAGCAAGAGATTCTATTACTGGGTGTTGAGGGATGGACTCAACAGTAGTAGCTGAGACCTCAGATTCACGGTTGAATAGAGTCTTGAAATGATCCTTCCAGCATTGCTTGATGAATACATTGTCCAGGAGAAGGGTGGAGCCATCCTGGGATTGTGGCACTGGAACATGACCTATGGATGGCTTTTATTGCTTAAAAGAAGCTTCTCATTTCTGGATCTCCATGGCCTTCACTTGCCACCACTGTCCCATAGCCTCCTCTGAACTACAGCTTTGAACAGCTTTGAAACCTCTCATTTTTGGTGGTTGGAGGGTTTATTTTTCCAAATGCAAAATGTGACTCTCTTTTGATGAATAAGTGCTAGGATTTCCTCATGGTTCTCATCAAACACATCTTGGTGATGGTAAGTGTAGTAACCAATTGATTCACCACATGTGCCTGGATGTCCTTGATGTCATCAGATAAGTGAGAGAGCCTCTCAATAAGGCATCACTGAGGAGCTTCACATTTAGCTTGGTCTTGGAGTGCCTTGATGTTGAATCTCTTCCGCATTCCTTTCAGTTGTTTATGGTGTTGTGGAGCAAACTGTATGTCCGTGACTGATCTGACTAAAGGGTGATCTGTCCAGCAGTCAACTGCACCACTCAGGACTCAGGTGATATGGAAGTCAGTACAAATCACAGGTTCTGACAATCATGTAGTCAAGAAAATGCCACTGATTAGAGTGTAGATGTTTCCAAGTGGTCTTACATTTGTCACTCTGTCTGAAGATAGTCATGCTCTGCACATTTGCTGAGGAAGAGGATAACATTAAAGTTGGCTTTCCCCACCCACTCTTCCCCAGTGGTACCACTTCAGAGTGTCACCCAACTCTTGTATTGAAGTCACCCATGAGGATAAACTTGTCTTTCTTGGCAATGGCAATCAGGGCTGTCAAGAACACAGTAGAACTGTTTATTGTTGACTTCTTGACACAAGTTCCACAATAACCTGCCAGCTACCAACCATGAGCAAAAAATTAATTAACACTTCAGCCAAATAAATTTCCAGTACATCTTGACTTAGATATCTTTAGATACAAGCTATTTCCTACTAAAATGGTTAGTGAATACTAAGGTTCTCAGAAGTCCCCCAAATCTATGCCCTATAGCCAGGCACTCTACAGTAACAAAAGAGGGCTCCTGATTGAACGCTTCTATTACATATAGCTGTTGCACTTTGATCAGAAGGGACAGGTTTATTTTCCGGCTAAGATGAGGGGCCCGGGTACATGAACTTAAGTTAGTTCATGCTTCAGAGCATAAGAAATCTGAGAGATTTGTCTCATTATCAGGTCATTATATAATTGTTTACATCAGGAATCCTGGAACTTCCATGGTAGCATCTGGTACTGGACGCTTTTAGGAATTGTATATTGGTCTAAATGGTCCATTGAGCTAATGGTTAAGGCAATTCCTATGAGATTAATAGAATCAGAAAAATAAAAAGAGGACCTCTACAATCATTATAAACTCGAAGAGTTTTCTTTAGGTCTCTTTCTATGTCTGTAGATTCCATTATGGAAGAAAAAAATAGAGTAGACATCAATGAGAATTTTGTCTTTGTAAAATTAGTAGCCCCGGGGTACGTATTACTATGGATGCATGCTCAGAGCTCTTCATGCTATAAATGGGAGGACATAGAAGCACTGAAGGGAGGCTTTATATCACAAACCTCTATTAATTTATATGTTAACAAACTTGCTCCTTAATTAGGGAATACAGCATAATCAGAATATTTTAAAAAGTCCTATCAAAAAATAGAACTAGTGAAGAACAAAATATGAACAGGCCCAATAAAATCATGTTTGTTAAGGCAGAATTCTTAGTACAAGATGTGGTTAGATTCTCAGAGCAATTAAGTTTGTACAAGACTGCCTTTTCAGAAAATACAGAAGAAGTGGATTTTAAATACGTATTTTCTTAAAAGTGTCCATTAAAAGTAGTTTTGAATGTAAAAGTTTATAGAAAAGAAAACGTGAAAACTAAGTTTGTCTTTGTTAATTTTTATCATGCTGTTGCTTCTGTCCATGGCCCATTTATAGAAGGATTTTGCAGCTATAAAGAAATGTAATGAAACTGTTAAGTTGAAAGTGTACAGATATGTTATAGTTGCTTTAATCATACACCAGAAAAAACTAAAGGCTAGGGGCCACCTGTTACGTACCTTACTGAAATTCCATTCCACCCTGGTTGAGTCACTGAAAAATAGTTAACACAAAGGGTAGCTCCTCTTCCTCTCCACTGCTTCTTCAGACAGAATATCAAAGCTGATGATGGCTTATAATAAAAGACAGGATTGTTAAGGACTTGAGCAGATTGGAATGGGATTTCATTTAGGCATTTGGACAAACAGCAGGTGAAAAAGCAAAAAAGGGGAGAGGACACCTAGAATGAATTTAGACATCAGATCCTTTTCAGTAGTAATTAATGTTTTATGTGGGTGGTAAGGGATCATATGGTTCCCTTAGAGGTTGTGAGGTAAAGATTAACTTTCACTTTTATTAGAAGAAAAATGATAAAAATGCTAAACTAACAATAGAAGATTGGGTTGCAAAATTGTAATCATTAATTTTACATTTATAAGGCAGAAAATATTAGGTAAATGTGTGAAAAGAAATTGCATAATTATGTATAAATGATAAGGCAGGCAATTTTGTATGTCCTATTAACCATTTTGTATATTCAACTAAACAGCAAGCTCACTTGAAAATCTGACACCTAATTCACAAAATTAGGTCCCAAGGCCAGGAAACGGTAGGCCCACGGATAACAAAAAGACCTCAGTAACCTTTGTTCAGGCATGAGTTCTGTCTATAAGGGAACTGTGGTTTGCCAAAATGTTGTTTCTCCCCTGCACCTATCAATATGTGAAAGCCTTTTGCCAATTTTTGCTTCCTGGACTCAATAACAAGTGACCATATGCTCTACTATTTCTGTGGTAGTAGTTGGTGCAACAGTCATGTTTTTTGGCAAGGTTCCATAGGCCATATCTACGTGGGAAAAACTTACCATGCCCTCAAGCTGTACAGCTGCAGGGAGGATGCCTCCTGCACCTGAAGCAGAAGAGTTGGGTCCACACAGTGCACTGGGTACCAGTAAAGCATTCCTTAGTAACAGGGCCAGTCTGGATGCAGCATGCCGATAGCAGTAAAGCATATGAAAACTGCTGAAGTGCCTGGTAGTTTACTATGTAGACATGACTATAATATGACCTATATAACTCCACAATGTCAGAAGATTAGATTTTTTAGAAACTTAATTGGAGTTCACTGAAATCCAGAAGGATCTCTGTTGAACCCAAACAACTTGGGATGAGACCCTTAAATCAGAACTGCATATGCAGCAAACTAATGTGTTTTATCTCCAATGACTTTTTTCCCATTTTTCTTTACCTTGATCAGATACTTGTAAAGGACTGAATTTACTTTTATCTAGTGTTTATAACTGATGTTGGTAACATTCAGGAATAAAGTTTCTCTCTAGAAAACAACAAATCAATTCCTTAATTTATGAAGTGGCTTTAATTCTATTTAATACTCTGTAAGATTGTTATGGTCAAAATACTTCTTGGTGTATTATTTCAGAAGTAAATCCATTAACTACAAAATAATTTTCAGGGAAGCCCATGTAATATCTAAAATTATCTTTATTTGTTCTTTAATTAGAAAAAAATTCTGTCAAAAATTATTTTTGGAAAACGTTCTCTCTTGTGTTCCATGGTTCTTCTCTGGGAACAAATTCAATCTAAATGAAATTAGTCCCCTTACTTATTTTCAAGTATTCCATATGTACTGAGGAATCATAAAGCACGTGAGATGCTTAATAAAGATTAAACACAGAAGAGAATTGAAAAAGGTAACGATCTAAACAGCTGTGCACCCAGCTGAGCAACCAACCACTTTCACTCAAATCCTAAATTAAAATGTTTTGCTCAGCAGATATGGTATTTAATAATGCTCATTATTAGATCTGACAGACACATGCACAGTCTGTATCCAGTCCTGAAAATCTCACAAATTATGGGATTGCAGTGGTATTATCATCAGCTAATATTCGTACTGATACATTTTAATCTCAGTTTTCATATTTTTTTCTTATCCTTTATTTCTCAAACCAAATCACATTTCATCTTATGGTGACCAGTATATGAACAAATGTATGAGGTCAGACCTTTGCCTGTAAGTTTTAAGTGTGATTCAGTGACTCAGGAAAACATGGATTACCCAAACCCAGTAACTTCTGGGCATAAAATTGCAAGCAAACTGGTTCTAAAAAAGAAAAAAAGTGAACTTGTTTTGAACCATATTGGGACAGTACACAAAGTTTTGGTAAGCACCTTAATGATTTATTTGAAGAAAGCTAGGTTTTGGGTAATATCTTCTAAAAGATAATGGAAAAAAGAATGAAAAACTACATTAAGCATGACTGTAGTCATAAGGTAAATGGGAAAATATGTTCCACCACCCTTTATATAAAAAGCTGATTCACTACCAGTTTATAAAGCCAAATTAAATCTAGATTTTTAGAAACGGTAAACAACAAGAAGCTATTTAAATAGTGTAAGATATGCTATTTGCCACACCTCTGAGAGGTGCAACACACAACTCATAGCTTAGGTAAAGGTAAATAATGCAGCTATGGAAGCGTAATCACTTTTTTATCCTCTCTGTCCCAGGCTCCCCATTTAACTTAGTTCAAGGACCTATCTAAATTATGCCCACTTCCTTGGGGTGTTTTTTAAGCCATGGTGGTTGCAATCCCAATAGCCTCTACTGAGGCTTTGCTTACTTTGGGGAACAGTTCATTTGAAACTGATGAGACCAGATGTGGTGGGCAGGTGGGGGTGAGTAGTGTCATGGTCATACCCCCCTTTTAGATAGCACCATGGGAGCAGGAGCTGGGTACATTTAGGCCCCTGAAACAGATAACAACTTCCCCCTTCACTTCCCTTCTGTGCTCAACAACACAATCCCTCTTCTCCTATACCCCACTTCACCAATCTACTCCAAACAATCTCCAGCTGACCCAGGGGCTGCAGGGGGCTCCAGAGACACTCCTGCCCTGCTCCAACTATGCTGCAGGGGAACCAGGCTCAGCCTGAACATCCCCTGTCAGTTCAGAAGCAGGTTTACTGCCACTATCCCAAACCAAACCCAGCTTCCTACTCAGCCTTTCCACAGCCCTGGCTGGAGGCATCCAGGACTGGCCAGGACGGCTGCAGCAAGAGGGTCTACAAGTGTAAGTACAGAGGCTGAGGAGTTCCCATCTGCCCTTGGATCACTGAGAACAGTGGCAGCAGTAGGCAGCAGAGGAGGAAATGGGAAGGGAAGGAATGTGCCACTAAGCATGGAGAAGAGATGAAGGATTCTTACTTCCTATGGGCATTTTAAAAGAGTTCCTGACTGCTTCTTCCATAGCATGGTCTGCTTGCTCTACTGGAGGGTGAATGTCTGGAAGCAGGGTACAGCCACCCCTGCAGTACTAGGTACTGCACCCACCTTTTTAAGATCCTGGATCCACCTATGAAAACTAACACCCTAAATGAAGCAGATCTTTGATAAGTACCTTGTCTCAGAGTTATACCTACATATTACACTGTCCCAAGCACTCTTATTGCCCTAGACCAGGGGTTTCAAACATCTGGCCACAGGCTATATTGGCTTGGGACAGACTTTAAAAAAACCTGAGCCTGAATTGATTCAATCTTTGCAGGTTAGGCTAACCTGGATAGGCTGAATCAGTTTGTAACTGTAATAGACATCCCAGACATGCAGGCACATGACTGCAGTGGCTCAGGCTAGAAGTCAGGGGGCTTTAGAGCAGCCCTCCCTTCCCTTCTATACAGCTGAGCTGAGGGGTGCATGGCTAGGTCCTGGCAGGACACTGATTAGGGAAGGGTCCCTTCCTCCCACCTGGGAATTGATAACACAATGTTTATCATCCCATTAAAGAAAACAGGTGGGCATTACCAGCTACCTGTTTATTATGCTTTGGTCTGCTAGATCAGTCGTTTCCAAACATTTTTGATCGCGCACCCCTATCAGTAAAAAAAATTTGAGCATGCACCCCCAATATATGTATATTTATACAAATATACATCTAAATAGAAGTTTTAATATTTTCTTCCTGCACCCCAATGGATCATCTTGCGCACCCCCTGGGGTGTGCGCACCCCACTTTGGTGACCACTGTACTAGATAATGCTGTGTGCCTGTGTAAGGCAGAGGGGGAGGGGGAATCCCTGCTTAGAGGGGTGGGTGGTGGTGATAGAAGCCAGGCAGACAGCTGCAGTCTCTGCTGAGCTCCAGCCAGGGAACAGACAGGAGGGAGTCAGCCCTGTTGTGTCACAGAGCGCCCCACCCAGCCAGAGAGCATGCCGGGATGCTGGGGGAGTCTGATTTAACTTAAGCCAGAAAGGGGCCTGGGACAGACATTATATAAACTGGTTTGATCCAAATCAGTTAAATCTGATACTACATTCAACCAGGTTTATCTCAAACGAGTTTCAGCCATTTTCAAACTGGTTTATGTGCACCGAACATCTTTTCTGTTACAGCTTTAAACTAGTTTATGATCACTTAAACCAGTTTATGTATAATGTCTATCCCTAGCCATCATGCCTGCAGAGCTGTTCTGTCCACACAAAGATAAGCAATGGGTTTGAATCTGGGGCCTTTGGCCCTGGTGGACATGACCCTTGGTGACAAAGGAGTCACCAAGGGCTTTGTTCATAATGCCAATATAGCCCTGTGGCTTGCCCACTGCTCCTGCCACAATGACTACCACACCCACCATGTGCAAAGAACCCTATAGTCTCGTTCCAGCCCTGGAGCCAAAGTAAGTTTGATACCACGGCCCCAGACCAGCCTCTGATGAACTCCTCTGCCCATAGCTGATTGCACCACAAGATCCTCAGACAGCATTTTTATAGATATGTTCAATAGTAAAGTCTTCAGGCTCTTACCAGGGCCTTTACACCCTCCAAAAAGCTCTTTATGTGATATCTTCAGCCTCGGTTAACATCCCATCATCACAAAAGAAAATATTTCCGAAATATTTGAGGGCTTTTTTTTCTTCTTCCATTAGATGACCAGTTCAAAAATGCTGAACTTACTTGGATGAAGTAAGACTAAAATAGTCTTTTCTCAGCTTCGACTTAGTAGAAATCATATAATACTGTTTTCACTGAATGTAGGTGCGTGTAATAAGTAGCAAATGCTGTTCATAGACTGAATTATAGAGTTAATAGGGCAAATGATATTACAGTAAGTAGCATTTAGAGCACTTAAATCAAATATGAAAAAGTGTGCGATTAAATCAATAAAATTGATCTTATGATAACAATGGGATTAACTCTCCACCAATATAAATCCTGTGCAACTCTGAAGTCTTAGCATGTGCTCCAAGATCATTATTCACTAGGGTGCTCCCAACAAGGCACTGGGCACTTTTAATTAGTAAGCAAGGCTGATTAAAGCATCCACCCATCACATGCATCAGCAGCACAGAGTGCCTCTGCACTGAGGAAATGGCGTTGATGCACTTTAAACTAAAGCACAATCAAATGCATTTTAGTTCAAAGCTCATTGCCGCCATTTTCTCAGAGCGAAGGCATGCTGCACTGCTAATACATGTGGCGCATGAGGCTGCCTGCATACATTAATTTACATGCTCCAGAAGACTCAGTTAATCAAATCTACTCTGATGCACTGCATTTCCAGCATATTGCAGCAGGCTCCCCGCATGTGTGCAAGTGTGGCAAAGCACTAAATCAGTTATCCGTGTGCTTTGTTCTGTTGGGGCACAAGTCATCACAGAATTTGGGTGTAACAATCAGAAGTTTAATGGACTCCAAAATCAAAGTGCTTAATAAAGTTTAAAATGAATACATTTCAATGCAGGAGAAGGTTCTGAATTTTAAATACAGACTGTGAAATGAGAGAGGTGATTAATTTGGAGTCAGCTACAATATGTGCTGATTAGTATGGAATTTGGCATGCGTGACCATCAAAACTAGCATTCTTGAGTATAAAGAGGGATACAGGAAGACAGAACACATTAAAAGTTTATACTGATATGAAGAATGGAGGGAAACTGAAGGAGTGAACAGATTTAAATCGATTTTTGAAATGCATAAGAGAGTCACAAGGTGAGCCTCTCTGGAAAGGATAAAATTAGCTGTAATTGGCTAGCGAGGTCTGTTCACAGTTCAGACATTTATTTTCATCCTGTTTTTTCCTCATCATAGAATATAATTACATAAAAATAAATATGCACCTACAAAATATGCTACATTAGTAAAATACTGGTGTTAATTAAATTTAATAGGTATGGGGAACATTATTTGGGCATCACTGAAACAATGAGTTTTAAGTTTCTGCTGACAAAATAATACTTTTCAGATATTCTTCACTATCTACAACTCAGAGCATATTTCTGAAATTACAAGATTCCAAACTTTTAAAGAAAAACTGAACAGTTAGAAAGAAACTGTTTCATCCTTTAAAATAAAATGCTTGAAATAACTTATTATTTTGGAGCGAAGTGCAATGGATTCAACTGAACATGAAAAATGTAATTTAACTAAATATTATAATTATTCAGTCTGTGCTTAATAATCACGGAGAATAACGAATGTTTGAACTAACAGAAATGCTAGAAGTTTCTTCCAGTTTTGTTATTGAGTTTTTATATAAATTTGGACAGCATGACATAATCACTGTAAAAAGCCTTTTGATTTTGGAGTGTTTTTTCCAAGTCACTAATGTTGTGTTTTTATGGTGATATTTTTATGAAAGGAAAAATGCAAAATGTATAATTGACTGGCTGACTATCTATTAAGAATAGTCACAGATATAGCAGTCACCATTAAACAATGAACATCAGTAAGAAATTCCTTACATTTGCCAGGTTTCTTTTTTTTAAAGAATTATAAAGCAGCTGCAGCAACTTAGACTGCATTAGGTGGCAGCTGTTGTTGTTAATGTGCTTGTTGTGTTTTTTTAGTGATGATCACATTACTTACAAGGCTATGTTCTTCTGCTACGTGGTGGGTAGGGAGAAGGAAAAAGTAGTAGTATGGAATGCCTGCCGGTGTGCTGAGTTTCACCACCGTTACTGTTTTTGTCCTGCAGGTGCAAACATGTGTTTTCCAATATGGTATTGCAATTGCAACGTCTATTGTTGCAATAGCCACAGAATAATTGCTCTACAGTTAAATAAGTTTCACAGGAATCAAAATACTTCAATTACCCCGACTTTCCTCCCATTACCTCCATGTGTGCTGGAAGTGCAGCTATACAAGTTAAGATTGTCTCCTGTGCAGGTGCATTAATTTGGGGTTGAGAAACAAGGAAATCCTTCCATGGGGTGCAGGAAACCCCAGATCCTGGGAATCATGGCTGCTGCTAACCCTAGGACTTGGGGAATGAGTGGAATGCACAGACCCTAGGGATAATAGCTGCTATGATCCCTACGGCTCAGGGGGTTTATATTGAGCATGGTGCACCCCTGTGACTGGGAGCCCTGTCACCTGAGATGGGGAGACCCTGCTACGCACCAAATTAAAGTTGGATAGCAACCAGCTATAAAGTTAGTACACATTTTTTAGGTTTAACTTGATAGCTGGTTGGAGATTTTATTGTTTGGTAGCTACTTTGCATGTATAACTAGTTAATTGTGCAACACGTGTAATGTTTAGAGAAGGTCTCAGAAGACATCTAAAAAAGGACCACTTGTGTGGTTGTTATACCAAGTTTAAGTCTAGAAAAGAAATCTATTAATACATCTACTTTTGCAACACATTCTTACCCTTAAAATTGTGTCAGAAAAAAATTAGAGTAGGGCAAGAACCCAGCAGTCTTTGGCATGACCTATTTTTTAGGGACTTGAGCACAGCAGGATACAGGTGTACTTAGGTACCTAACAGGCAGAATAGAAACTGGCCCTTTGATGTCAAGAAAGATAAATAAGAACGAGTTTGTTGCCGGTAGGTCTTGCTTGACCAATCTTATTTCCTTTTACGACCAGGTGGCCCATCACCTGGACAAGGGAGAGGACATTGATGTCATCTATCTTGACTTCAAAAAAGCCTTTGATCTGGTATCCCATGATCACCTCTTGGCAAAACTGGCCAACTGCGGCCTCGGGTCCACCACGATCTGCTGGCTGGAGAAGTGAATCCATGGTCAGACCCAGAGGGTGGTGGTTGATGGAAGTCAATAGTCATGGCGCCCTGTGATCAGTAGGGTCCCCCAAGGCTCTGTCCTTGGACGTATATTGTTCAACATCTTCATTAACGATGTGGATATTGGAGTCAGAAGCAGACTGGCTAAGTTCACCAGTGATACCAAACTCTGGGGTAAAGCATCCACACCTGAGGACAGGAAGGTGATTCAGGCTGACCTTGATAGACTCAGGAAATAGGCAGATGAGAACCTGATGGTGTTTAACACCGAAAAATGCAAGGATCTCCACCTTGGGAGGACAAACTTGCAGCATCCATATAGGCTTACCAGTGCTATGCTGGCTAGCACTACGGATGAAAGGGACTTGGGTGTCATGATTGACCACAAGATGAATATGAGCCTTCAGTGTGATGCTGTGGCTAGTAAAGCAAGCAAAATGCTGACTTGCATCCGCAGATGCTTCTCAAACAAATCCCAGGACATCATTCTCCCATTGTACTTGGCCTTGGTGAGGCTGCAGCTGGACTACTGCGTCCAGTTTTGGGCTCCACAATTCAAAAAGGATATGGAGAAGCTTGAGAGAGTCCAGAGAAGAGCCACGCGCATGATCAGAGGTCAGGAAAACAGACCTTATGACAACAGGCTGAGAGCTATGGGACTCTTCAGCCTGGAAAAGTACAGGCTTAGGGGTGATCTGATGGCCACCTATAAGTTTATCAGGGGTGTACACCAGAATCTGGGGGAACAACTAAGAAAGGAGCTTTACTGGGCCTTGTTGAAATCAATCCTTATAATATCATCTCTATAGAAATATGCCCTTATCTTCCTAAAACATAAAACAAAGCAGAAGTTAATGTTGCTTTTGTAACAGGAAGTGGGGGCTGGGGGAAGCCATAGAAATCAAAACTAGGGGAAACTTGGATGATACAGAGCAGTCCACTAGAGTTAGTGAGGTAATTTACAATATCTAATATATGGGATGGAAGAATGTCTTTCTCGTTCTGAATTTCTAAGTAGAGCAAACACCCATATAGCATATGTTATTCTTTCAAAAGGTTATGACTAATTATTTGCATCTCAGTTACTAGCCCCAGGCAAAGAAATCTGCCCATATGCAGAGATCCTTTATAGTCTTATCCACACTTAGGTCCCATGTAAGATAAATTCTGATTGCAAAGTCGATTAAATGATGCCTTCTGTGCAAAGGTGATTTTCATAGCTGTGAATTATGATGAAGTCTAATTGAACATATGCTTGCCAGATGCTTAATAGAGATATACTGATTTACACCAATTTGGGATCTGGCCCATGATTTGCAGTTCACATGGTAATTTTTGTGATTAATTTGATTTAGCAAGATGCTTAACTAGCATACACAGAATAAATTCTTGATTATATATTCAGTTCTTGTACTCAGAATTCATTATTCAGTCTATGTAGGTTGGTTCTATACTCTTCACAAAATGTATAATTCATCTTTATAGAATATTCTTGAGGTCTTGAGTTTGTATAATTATAGAAGGATTAGTTTATGGATATAATAGAAGCACCCGCAGTTTTTTTTTCTTTAAGATGAAAGCATGTAGTGCTATAGATCCTAATATTTAACATATTTTAAATTGTCTGGGGTTTAGAAGTAACTACCTTCAATGTGTAGTACTTCGCCCCTCTAATATGAGGGGTTTTGCCCTCTTGGTAGTAGATGCTATCAGAGAAAGGATACTTGTCAGTGGTATGACAGCAGGTACTAATATGGTTCAATTAATTTAATTACTATTGACTATACCATAATATTTGGAGACAGAGATGATGGTGGCTAGTAGATTTTATGACTGGGGGTAGGAGGGAGGGAGGGAAGGACACCAAACATTGATGGGGGTGGAGTCTGAAACCTATCACTTGGAAAGGTTAGGGTGCTGCTGGATCTCTTTCTGAATCTGGGCATCCCGGCTGTGGCAGTGGCTGGAAGCATCTTTCACCAGCTTTATCTGGTAATAAGGCTGAGACTTTCTTTCAGATTTGGACCTGGCTACTAACATCCATTCAGTCAGTCATTCTCAGTAGTCACTCCACAGCTTGGGAACTCCCTCCCTCTTGAAACCCATCAGAGCCCAAGTCTGAACACCTTTCAGAATCATTGCAAGACCTTATTTTTCACTTTTTAGGAAATAGCGGCAGTTAAGCTCTGGGCTATTGTTTGGGGAATTGTTTTATTTTCTATTTTTATTGCTTGGTTTGATTATAAGCTTCCCTGATTTTTATTTACTTATTTTTGGCGCTGGGGGGGGGCATCACTTACAGTCCTTGAAGGACGAAATCACAGACCCTGAGCAGATGCACCCAGCTGTCTGCTGCTTTCTTCCTGCTCTGCAGTCTCTCTCTCTCTCTCTTGGGATGAGCACTCTGTCATGGTACTGCTGCCTCTACCTCTGCAGCCCTGCATCTCTTCCCAGAGCCTCTGGCCTGCTATTGCAGCCACTAACTTTCTCAGTTTACTGATTTCCAGTTCTCTCAGCTCGTCTCTCTGTTTCTCTTTTCTAATTCAGCCTCCTAGACTCTTTTCCTTTGGAGTCTTTTAACTACCTTTGGCCAGCCCCATATCTTTCACAGCTGGATCAGTCTTCCAAGTAGCCCTGTAATTAGCCTCACTGCCTGCAGCTGGCTGTAATCCCTGCAAGTCTGCAGATTCCTCCAGCCTGGAGTGTGCAGCCTTTACTAGCCAGCCTGCTACACTCCCTCTCTTACCTCAGGGTAGACCTTTGATTAGCTTTGGCTGCCTGCAGCTGGCTGTAGTCGCTGTCAGCCTGTGGACTCCTCCAGCCTGGAGCATGCAATCTGCTGCAAGCCTTTGTTGGTCATCCTGTTACAGGGAGGCTGGGAAGCATATGAATCAAACACATAAATAAATATAATATTGCAGTCTTTCTTTGACAAGATATTTAATAATGCATCAAGACTTATGTTGGTATTGAATACCAATTTGAGTTGAGGTTTATTTATTAATTTCAAATAACATAAATATGTTCAAATAACTGACTAAATTTGAAGGCTCTGAGATGCTTCTGTGATGAGTGTCTTTTCTAGCTATAACGTATAATCAAAACCATTAAACTGTAATATGAAAAATTAATTTGATGTTCATTTTTATTCAAAACATATTCAGTGTGTAATTATCTGCTGTATGCTGATATGTTTTCTATTGCTTCTATGGTTTCTCAGGTCATCTCTGATCCAAGTCTCTTATAACTCCTAGCAGAGAACAGCTCTGTATTTTTATAAAAATCACAAGTAGGACTCTGGTCACTTATTCTTTTATGAAACAAGGAAACAAAAAATGGTGGTTCTGTCACAGCTTTTATTGAAGAAGGCAGACTCTATAGATATGGATGGATGTAGGGGCTGGTGAAGACCTTTACATATTTGAACTGTTCAGAAAATATCCAGATTTTGGGTGCTTATCCAAAGACTCTGATCCATCCATACTAATAAAAACAAGTAAAAATGATTTTAAAGAGGGAAGGAAATATTACTAAGCTAAAGGAAATAATTAAGCTACTAGAACTGGAGGACACCACACCCCAGAACTCTACTGTCATAGGGCAAGCTACATGACAGCCTGGACTTTGATATATACTGTGCCTCTTAGGACAGGTTCCACAGTGCCATCTCTGTCCCTTTTTGTGATTCTGGCACTTTTGAATTGTCTGAGTCTGATGCTGTACCAGTAAAGTAAAAAAGAGCTTCCTCCTTGAATTTAGTGAACATCAGATCAATTTTTTCATTACTTCAAGCCATCCAACCAAATTAATCTAGTTAAGTACTCATGGACTTTATGTATGAATCATTTAAACATTAATAATGATTAATATTTTACTTTATTACATTGTAATTTATTCCTAGGTTCAACAAATAATCTTCTGATCATAACACATCTTTTATTGTGGGGCATGGCTACATAGATACTGCTGTTTTAAATCTGAAAGCAGAATTTGATCCCAGATCTGTAAGAAAGAGAAGACTAATGAGTTAAAAGAAGTGTCCCCAGGGCTACTACTGGATGTGCTATTCTAGCTTCATCTCACATATATCTATTTTTATCTGGCACTTTTTTATATGAATACATATCTAAAAATAAGATTAATTAAAGTTTTTAATTCTAATAAATTACTTAAAAGCTAGTGAAAACTCCCTTGAAAAATAGAGAGCGTTTCTTCTTTTACTTTCATTAATATAATCACATTATCACATTATCTTGAATAAGTTTATACACTAGCATAAGGGAGGAAAATTAAGCCATACTCCTATATTTGCCAATATTTTCCTCTGTACTGGGTGTTAATTATTTGGCTATATAGTACGCCCTGTAACAAAATAAAAAGAATAATAAAAATGCATACTTTTCCCACCCCTACAAAGAATGAATACAAATTGTATGGACACAACTTATAGTAATATGGGCATGAATGTACATAATTTAAATGTGCATGGTTTTAAAAATCTGGTCACATTTCTTGTTGATTCATAATTATACTCAGTTCTGCTAAAGAGCCATCAAAATCAAAATAAGAGATTAAAGAGTCCTTCTGAGGATTTTCTCCCTTTTCTGGAAAAATGTTTGCAATGAAAGAGAGTGAGATAATAGAGAAATTAATAAAGACTTTTTTCATTCATCGGCTTTTTTCAACTGCATTCAGGTGAGGCATACTTTTTAATTCAGTTATATTCTCTCTCAAAACTCATACCATTTCATATTGCACACGTTGTAATTATGAATTGATTAATGCAACGTCATTAGAGGTAGTTACAGAAACGGTCCTATAGAACTGTGTAGCAGGGCTCTAAGGTGCCTGCTACTGACAACAGTAGCATGAGCTCAGCTGCCAGTCACCAGGGCAGCACAGATGTGGGTTGCTGGGGCAACCAGTCTGGTCAGCTGACCGGAAGGGGGGCAGGGCCTGGCCTTTATAAACAGCCAGGTTGAGGCTGTAAGGGTAGTTCCCCTCTGGCAGCCAAGGAAGCTTGGAGCTCTGCTGGAGCAAGTAGGGCAGGCATACCAGAGAAGGCTGATGGCCTGAGCGGTGTCAGCATGATGGTATGGGGTGGAGAAAACCCTGATAGGGATATGGATGAAGGATAGCCAGGTTGGCTTGGGATTTACGTTATAGCTCAGGGGCTTTGTGTTTTCTGTTTTGTTGTTGTATAACACTGGTGGACCGGGTGAGGCTGTAGAGGTTGGAGGAGGCCTCATGGGAGCTCCCCGGTAGTGGGGGGGGTTCCTGGCTCTGGAGAGGGAGCTGCATTTTGGGGGGTCCCGACCCTGGCCCCAGTGTGGGCAGTATCGGGAGGAGCCCAGTGTGGTCGCAGGCAAGAAGCCCCAGTGGGGGCCAGACCTGGGAAGGGGGTCTGGGGGCCAGGTAAGGCTGAGGCTGCCTGAGCCCCAATTGTGGAAAGCCCCAGTGGGGCGTGGGACCCAAAAAGGGGGTCTGGGGGCCAGGCACGGCTACAGCCACCTGAGCCCCGACTGCAGGAATCATGAGGCGAGACAGGCCCCAGTGCGGGCTGCGAGAGCACGGGAGACAGGCCCCAGTGCGGGCTGCGAGAGCACGGGAGACAGGCCCCAGTGCGGGCTGCGAGAGCACGGGAGACAGGCCCCAGTGCGGGCTGCGAGAGCACGGGAGACAGGCCCCAGTGCGGGCTGCGAGAGCACGGGAGACAGGCCCCAGTGCGGGCTGCGAGAGCACGGGAGACAGGCCCCAGTGCGGGCTGCGAGAGCACGGGAGACAGGCCCCAGTGCGGGCTGCGAGAGCACGGGAGACAGGCCCCAGTGCGGGCTGCGAGAGCACGGGAGACAGGCCCCGGAGGTTAGGGTGCACAGTGTCACCGAAGGCAGGGCACGGACTGGGACATCTCCAGGCACCGTGCGAAGGAGGGTTAGAAAGGCAGCCTCCCATCAGTATTACCATCAAAGACGTGGCGGGCGAGATAGCGAGGGTGCATTAAACCTGATTTGGCACAGTAGGCAGGGGGCACTAGGGGAGTTCCGGGGCCCCGTAGGTCCCATCCTGCCACAAACTGCAAACTCAAAACTGTTGGAAGGTGATGGGATGGTTTCAAAAACTACTCATCTTAATCCTAAAGCATTTAGGACTTTTTTCCCTTCCTGAAAGGGACAACAGGAAAGTTTAAAACTGTAGAATACTACAGAAGAGAATCCTGCATTGGCAATAAGATGAACAAGGTGATTTCATAGATCTTTTACATCTCTATTTTTTATTATTCTATTACAAATACTGGGAGGATATTTATGTTAACAAAGGACACTGATACTTACCTGATGTGCTACCTTTAGTTTTCAAAATTAGTATATGTTGATGCAGACAGAATTCTCTTCAGCTAACCATTGAATATAATCTGCAATATAATCAGGCTTCATGCTTCACACCCATTCTTTTGTCCTTTGACTGCTATTATCTTTGCCATTTATGTTCCTTCAGTGGGCCTCATTTTGCTTTTTAAATACAAAACATATTCTCTCATCCCTTATTTTCTTATTGCAACATAGTCCTTTTTGTTAACTCACAAGACTGTTAATGAAGAATAATGAATACTTTCCTGCAATTTCAATGTTGCAACTGCTAATCAAAAAATGTTATTAACTTGAAGAGAATTTAGGGGAAAAGTAACTTTTTTATTAGTTGTGAACATAATGACAGTTAGGTGAAGGGAGAGAATTCTCCATCAAGTTTAATATTTTAGGGCACTAGAGACTAGGAACGTTAAATTTTAGCAAAACCTTAATAAAAAAAGTATTTTCAAAAAGACCAGTGGCCTAACTTTATTCTCTTGGAAGTCAGTGGGAGTCATGCCATTAATTCAAATGGGAGAAAATAACTCAATGCTGAGCACTTGAAATTATCGTTATAATTGTGCTATTTAGAGTTTGTAGTGCTTGCTATACGAGAATATTTCAAATACATAACGGGGATGCCAAATTAATTCAATTTTATATACATCTGCATATACAAAGAGGGGGAAATTGAAAAAAGAATTCACCTATAGGAAAAACTCATGGAAGGTGAAGTTCTTGTATTTGTCCTTCTTCAATGTGAAGGCTTCAATTTATCCTGCCCTATGCCCTAGTTAGCATGTTACCATCCAATCCCCAAACTAATTTCAGACTACATTGTATTATTTATCAGTAACTTATCACTATACACTCTGGTTCCTGTAGATCTAATATTGCCTATAACTTGTAACCAAGTTTGAACGAATAAATGAACAGAAATTTTAAGGAAAAAATAGGTTTGCATTTCCAGTTAATTACATCAAAGCCTCAAAAATATTGACAACTCGTTCAACGCATCATTTACCAAATAATTATTGATCTACAAAATATTCAGAATAATAAATACTATATTCAATTTTTGACACAGTTCAGTTTCCAATCTCTACATAGAAAAGAATTAGAAACAGTGAATCAGACACTGATCCACAGGCTATATCTGCATTTGGCAAACTTTTCAGGTTGTCAGCTGGAATGACCCAACATAAGTCAGAGATAAGGGAGTGTTAGGACCTAGCCATGGTACAGAGGGCATAGAGAAAACTTCTGCAGCTGCCACTTCTTTCCACCATGGTTAGAGAACAACAGCCACCAAAGCCCTCCCACCCACACCAAATGCCACAGGAGCCCAATGTCTACAGGCTGAAACCAATGACTCTGTGGGCTGCAGGTTACTCACACTTTGCCTACATGATTAAGGGAACCAAATGCATTCTTTTAAAATATAATTAGATACTAGCTGAAAACAGCAAAACATTTGTGATTAAATTTTTATTGCAGAAGTATTTCTTTGAATACAGGTTTTTTTTAGTTATCCTTTGACGGAATACTTTAACAGAACCAAAACTTCTGATCCTCAAAAAGGCTATATCAAGGTGCCCATGTGTAAACACAGACTTAGGAATATAAATACATATTTTGTCAAAAGTCTGACTTTGTGACTTGTTTATTGTCATAGAGTAAGAGGGACTTGTATACATGACTAAAGGCCCTTGTACACATGAGGAAACTGTCCCTATTAGTGGTTTAATTGCCCTTTCTAATGATTGAATTGCATAACAGTGTACATGTTCAGCAGCATGTACGATTAAATTTTGTAACAGTGTACACGTTTGGTGTATTTAAATTTAAATGACTTTTCTACGTAGCAAACTGAAACACTACCCATGTATTTTAGTTTGCTATGTAACAAATTACAGTGATGTTCCTCACATGTACAAGGGCCCTATCTGGAGAAGGTGGCAGGGATGGTGCACAGGGTACTGGAAGCCCGGGTGTGCTTGGGGAAGCTTGGGCTTAGCAGGCTTCCAGTGCCCTGTGTAGCATCCCCACTGCTTTCTCAAGCTGCCAGCACACCCAGCCACCCTCCTACCATTTTTCTGGAGCAGCAATCCTGTTCCTGGGTGGTTCCAGGCAGTGGGAAGTGTGAGGTAGTGCTCATGCTAAGCAAGGCCTAGCATAAGTAACAACGCACTAAAACTCCCAGAATGCTTCAAGGAGGTTGAGAAGTCAGCGATTGACATTCTGGTTTTCACCATCTGACCCTTGAGTAAGAATGCTGGCAGTATGATAAAAATTGCAAGCAAAGCAGTGTTTTTTTTTAGAAATACAGAAATGCAAAGCTGAACCGCAAGAACAAAAACAACCATATATCACGCTGATAAAGTCTGGGGAGTGTTATAAGTAGACTATTAGAAATTAACATAAGAAGCATAACCAATTATAATAAAGAGCGTGTAGAATATAGATGAGTTAACTAGTAACCAATAGGAGTAAGAATTAGAAATGCATATGTATACGTGTTGTCATATATAAGTAATAGAGAAGTTATGTTAGATGCCTCACTCAGAGGGGACAGTTTGTATCTTTGTCTAAAAAAGATAAGGGACTCCTTCAAAATGAGCTGTTGACCAGTTCTGAGACTACTGAATCAGGCAGCCGCACCTAGCCTTCCGGTTAGAAAGCAAGGGCTTGATTTGGGAACCTCGTGAACCAACAGACCTCCTTAGTTTATGACTTTGTGAAACAATAAAAGTTTTAAATTTAACATCCAGGTCTGAGCCTGTGCTTAATTCAGTCCTTATATAATTCGGCACAAACTCACACAGGAAGGTGGCGGGGACAGTGCACAAGGCACTGGAAGCCCAATAAGCCTGAGCTTCCCTGAGCACACCAGGGCTTCCAGTGCCCCATGCACCATTGGATATGACAGATGCTGCCTGTAAGCTGGGACTGCACCCGCACAGCTAGCACCCTGGTCAGGCAGCCCAGGGGGCACTGCTGCCATGGAAGAAAGCACTGGATCAGCTCAGGGGCTGCACATCCCAGTGGCAGATCATGTGGGCAGGCTCCGCTAAGGGAAAAAAAAGGTAGAATGGGGCCTGATCTTTCTTTTTTTTTTTTCTCTTGGACCCTGCCTATAGCTCCTGTGGCCAGGGAGTGAGCTGCCAGTGGGTTGCACAGCCCCTGAGCTGCAGGGGTCCCGGTACTTCTTTCTATGGTAGCAGGGCCCCCCAGGCAGTACCCATACCAGGGAAGCACTGGGGACCCCTGCAGCTCAGGGCCCACCAGCAGTTCACCCCCTCGCCATGGGAGAGGCAGGCAACCTGGGTGGGGGAGGCGGGAAGGAAGTATTGGGCTCTTCACCACTTTTTTTTTCTTCCCTTCAGCAGAGCCTGCCCACTCCATGGCAGAGGGCTCCAGTGCTTCATTCTAGCTCTGACTTGCCTGCATATCTGT
>NW_017729033.1:81177401-81187156 GCF_001723915.1 Gavialis gangeticus | reverse complement strand
CCCTTCCAGCCCTAATGTCTATGAAATCTATGAAATGCCTCAGGATCTATAATAATAATAAGCTTATTCTGTCTATATGGGGTACTCTAATTGGTTGGTTCAGTAAGCGGTGTAATTGGCTGCTGAGACAACCAATCAGAGTGCTCCAGACAGACAGAATATACCTATTATTATTATAGATTTCCTCCCTCCTTTATGTAACTCCAATTAGTGTCAATAGTAGCATTTCTCAAATTCGGTGTCTCAAATTCATTTTCCATTATTTGTAATTCACTCACTCCAAATTAGGTTCACATTTATTGAATACATTTTAATAATTCTATCTATATTTGTTCCTTCTTGGGATATCTGTTAGATAGAGTGAGCATATGGGACAATGTGAAATCTGGGACATTGACCTCTCCCTCCCCACTCAGGGGTGCCACTACTGGCGGAGGCAGGTGCAGGGAAGCATAGTGCATCTCCGGTATTACTGTTCCAGCAGCTAAAGGAGTCAGTGACCTTTACTTCACAGGTATTAACAGTTATCTCCCCTTTTTAATGGTCATTCCACTAACCTATTTTTGGCAATTGTGCTTTCTAATAGAACTTCTCATTTCGCAATTTGTGCTGCTCTGCCTCCGCACTGGACTGCCGCCATGCCCCACACACAGGATGCTCATTTTAATATTCACCAGTTGGCCAGGACTGGCCTCCAGAATCCTATCATGGCCAAACTGGGATGTATAGCCATCCTACTGTTGGGTGAGGTACATGATGGCATATGTGTCTAGAGGACCAAGGAATTTTGTCAGATCGGTGGAGGATAGACTCCTTTGTTTTGAGTTCTTGTCTAGGGTTTCAATCAAAACAATCATTCTTCCTCTCTACACAAGATATTTAACTTATTCTTCTGGTTTTATGATTAAGCAAAATAAGTTTTTATAAAACGTGTTTTAATTCTTTTAAAGATCACTCTGATTACAAGGTTGTTTTTTTTCCAGAACTAATAATGCAATAGTCACAAAAACTAAATTTGCATGAGAAGTGCATCACTGATGGAAAATTCGTTATATAATTATTCCTAACATTCAAAAATATATTGATTCCTCTAATCTATACATATGGGGGGGAGGGGAGAGGGAGTGTAAAGCTCTCCTAAACAGCCTAATCCCTGGAAAATACATTTCTACTGCAGCTCCAAAACCAGCAAAAATGACTACAACATTTAGTTTATTTTCAGAGATTAGATAAATAGTTATCTTATTGTAGTTTTCAGCGTCTCTGAAAAAGAATCATGCTTCAAGCAATGGCATATCTAGATAAGAAGCTGACCCAGTTAAAATCTATCCTAAATCCTCTGTGAATCTTCTGGAGTTCTAAAACTAAAGTCTAGTTGGGTATGTTACAGGGATTTTAAAAAGTATAAAAGAAATAAAGTTTAATACATGCAGACAGAGTGTGATGCAAGGTGATACTGAGGGGTAAGTAGATGCTTATGGTAGGCAAGGTAAAGCTGAAGTGTAAGAACTGAGAATGCCTAGTTACAGCAAACCCATGTTACCAATAATCTGAAGGGACAGAAACCATTACACTGCTGTTATTTTATTTTCTCCAGTAAAACTATTTCCTTTTACTTTTAGGACATATTGCTCTGCTACTCAGTGTCAACTGGTGGTCAAGACCTGTCCTAGCATTAGTAAAGCTATTCATTAGAGCAGTATGATTATACCTCTTCAGTTTTCAGGAGGTTAATCAAGTTGAGCCATTTCCAAACTATCTCCTTGTTCAAACTCAGGTCAGGCTACCTAGTTGAGACTCTATGTTATGGTTGATCATATTTATAAGTAAAGATTTAGAACTTGAAACTGACTGCATGGTAGTCAGAAGAAATCAACTTGGGACCATCAGTAGGAAATACATTTAATACAAAGATACCAAGAACTTAGTTCAGCAAAACAAGACGGGCAGTGAATATTCATGTTATTTATTTCCTACTGTCACCTCCAAATGAGAAAAGTAGGGCTTTCAGATTCTTCACATTGGGCTTATGTAGCAATATTTGAATTTATGACTGTGCCAATGCATCCTTGGGTGCATGCCACTTTAAGAGCAGAGTCAGGCAGCTACTAGGTGCCTCATGACAGCAGCCATTTTCAGAGCAAGGAATACAAAGACTGCAGTTTGATGCTGCCAGCCCAGACAGAAACACTGTCTGGATGAGCTGCACCAGGAATATCTTGAAGGTAAGAGAAGGAGGCTCTCAGTCCTGGCCATGACCTAAAATTGCACTATGCTGGGGAAGGGTGGCCTGGTAGGACTCCTAGTAGCATGGGAGCCCCCAGGAAATGCCAGGCCAGTTACCTCCCCAGTGAAAGGTGAGGAGGGGCACTTTAACCCCAGTCCCCATCTTCAGGTGGGTTTTGAAGGCAGTTGTGGAAGTAGTGGGGCCAGGCACAGCAAGCAGAGTGCCACCTGAGCCCAGCAGGAATGTGAGATCCCAGAGACCCAGAGTGGGTAGCATGGGGAGTGTAGTTGTGTGGCCCAACACAGAGTAGGGTTGAACTGGGAGTAGGCCTGAAGGGCAGCCCAGCTCCGTAAGTTCATCATGAAGATGAAAACCCCCAGGGTGGGGCGTGGTGTAGAGGCCCTAGGAAGGGTATAGTAGGAACCCCATGTGTGGGGAAGAGGTCAAGGCATGGTCATGGATGCCTGAGGCTATAGTTTGGGCCAGAGACCAAGTAGGGGGTTCAGCCAGAGAGTTAGGGGTGAGTCCTGACCCCAGTAAGTCCTGCCCCATAGAGGCAGGGGGGCAGGTCAGCATGTGACCCAGCTTCAAAGTGTGCCCCCATAACACTGACACATGACAAGAAGAGATTACAAAAATAAAAGAAGAAATTGGTTTAAAATTTTTCAAAAAATGTAACTTCAGGTATTAGCATTTTTTAACCCTATATATCAGGTAAACTGTTAAGTGAACAGTACTGCACATTAACTCCTCTTCCATAATTTCAAAATAAAAGACTGTCATAGTTATGCTCAAAAAGTTATTTATTAAGGTTTTGATTCATTATGCACATGATGATTAACTACATTCTATGCAGGAGAGAACTTAAGCATATGTTTTGCATTTAACCATATTCTGTAGTTAGCATCAAAGCTGTTTTAATGGTGATAAGTTATTGAATTTGCTTGCATCCCCTTGACCAGAATTTGGGGAGGAGAAGAGGCAAGGGAAATAAACAAGTGAGGAAATATCATAAGGGAGAAGATTTCAGAAGTCAAGAGAAAGACAGGTTACAAGAAACTGGCTCAAGGTAACTTGCTGTTATTTACTGGTTTTATACCAATTAGGTCTTGTTTATGGCTGATGCATCTAAGGAACTTGTTACATATTTCACTTTGATCAATATTTGAGCGGCTCAATGTTCATATGAGTTCGAGTTTGGAGCAGTCACATCTTAAAGCTTAAAACCCTTTTTTGACTGTCCCAAACTTGTACAGCTGTTATGTGCCACTAGAGGGCTGGGGAGCAGGGGCCTGACTAGGAGCTACAGCTGTGAGTAGCCATTACTAAGCTACTGAGCCAGGACAGGCTTCTATCTCTGCTGGAGGCAGAGTTAATAGGATGGGAGTGGGTAATGAAATAAGAAGTGGAAAGGAAATGGAGGTGAGAGATGGGTGGTGAAATGAAGGAATTAAGCCACTGAAGGATAAAATAAGAAGTAAACTAATTAAAAAAATAAAGATGAAGTAAATTAAAGGTCTCATGTTTTAATAAACTGTGATTTTGGATTTGGGTGTGAGGGGTGCTGGTCGTGCTTCCTGGGGTGGGTGGGAGGTGGAAGCAGTGAGGGAAGCTACTGCTTCTGCCCTGGGAAGGAAGCCCCATCTCACGGGGATCTGATCTAGCCCCCTACCTTGTTCCACTCGCCCATCCCTCCCCAGATCCCACTCCTGAACCTGTCTGATGCCTAAGACTTAGATAGCCAGCATGTGTTCCACAGGCTGTTTCATGGGGTTACACCTTGGGGGTGGGAAAGGCACATGCCAAGAGTTGTAGGGGGAGTTGGCTTGGTGCCAGAACCACCCCCTGGGCACTAGATTCAGGGGGTGGAAAGTTTGTCCACACAGAACAGGAGGCTGGGGGAAGGGACACTGCATCCTGGGATGCTGGAGGCTGCAACTTGGGTGGCTCATCTGTGCATAGTGGTCACATATTAATGGAACACAAGTTGGGAAACACAGATCAGGGATAAACCTGCCCTGAAGTGACATAACTTTAAGCTCCCTAAAGTTTTCTTAAAACTAGTTTCAGGTGTTAAAGTGTGGACAATCCAAAGGTTAAGAGCTCCAGGAGCCACCTAAAATTAAGATATGACAATGCGCTGATATAGGTGATTAACAACAAACAAGGTATACTCAATAATGGAAAGAGTTCATATTAATATTAGTAGGGAAACGTTAGGCACACTTCTATATTCTCTAGCCATATTTAACAAGCTTCTGAAGTTAGGCCAGCTAATCAAGTATAAAAATCTAGGTTCACCTCAGAATCTTTGTTCTTTGACCTTGAACTTGAATGGTCCATCTGCACTTGAAACAAGAAAAGCACGTATTTGAATCATGTTTTAAAACTGAGATAAAAAATCTTAACCAAAATCTGCACGGAATTCATGTAAAGTTCATGTAAAAAAAACCTTGAAATCTTCAGTAAAGTGGAACATAGTGATTCTGTCTAAAATTTGACCCAGTCTATAGCAGTTTTTTTTTTTACTCTTTTTAAACTTATCATACAGCTGATCAGGACATTCAAAATCATTTGCCTCAAAATATTTCCACAGAATCTTAGACAAAACTGGGGTTAAAAATACATAGAAATAGTTCAGTTATCTTTAAAATCACTTGTTGAACTCAGAGCAGCTTCAGAAGGGTGTTCCAGCACAGGCTTTGGTAGGTAATCTGTAATTACTTACTCTATCAAGTGTTTACTCTTGGCTTTTTGATAGTAAAAAGCTACTCCTTTTTTTTGATAGTGAAAACTTCCTTCTATATATCTTGAAATGTTAAGTTTTGTCTGATGGGCATAACAAGAGGTTGAGAATTTATTGGTGTAGCGTGTGCAAGCACTGTATCATCTAATCCTATAATCGAATCATAAAATCTATTTTTAATGAAATCTTCATATTTTCTCAAGCAGGAAGCAACTGTAACCACCTGAAACCTGAGACCCTGAGACCCTGCTCCTGCCTTTGGTTCAAGGTAATTTGCATCATCACATGTCCTGCAAGGAGGTGAGAGGCTCCATACCAACTATGAACTTGCTGCCCAAAGGAGTTTTCCATCTATTGACTCCTCTGTGAAATCCTATGAAATACGAACTTTCATTTGTACCCAGGAGAATTTTTACAATCTTTTCTCCAATGCCTGATGAAGGTTTTTTTGTGCCCCAAAGCTTGCAATTATGATTTTTTTTTTCCGCAAAAATCTTGTTGGTCTAATAAAAGATACCATCTCTAGTATAAGTCCTGACTGGTCTATCATCTCAAGCTTTTTCTAGTCATTTCTTGCTTTTTTTTTCAGATTGTCTCATGATTTTTTAATTTTTTACAAATCTACACTCTCTAAGCTTTAACATGATATACAACATGCAGGTACACAGTAAGCACAAATATCCTAAAATGTTTTTAGACCATCTACTCTTTAGAATATTAGTACATAGGTTGTGTTGTTATGGAAAAATGGATTTTTTTGGTTTAATATGCCTTACCTATGTCGTCTTATCATTCATATTCTACTTATATTTCAATAGCAATCTTAATACTAAAATACATTTAAACTTATTCTGTTGTATATTTGTTTTTCATGGGACAGGCTCCCCCAAATTCCCTTGGTTCCCAAACACATCTTGGGGAGCAACAGTTCCTAAAAGCAATTCTGGGTACATTTACTTTTTGTGAATCAGGATCTTAATACTGGAGAAGTTTCAATATCTGGTAAAATACTGCAAGTGACATAATAGACAGCCATTTTTAAGTTATTGTACCTCTGTCTCTGAAGAGATAATCATTAAAACAGTCATTGGATAAAGTTGTTAAAACAAACGTATGTTTTGTAAAATATCTTTCACATTTGATGACCCTTTAGTGCAAATGACAAACTATTCTTCAACATACATTTCAGTACCAGAATTCAGTATGAGAAATTAAGACAAGAATTTAATTTTCCTTGGTTCCTATGTGCACTGAGAAAATGTCTACCTCACTAAGACCAAAGCTTCTGGTTAGAACTCAGGCCTGTCTCCCTTCTGGGATATCAGCCATCCTACACATACCTCTTTCTCTTGGTTGCTAAGGGGGGCAACTTCAAAAAGAGCACTGAAGACAGAACTAGTCAATGTTTGATCTGTGGCATGATTACAGCACTGTACAAGGAAGTAAAACATACTCTGCTTTCTCCCCCTAGTGTCCTAAATACCCATCTATTGAGACTGAAGCATGGGAAGGACCATATCCACCTCAGTCTAACACCTCCTAGTCATTGGTTTTGGGCCACCAACATTTTTTTGACACATGGACACTGACGCATATCACAAGGGACATGTATACATAGTTGAACGTAGTGGGCATGCGCACTTATGAACTCACACTATCAGAAAACAAAATTGGAACGAGCACACAAGTATCAAAAATGCCATTAAGATGACTGAAAAACTGACACTTAGAATTCTATTTGCCTTTGTTCATCTATCTTAATTGTACTGAGGCACAGAATTATATTATCAGTCCCTAAATGCTTTCAGATATGGACTAGCTTACTTTCAATATGGAAAATATGACCTCAAACATTTTTACATCATATTTGAATGAGAGATGTGTCATTCATTTCATTAAAGTGTCAGATTAGCTTTGGGCATCAACGCATGCCATTATGATTTAGTTAATGAAAAGGAAAGAGGGAGGAAACAATTCTCTTCAAAAGCTCGATTCTCTATATGTAAACAGACATCTCTTCCATAATGCCTGCAACACATTATTATGATGACCAACTGCCAGTTTAAAAAACAATACTTGACTCATTTAAAGAAGTGATATGTTTCTTAAAAGCTTTTTATATATTTTACCTAGAAAGGGATAGTCCTTGTTTACTTCTTAGATACAAGATTTTTGTTAATTTTAAAACTTCTCATCTCACTTACACAGAGTTTTCCATTCATCAATAGAAAATTAAAAATAGATTTCCATTTTAAAATAAAATATTTTTAAAACCAGCTACTTTGAAGCCATGTTTTACAAGCATTTTAACATCATAAAAAAGCTAGAACAAAGCACGAAGCTTTTTAGCCTAATTTTAATTTAAAATCTGCAGTCTCATTTCTCTGATGGTACCCTTAAATAGGAGTATAAAAATTTCCTAATATCAAGGTATCTGAGGCAACATATTAGACAGAACATGGTATATGATTGTTTGCTCATCATGTGCCTCAAATTAGATGACATCTATAAGAATGAAGAAAATGTGGATATGGATTTCAAAAGAAATTTCTAGCTTTGAAAAGAAATTTGAAAAAAGGGATACATGCAGACAGTACACTTATATCAGCCTAACTGCTGAACTGTACATACATTCAAAAAGGTTAGATCAGGCAAAATGGGGCCATCCAATCTGACTTAGTTCACCCATATAAAGACTTTAAAGTTAGATCGACCTAACTAGGGTTAGATTGATCTAAGTGATGATCTGTATGTACATTTTGAAAGATTTGATTAGACTGGTCCAATTTAACTTTAATTCACCTAGAAGGTGAACTATGTATATTGTGCCATCCCATGCCCAGTGTAACCCAAATGTGTGTACCAGCACAACCCCAGAGAGACAACACCCCCCACCATTATGCAATCACTAGTTCTCTCTGTGGGCTTGCCAGTCCCCCTGGACCCTCTAACCTTCCTGCAGACCCACTAGCCCTGCTTCCCACCCTGACTTACTTAGATTCCATTTCTGGTGTGGATCCCAGCACAAGCAAACATGTACACATACAGGATCTGACCTAGTACCACACAGCTTAAAGTGAGCCCTTTGATTGTAGATCAGGTCCAGGGAACATCTGTGTACACATGCACACCACACACCTGGAGCTAGCAAAGCCCAGGTGCTTGCCCCAGCCCCAAGGCTGTGTTCTCTCTATCATGACTAAGCTATCTTTAGCCCTCTGACCTCCTACCCCAACTGGACAAGCCCCATCATGGACCTGCCTGCCCCCCGGTCCCAGCAACCATCCCCCAAGAATGTGCTAGCTCCCTGATCCTGCCCACCCCTCCCCCAACCCTGGCCTAGATTGGGCTCCCAGTATTGGCAAATGTTGACAAAATCAGCACCCAGTCTAGGATCATGCTGCTTAAAGTAAGCAATATGACAGTACTTTTGATCCCAGGAATGTCTGCACTTGGCAAAAGAATAGCTCGTTGTTACATATTCCAAAGATGAAACTAGCTGGAATGCCACTTTCTGGAGTTTACTTAAAGTTCACTTGTTTTCTCACAACCCCAAAGCTTTAAATTCTTGTTCACAAAAAATGTTGAGCCACGGGAACAAAAACTAGACACATCATGTTTTCTTTTCAGGAAGAAATGAGAAACAGAACATAGCAAGGACACTTACCTGGGATCAGGGTTGCAAACTGTCCATGATTTTATGGACAGTCCATACTAAAAAGTCAAGGGCAATTCTAAATGTAACTGGTGTAAGAAGGTGTTTACTCTAGCAAGTGATGGTGTATGATATGTACACAGCGGTGCTATAACAAATCCATGCTTTAGTTGAACATTGCTTGTGAATGGGGAAATTTGTTCACTTCAGAACACCCAGTTAAAAATTATTTTCCCAGGCTTCTGAATTGGGGCTTGAGCCAGGTAGAGAAAATCGATATTAAACCCTTAGAGTTTGAACCTGACCCTTGTATGATCATCCAGGGCCTAACAGAATGGCTACATTTACATTATGTAAAGCATATATCAGTTAACAGTTTGGCTGTGAAAAAAATGTTTGCAGATTATCATCATAAAAAAAAAATGAAGAAGAAGAAATTCTTGGGTTGCCTACCCTTTCTGAAATGAAAAAAGCAAGATTCAAATCCATATTGTACTAGATTCTGCCTAGATCCCAGATCATTCCAACTCAGGCAGAATAGAAACTTGACCCTAGAGGCACTGACACGTGCAGTGCCTCCCTGTAACCCATGGTGCTTCTTGCAAAGCACCATGAGTTACATCAATCCCCACGACTGAACATACATTCTCGGTTGGGTCTGGGGGGCTGAGCAATTAAGCTCCAGTTTGTAACTGGCAGCATATTTGCAGCCTCTCTCTCCTAGCTCCTCCCCTCTCCTCCCTGCCCTGCTCCCAGCTCTGGTACTGTTTTCAGGTTGGGTGGGGAGAAGGGATGGGAGGAAGCTTGGTCTAGTGTTTGCCCAGCTTGTGTTGGTAGGGGAGCCCTGAGGGGGGGAGGGCCTCCAATCCACCCAACCTCCCCCTCCAGCATAGGCTGGGCAAACCCCAGACAGAACTCCCTCCTGTCTCTTTCCCCCCTCCCATCCTGAAGGCAACACTAACTGACAGAAGTTAATAAAGGCACTCTGCTTAGGAGCATAATGTAATGTAATGAGGATTCAAATTGTCAAGCAATTGAGCACTTTTAAAGCACTCTGCAGCCGTGCACTTTGCAGCCATACACCCTAGATGTCAAACATCTGAGATGCATGCCAGAACACCAACCAA
>NW_017729033.1:81167011-81172401 GCF_001723915.1 Gavialis gangeticus | reverse complement strand
GGCAAACCCCAGACAGAACTCCCTCCTGTCTCTTTCCCCCCTCCCATCCTGAAGGCAACACTAACTGACAGAAGTTAATAAAGGCACTCTGCTTAGGAGCATAATGTAATGTAATGAGGATTCAAATTGTCAAGCAATTGAGCACTTTTAAAGCACTCTGCAGCCGTGCACTTTGCAGCCATACACCCTAGATGTCAAACATCTGAGATGCATGCCAGAACACCAACCAACATGGAGCATATTTTTTTCTACTCTGCTCCTATATAAGATCTGAGAAACTCTACTGACAAAAATGTCATTGAAACTGAACCATTTCCACAAGATATTTAAATTTTAATGCAATAGTATTTTCGATAGGAAAAAAGGTTGAATTTAGTTTTTCTACCAATTCTACTCCAGGTGAACATTTAAGGGGCACAAATTAGAGTACAGCCAACTCATCTGGTTTTATTCACAGAAACAAGTGAATGTCAGCCACTTCCAGTCATCAGAATACAGAGAGGCAAATGGCTCTGACCTAGAAGAGAGGTTCAACTGTACTAGCACTACTGAGTCTCAGCTGGTAATACCAGCAGTTTGTTTTTTTCTCATACAAGGGATTTCAGAAGCCACAAGTCCTGCACAGGATATGCTGTGTCCCAATGCATTTCAGAGGGAAATTAAATTTAGTACACCTGATCAAATCTTAATGGAAAAATCCATAGAACTAACCCTATAAATGTTGCAATCTGAGCTTCCTCCAGCACGCCTTGTATGCGCACACTTCCTGGCTCACATGATTGTATCAGTTATGATTCCTTTAAAGACTTAACCTGGAAAAATCATTAAACCTGTAGACTCTGTGCCAAAAGGAAATGTAAAATGTTCAAAATGCAGGAGCCAGTATGACTGTAGAAATAAAGTGCAGGCCTCTGACACATCTGCTGAGCTCAGCATGAGGACGTGTGAAATTTAGGCCACTATTTGACATAATCAGCTTTTACTTCCTTTCCTTTTCTCATGAGGTTTAAAAGGGTCTGTGTGCCTGATTAGTTTGAATTTCATATCCTGTGGGTGCCACATGCAATGGGGGAAAGAAACCAAGAATATTTGCTGAAGAGAAGTTGCCAAGCAGAACTTTATTGGCTTGAAACTGAATAGGACTATGCCAGTCCTGGCTTTCCTTTTTTAAACTGGTAGCTGCACCAATTTACCCTGGTACAGCTACCAGAGATGTACAGTTGGTACAAACCCTGTCTCAACTACATCTTAGTAAGTGTTTTCTAACAGTGTTCCTATAAATTATATCAGTGGTTCTCAAACATTTTAGACTCAAGGTCTTCCTCCATAACTTTTCTGAATTTAGTGGCACTCAATTTGAAAAACTAATTTCATTCATTTTTTTACTGCAAAAAGTAATTGAGCAATTATTTTGCAAGGTTCAACACAACAGAATGTTTTTTGACACTCTGGATTCTTATTTGAAATCTCTGAGTTTATTTTGTGAATTATGCATGTGTTTGCTCTTCTAACCGTACTAATATTGCATGGCATCTCATGGCATCCTTGAAAGGATCTCATGCTTTGAAAGATGCCACAGCGCCCTTATTGAATCACTGAACTAGACAAACTTCCTTAGATGTTATTAACTAAAAATGTTGTGATCCTAGGACCATTTCATCCTAATCCACATATTCCTGTCTCTCTAAAGATCTTATCATTCTTGCTTTTGTTTAGAATTTTTTCCAAACATTATGAACTTCCTAAATGCCCCGAGTTACAGTTACATTTTCTGTTTATTGTGATTTCCACATATTCAGTTTTCCTCTTGCACTTTTTATTTTCATAAGGAAAAAAAACACATGTGCTTTTAATTTACTGAAACCTTTCCAGATAGATAGCATCCAATTTACTACTGTACTATGTATTATTAAAGTATTTTCTATTCATTAGTTCTGACGAAGTGTTATACTTTGGGGGCTAAACCTATTTCACATTTTTGCACCTAAGTGGACTTGTGTAGTTGTATAACTGCAATTTTTGGCACTGACACATAGTTGGGATTTTACGTAGCTACATTTTCTCCACACTTCCTTTTTGAGCATGTTGTACTCTGGGCATGTAAGTGTCTTCCCAGAATGGAACTGCCTGGGCTCTTAACCTTGCCACCTCCTCCCCATTTCCTCCCCCAATCCAGAAAGAATTAAAACCTGCTCTTCTGCTACCTAGCAAAGTCTGCCAATGAATGGACCATGGGTCAGGCTGTGTGCAGAGCACTCAGTCCTCTGTGCAGCCAGGACTGGGAGATATGTGAGGCCAGGAATGTGACTGAATTAGATGGAGGCAGACTCACTGAGAGAGACATGCCCTGGAGGGGAGGGTCACTGGGTTCTAGTCTTGGGTCCAGTGGCTGTTTATCTAATGAAAACAGTTTAATATTAAATGAAAATTACAGAATAGCCAATAGAGGCCATAGCTAATTACCCTGCATTGAGACCCATTGCCATGATTAGACTGCTGCCAGTACCCAACTGACTCATTTACAGCTACTTCAGAGATGTCTGCACTATGTTCTGCAGTGTAGATATATCTAGAGACTCTTTTCTTAAAACAGAAAAATATTAAGCTAGATACTTAAAAAGAATTATGAAGTAAAGCTTGAAAACCAGAGAATTTAACAGAAAAGGGAGAAAAAAAGAAAAAAATACCACAAGTAAGTTAGCTAAGATAAAGTTAGGACAAGCTTGCCATCTGGGCCAGTTTTCACTTCTGTATGAAGGCAGTTTTAGCTGATTATTAGGACCAAACAGGAGAGGAAATTAAGGGAATGAGTACAAACCATATAAGAAAGTTACACAGAGGAATAGTTACATTTATACTGTTTTGTTCATTTCAATTAATTTGCTTTTTTAGATAGTTGTGTAATCTCCAGGTCTGAAATTATTATTTGAAACAGGATCTGAAAGCAGAGCCTTAGCATTTAATAACTGCCTTCCAGCTCTTTTGGCAAACTGAAGGAAATTCACAGCATGAATTAACTCTAGGCTATCCACTTTATAACTGTAAATTAAATAGTTCCGACAAAGGGGGAAAAAACCCTCAACCCCGTTGTCAAAATGAAATCTGCTTGTGCTATACACTGATTAGCTTTGATGCATTTAATCTGAAATTTGATGCTTATTTTAATTTCATTAGACACCTGTAACAGTTTCTAACACAAATACACAAAGAGGAGAATTAAATGGTTTATGTCTGAAGCCAAATGTATGTAAATTGTTGGGATCAACATCCTATATGCACTAAGATCTTGGGCTTTTTCATTAACAAGTTCCTGAATTATTTACTAGTTTTTCCAAAAGGAAGGGAGTTGCCCTTCCAAATTCAAAATTAAAGGGCAATGATTTAGTACAGTATATAGGAAAGAGTAACAAACCACACTGACTCTTATCTAAAAGATGACAGAGAGAAAATTTTTTTTTGTAAAAACTCTATTATACAAACTTTAAAAGCAAATGGTGAAAATGTAAAAGGATGTGCCCCTCCCAGGGGCCAAGCATGAAACACTTGTCAGCAACCAGAACACCAGAGACTGAAAACCCCTCCCCCAATGTCTTCATGTCATTATACATGTAGGAGCAGTTGTCCATCTTCCACCTCACAGATGGCATCCTTCCATGATCCAGCTCAACACAAACCGGTCCACATTTTGTTGAAAGGTCATGCGCCCAGATCAAGAAGCAGAAAAGTTAGAAGATATCATCAGAGCTGGCCCTTGTGAGCTGGTTTCTGTGGCTTTTCAGTGTTGTCATCCTGGCCTGACCCAGCAGAAAAGTGACCAAGCAGATCACATTAGATATACCTAGGTACAGAAGACATATGGTTGAGGTAAAAACAAGCTTAAATCAAAGGCTTCCAGATTGCAGAATAAGAACTTGTGGTTGACCCAATCAAAGACCTTTTCTTCATCCAAAAGAATTAGCTATCTAGCATATATGAGATTGTAGGGGAAACAATATGAAGCCTCCTTTTACAAGTATACACAATTCTTTCCTGTTTTAAAGGTACATACACACATAACTTTTTCTTTAGTGTTTTAAAAAACTCATCTTTTCATACAAAATAAAATATTTCTTTACCACAATACACTATTGCTGGAATATTGGAGCATTTCTGTATGTTAGCACATTGCTTGTGTATGAAATAAACAACCAGGATTGTAACAAGTAGTATATCTCAAGCTGAGTTTCTCCTCTGGCATGTGCCACACTGCTTTTTTTGCGGGGGTTTTTTGCTACTGGAATTTCCCGGTAGCAGAATTGCCCCTACACTGCAAATTTGCAGTGGGAGGCATGTTTTAACATTCTAGGTGTGTGGTTTCTGGTGCCACAAAAAGGGTTGTGGTGCCACAAACCACATGTGCCTGTATTGTGTGCCTGGATGTGGTCTTTGAGTCCCATAGCACCAGGGACAAACTGCACAGGGGAGAAAGCCTTTGTTGGTGTAAGGGGGGCACACAAATATGTACTCAATGTATACTGTCAAGTGCTCAATCTATGATATGGGAGGGCTAAGTGATGAGTTGCAGACAAAAAACCATTTACACAGCACATATATTGGTCCTGTAAAATCCAGGCTGTCACACCAGGACATGGAAAGCCAGGTCTGGAGCCACTCAAGTATCGCAGTGTTGACCAAGTTCAGGACAGGCAAGCAGTGTCCAGGAACAGATGAGGGTAAAAAGCCAGAAGGCCAATGAGAGTAGAGTCCAAATAACATACTGAGTCAAGAGGGCCAGAGTAGTAAACAGTGAGTAAGATTACCAACACACTGAGTCAGAAAGCCAGGAGAACAAATTGAGAGCAGAGACTAAGAGCAAGCCAAGTCAAATGCACCAGAGGAGGGAACAGAGCAAGGTTATCAACAAACCAACTTAGGGAACTGGATGGTCATATGCCCCCAGCCAGCCACTCCAGTGACAAGTGGGTGGAATGTTAGGCCCTGCTCAAGGCTTCAGGCTAACTTTGACCAGTCTGGGTGGTCAGCTATAGGTTGCCAAACCAAGCTGAACAGCTGAACAGCTGGGTTGGTCAATATGGGCACGTCCAGACAAGCACGTATGTGCCTCTTGCCCCATCTCAAACCCCTTTTGAGCACTTGCAGGAATGAAAAAGTGTTCCCTGAGCTGAAAGTTTGCAGCACAGAGAAAATTAGAGTTAAAAAAATTTTTAAAAATGGACTTAAAAAAAGTGGGGCAGGGCACAGACCCAGATCATTCCCTGAGGCAACTGTAGGCCAGGTACTCCACAGAGATGCTTTGGATGCCAGAGTGTCTCTGTGATTGGCCCCTTGCCCTGGTGCTAAAGCACAGGCAGCGTGCTGCAGTACCAGGGCTTCAGTGTCAGTAAGTAAGG
>NW_017729033.1:81161561-81166743 GCF_001723915.1 Gavialis gangeticus | reverse complement strand
CTCTGTTAGTAACCATTTCCACCTCCTATTGTTCAGAGCCTTTCTGCCTGGCTCCATCCCCCACCTACCCCTCCAATCCCTGCGCTGCCCTGCCTTTTGGCCCCTGTTGGGGGTTGTCAACTGGAGAATGCTGACCCCTGCTGTAGATATACCAATAAAACATTGCCCCACTGATCACTGTCTCTGTTTCACTCTCTCTCTCTTTATAGTGGTCTTCTGCTTTACCTGTGGAGGAACATGGATTTGAGGGTATTTTACACAGTGACTTCGGGATTTTTTTTTATCAGGGATTTTTCAGTTTTCCAATAGGGAACACCAGAATTCCTGCTAGGGAGGCCAGTGGCAGGACCCTACCTACTCAGAGCTGGCACCTTGGACCCAGCTGGCTGTGGATGACCTTTTGGCCAAATGAGGCCAGGACGACATGCTTTGACAGTTCAAAGCAGGCCCCCACACCTGGAACATCTTCCAGGTGATAGCTGCCAAGACGGCTGAGCAGGGGGCACACATGGCAGTAGTGCCGCACAGAGGCCAGCTCTGCAGCCACAGCCCACTGGCAGCTGGCCCAGAGGGGCAGATGCCTCTACTGGCTGTGAAGTCCCATCCGGGTCTGGCAGGTGTGCAGCACGTCACAGCCAGGCAGTAGCCCCCACTGCCAGACTGCTGCAGTGAGTAGAGGGTGCAGGGAACTCTCGGGGCTGCGTCAGCATTCCAGCTGGCACAAGGGGTAGTGTCCCCAGGTGCCAACTGGTTGGGCCTCAGAAGCTCCTGAGAGCAAGTAGCCGTGAGCTACTTACCAGGGCAGCTTCTTGTACTGCTGGGGCCAGGGCAGGGCAGGGCAGCTTTTTATACTTTTGGGGACAGCACAGGTGCTGGCCCCGGGCTCTAGCTCTGCCTGGTTGCAGATCCAGGAGAAGCCAGACAGGGTTATTTTGCCCCAAGTGGCACAATTTGCTCCACAACAAAGTGCATGTCCAAGCACGTGCACTGAGGCGAAAAGCCTCAGCTCAAATTTGCATTGCTTCTATTTGAGCTGCTGCAAACACATGTGCTTGCATGTGTGGACGCCCCCTGTAAGGCTCCTGGTTTGAGGCTATAAGTCCTTTGATATTTATTCTTGCATCTACTATCATTTTGTCTATAAAATAACTACTTATATGTATGTAGACATATAATTTACAGAGCACTCCTGTAACAGTTCAAACCTACAGAAGTGGAATATAGCCATGTTAGGGCTATACAACAGGCCTTTCGACTATCCCTGAGCTTTATCTTTCCAGCTCACACAAAACACAAATACAATAAGTTTACCCTTAGTCATTATTTGCATGAGTATATATGTTCATTGCACTTTAATGTTTAGCCAAATACTGTTCACTATCTAGAGAAGACAAATTCTTTTTAATCTATCACTACAATTCATTTGCATATACCATATTCAGTTTCTTCAACAAACTGAAAGTAATGCAAGATATAATCTTATATTTTCAGAAATGCCTTCTTGTTAGGATACCTTTTTTTTCCTAGATCACTGTTTTCTTAGAGACTGTTATTAATTATGTGTTTTATTGTTTATATTACATTTATGCTCAGAATGAATCACAACCTCTAAGCCTTTACCATGCAATTATATAAATATGAGGTGTAGTTTGGGAAGATGGTATACAAAACAAAAACAAAAGTGTCAAAGCCAGGATTTACATTGTTTTGGGGAGGTGTCTTTTCTTTTGGGAAGTATTCAATGAGTCCAAGTGGGGAAAAGAAACAGCATAAAAAAACTGGTGGAGTGAGAGAGGCAAAGGGATAAAGAGAGAGGAAAATTGTATGGGCAGGTGTAATGGGGTACATAATTCTATTAAACCTTGAAAGAGTTAACTACAGCTAGAGTGCATTTAGCACACCTGGTTCTAGCTGAATTTGAAGAGTTTGCTAATTAAGGATAAGCCCAAATTGTAAGGAGGAATAACTAATTAAGCAAGGACTAAAGGGCAGACAGGAAACTTGAGAAGGAATAGGGAGCTTTTTCCTATAAGATAGTGTTGAGAATGATGCTAGGTGAACTACTCTGTGAAAAGATACTAGGTAGAGCAGAAGTGCAGCCAGCTCCTGTGGTAGGTACTAGAATATAGGCAAAGTTCTAGAAAAGTAGGTCTTATAGCTGGTATTTTGGGGAATAAACAGGAAGTAGTGGGAGTAGTTCAGGGGAAGAGTAAGGATGAAGCAGCAGACCTTAACTGCGTAAGGCAGGATCTTTGAACTCAAACAGAGTTGAACAATATCACAAAAACTCAAAAAACAGGTGTTTAATCCATAATCTGGAGGAAAGAACTATTGAAAACTCTGAAAAGAGGGTGGAAGGACTACAAGGTAGTGTTGGGGCGAAAAGCCTGACATAAGGTCATTTGGGCTCTTCTTTGAAGGGCTTTTTTTACTCTGGAAGGGGTGAGACTGTGTGTATTCTGTTCAGACGTTTGCATCACAAGGAGAGACAAAGAGTCTTGAGCCTGCTGGCAAAGAGCGGCTATGTGGGACCACAAGGAGGTATGTTGCATTGAGAATCTCCCTTAGAAGAGAGATTAAAGGCTCATAAAGAAGACAATCTGAAATTCACTGCCTTGGGGTTCGTTGTGCTAGGATAGGGGAGTAATGAAAGGGACTGGGATTCCTGTTGGTAATCTAGCTGAAAGCCTTGGATTATACTCTAAGCTTGCTGCTGTTTGGTAGTGTTGGAAATGTTGGTAGCATTCCCAGTTCAGGCATCTCTGCATTTCCCAAATTAGAGACTGGCAGGAGAGGCTACTGTACTCTGTACATACCATAGTTTCATTGTAGCATTTGGCAACAGAGTCTTCCAAGTTGACATCTTACCCCACATAGTGTTGGCTATGATGACTGATGCTAGTTAAATATTAATTGAGAAACAGACTTTTGTGTAAACTATTTCAAAATGGAATATAGATTCCATCTCAATAGGAGGGATGATTTTTCATGATATTTCTGATGTCAACTTGTGATTATTTTTAGTATCCAAATGAATAGTAGCTATGTCATCAGAAGATGGTTACATTCTTAATTAATGAGACTTGGCAGTATTTGATAGCATAGCATGTTAGAGTTGAACACAGTGTACCATCTGCATAAAATAATATATTCCTATTTATCTGCCTTTGCTCATTTGTGTTCTTGCCAGAAATAGAAGTGTTTAAATAGTACAAAAGGTCTAATCTGCAGACCTCCTGGAAATGTAGTAAGAAAGACCATTCATAGATTCATAGATTCATAGATTAAGGGTCGGAAGGGACCTAGTAGATCTTCTAGCCCGACCCCCCGCCAGGGCGGGAGAACAACAAAAAACCCCAAAAAGAGAAATGGGACTCAAACGAGTCCAGCCAGGTAGGCATCCAGCCTCTTCTTAAAGACCCCCAGGGTAGGGGCCAGCACCACTTCCCTTGGAAGTTGGTTCCAGCTCCTAGCCGCCCTAACCGTGAAGTAGTTTTTGCGGATGTCCAATCTATACCTCCTCTCCATCAGCTTGTGCCCATTACTCCTTGTTATGCCAGCGGGCGCTAGGGGAAACAGCGTCTCCCCCAAACCCTTCTGGTCCCCCCTAGTGAGTCTATAGACAGTCACCAGGTCCCCCCTTAGCCTTCTCTTGTGGAGGCTGAATAGGTTCAGGTCCCGCAGTCTCTCACTGTAGGGTCTGCCCTGTTGTCCCCGGATCATGCGGGTGGCCCTCCTCTGGACCCTCTCCATATTGTCCACATCCCTCTTGAAATGGGGCGCACAGAACTGGACACAATACTCCAGCTGTGGCCTGACCAGCGTCGCGTAGAGGGGGAGGATCACCTCCTTGGCTCTACTCGAGATGCACCTGTGGATGCACGACAAGGTCCGGTTAGCCCTGCCAACCATGACCTCGCATTGTCGGCCCATGTTCATCTTGGAGTCAATAATGACTCCAAGATCCCTTTCTGCCTCCGTGCTCTCGAGTAAGGAGTTCCCCATTGTGTAAGTGTGCTGCTGGTTCCTACTGCCCAAGTGCAGCACCCTGCACTTGTCCGTGTTAAAACGCATCCTGTTCCTGTTAGCCCACCCCTGTAACCTATCCAGATCCCTCTGCAATCTCTCACTCCCTGCTAGCGTGCTCACCTCCCCCCAGATTTTGGTGTCATCAGCGAATTTAAACAGGTTACTCTCCACCCCATCATCCAGATCGCTGATGAAGAAATTGAACAGCGCAGGCCCCAGGACCGAGCCCTGGGGGACTCCGCTACCCACCCATTCTCATGATGGTCCTGCATTTTACATATTTAGGAGGCAAAAATAAGGATCTAACTAAACCTCAAATAATAAGAATTCTGAATTTTGCCCATTACTAACATTAATTAGTCTCCATTATAATTTTATGATTCCTAAAACTCATGATGTGGGCATTTGAACATTTTACCCACCTAGGCCTGATTTCTTCTTTAAACTATGACTTATATGTACTTCCTTATAGAAGGAGAATAAAGCAAGTGTAAATTATACTATTGTGAAGTATAACTGAAAGGGACAATTAGGCCCTTAAGCATGAATGCTGCAGAGACAAACTTACTCAGTTATCTGCAAGATTGTGGCTTTCCTTTTTTTCGGAGGCTCAGGGTCTATTTTCTTCTTTTGAAGATATGCATATACTGTTAACAGCCACAAATTGTATACTTTCTTTTGTGCAATTTAGGGGACACAAAACTGCAAAGGTAACTGTACAAAAGTACATGACCAAAGGCTATTCTTTGTTGGATACGAAAATGTCAATGGGCCATTGATTTCCAGAGTACGCTTCATGGGGACGTCCGCACATGCAAGCATGTGCGCTTGCAACAGCTCAAATAAAAGCAGTTCAAATTTGAGCCGAAGCTTTTTGCTTCAGTGCATGTGCTCGGACGTGCACTTTGGTGTGGAGCAAATTGTGCCACTTGGGGCAAAATAACCCTGCCTGGCTTCTCCCGGATCTGCAGCCAGGGGGAACTAAAGCCCGGGGCCAGCTCCTGTGCTGTCCCCAGCAGCATAAAAAGCTGCCCTGGCAAACAGCTCAGGGCTACTAGCTCTCAGGAGCTTCTAGGGCCCAGCCAATTGGCACCTGGGGACACTACCCCTTGTGCCAGCTGGACTGCTGAAGCAGCCCCAAGAGTTCCCTGCA
>NW_017729033.1:81160408-81161074 GCF_001723915.1 Gavialis gangeticus | reverse complement strand
GGCATCTGCCCCTCTGGGCCAGCTGCCAGTGGGCTGTGGCTGCAGAGCTGGCCTCTGTGCGGCACTACTGCCATGTGTGCCCCCTGCTCAGCCGTCTTGGCAGCTATCACCTGGAAGATGTTCCAGGTGTGGTGGCCTGCTTTGAACTGTCAAAGCATGTCGTCCTGGCCTCATTTGGCCAAGAGGTCAGTCACAGCCAGCTGGGTACAAGATGCCAGCTCTGAGAAGGCAGGGTCCTGCCACTGGCCTCCCTAGCAGGAATTCTGGTGTTCCCTGCTGGGAAACTGAAAAATTCCTGATAAAAACAAATCCCAAAGTCACTGTGTAAAATGCCCCCAAACCCGTGTTCCTCCACAAGTAAAACAAAAGACCACTATAAAGAGAGAGAGTGAGACAGTGATCAGTTGGACAATATTTTACTGATATATCTTACAGTGTTAAAGGAAGTCTCTTATCATAATAAAGTGAACTCTAAATACATATTTCATAATTCCATGAATACATATTTTGCTGCCCTCCTACAGGGTGATGGCCCCCACACAAGGGGTTTTGCCCCCCAACAGAGGGTTCAGTTCCCACACAAGGGCTATGGCCCCCCAACAGGGTGTCTGTCCTCCACACAAAGGTTTTGACCCCCAACAGGAGATTTTCATAGATTAGATTAGA
>NW_017729033.1:81159835-81160397 GCF_001723915.1 Gavialis gangeticus | reverse complement strand
AAAAAGGACTTTTTGTTATCCTTAATCTTGGATGCTAATTTGCCCCCCCAACAGGGGATTTTGCCCCCACACAAGGGGTACGCCCCCCCGATGGGGGCCAAATGGCCCCAACAGGAGCTACCCCCCACAAGGCCTACATGTCCCACCCCAGATCCCCGATTGCTGCCCCACCAGCCCCAGCCCCCACCAGCTGCTGTAGCCCCACCTAGCCCTACCCTCCATTCCCCCAGACCCTCCAATCCCTGCCCTGCTGAGCCTCAGCCCCCATCTTGTACCCCCAGGTCCCCAAGTCCACCCCCACAACCCCACGCACCATCACTTTAAAAAAAAAAACTCAGAAAAAGAACAGGAAAAAATGGGGAAAAAAAGCCTCTAGTTACCTTAGAAGCAGGGGTGGTGGGGCTCCTAGGCAGCATAGGACAGTGGAGGGGCAAGAGGGGCTAGGCTGGGGCTGCTGGGGCTGTCGCCCTGCCCCATACTGTGCAGGTGGGGCCCCAGTCAGCCAGACAGCAGCTCCAGCTGCCAGTAAGTGCTGGGTTTTTGTTTTGTTTTTTAAAGTATG
>NW_017729033.1:81152098-81154835 GCF_001723915.1 Gavialis gangeticus | reverse complement strand
GGGGGGACTGGTGGGGGGAGGGAACAGTTGCAGCAGGGATCAGGGGCTTTGGGGGGGCTGGTGGGGGGAAGGGCCAGCCACAGCAGGAGTCAGGGGGCTGCAGGAGTGGGTGGGACCATTGGGGGGTCCCCCCCATGGTCTCCAGCCCCCCCAACCCCTTGCTCACCAGCACCAGAGCCCTGGTGCTGAAACATGTGGCCAGGCCGGCTGCGTGTTTCAGCACCAGGGCAAGGGGCCAACCATAGAGATGCCCTTGAAGTGCAGCAAACATTTTTTTGTTCCCACACTTGCCTGTTGCCCCACCTCAAAGGGGTTTCAGGTGGAGCAACAGGCACATGCGCACTCATCTGGACATGCCCCACCTGTCTTAAAGAGGAGCCCTGTATCCCCGAATTGGGAGAAACAGAACTTTGTTGGAGGGGACCCTCAAATAAAGATTGACTACTCCTGTCTCTTTTCAAGAGAATCACTCTATTAGAAAACTAAACAAAAGTTTAACTTGCATTCAGATCAGGCAATGAAAATGCAAAAACATGCTTATGCCTGGAAAGATTTATGTAGGCCAGACCACAGGCTCTTTGAGCTCTTGTTAGCCATTCAACTTCCCTAATAATGTGGCTCCATTATCACCCCCCCACCACCATCCTCCCTAGTTTTCCAATTACAATCAATATGATCATTAATAGCATCTGTTTATCTACAATATCTATATATTAATGAAAGCGGTTGACTGTTACTTTCTCTTCTTCATCTCCTTCCCCCCGCCCTAACCCCCTGCCCCTGCATGCAGGCAAGTGAAGATTTTATGTTAACTAGGATGGGTTTTCAGAAGTTACCAGTTAGGTTTACACTCCTAGTGATGAGTAGCATTAATTATGGTAATGGGTTTTAGTTACTTTGTTCACGTTGCTGTGGTCAAACACTTGGTCAATTCTTTCCTGTTTAAAATGGCAAAAACATGGAATCTGCCCTTGTAAGCCTGTCTTTATACATGGTTACCCAGAGTTTCTATTATTTTAAGTCAGATATTTACAGTAACAACATACCATTTCTATCTTTATGTAATGGAGGATGTACACAAGATGGAGGCATTTATGCCAAGGTCTCTTGTATGTCTTAATGAATAAGGGCTAGCACAGAGTTCAACATATGTTAGCTCAACTGCTTTTTTCTGTGTTCAACATGTACTCTCAATGGGGGTTTTTAGTAGGTATTTGGATGGCATGTACCTATTTGGTTTTATTTTAAGATGGGGAGAAAGTATAAGGAATAATTCTGTCCAAGGTAGTGATATTCTACTAGATTTCCAGAAAATAAATGGAAGAATAAACAAGTGACAATCAGACACATGGGGCACATCCACACATGCAGGCATGTGTGTTTGCAGCAGTGCAAATTTGAGCCGGGGCTTTTTGCCTCAGCACGCATGCCTGGACATGCACTTTGGTGTGGGGCAAATTGTGCTACTTGGGGCAAAATAACCTTGCCTGGCTCCTCTGGGGACCTGTGCTGGTCCCAGCAGTGGAAAAAGCTGCCCTGGCAAGTAGCTCAGGGCTACCCACTCTCAGGAGCTTCTGGGACCCAGCCAATTGGTACCTGGGGGCACCACCCCTTGTGCCAGCTAGATTATTGAAGAGCTCCCTGCACTCTTTACCCACTGCAGCAGTCTGGCAGTAGGGGCTGGTGCCTGGCTGTTGCACACCTGCCAGACCAGGATGGGGACTTCAAAGCCAGTAGAGGCACTTTCCCAACTGGGCCAGCTGCCAGGGGGCTGTGGCTGCAGAGGTGGACTTTATGCGGCCCTACTGCCACGTGTGACCCTGCCCAGCTATCTGGGCAGCTATTGCCTAGAAGATGTTCCCAGTGTGGTGGTCTGCTTTGAACTTTGACTGCATGCATGTCCTCCTGGCCCCAGTTGGCCAGGAGGTCAGCCACCTCCAGCTGGGTCCAAGGTGCCAGCTCTAAGCAGGCTCCTCTGCCTGGATCCTGCCACTCACCTCCCTAGCAGGAATTCTGGTGTTCCCTTTTTGAAAACTGAAAAATTCATGATAAAAATATCCTGAAGTCACTCTGTAAAATACCATTAAATCCATGTTCCTCCAGAATTAAAAGAAAAGACCACTATATATAGCAAGAGAGAGAGATAGTAATCAGTTGGAAAACGTTTTATTAATATCTCTACAGTGTTAAAGCAATTTGGAAGCCTACCAGTATCTCTATCATCATAATAAAATGAATTCTATATACCTATATGTTTTGCTGGTTGCCTTTGGTTTTCTTACTATAGGGCAGTTAGAGCTCCACCTGACCCCTTCACTAACCAGGAAGTGGAGACAGCTGCCCCTGAAGCCACAGCTCCTGCCAGCAGAACTCATCCTGTCTGGCATCTGGGTACACAAGGTGTGTGCTGGGGAATGTGGAGTTTGCAGGAGGGGGGTGAGAAGAGGTGGGGATGTAGGTGGCTGTGAAGGGATGTGGGGGGCCATGGAGTGTGTGGGTAGGTATGGGGGAACTAAGGGGGGAGGCTGCTTAGGAGGGGTGGGTTCCCTGCCCCCTGCAGGGTGCAGGTCCCTGTACAGCTCACAGACAGCCCCCCTAACAGGGGCCACATGGCCCCCAAGAGGGGCTATAACCCCACCCTGTAAGGCCCATGTGCCCCATCCCCCATCGGCTCCTGCAGCCTCCCTGGGGCTCCTCCCTCCTTCTAGCTGTCCCATCCAGCCCCACCCCCAGCTGG
>NW_017729033.1:81142841-81147098 GCF_001723915.1 Gavialis gangeticus | reverse complement strand
CTGCACTCTTTACCCACTGCAGCAGTCTGGCAGTAGGGGCTGGTGCCTGGCTGTTGCACACCTGCCAGACCAGGATGGGGACTTCAAAGCCAGTAGAGGCACTTTCCCAACTGGGCCAGCTGCCAGGGGGCTGTGGCTGCAGAGGTGGACTTTATGCGGCCCTACTGCCACGTGTGACCCTGCCCAGCTATCTGGGCAGCTATTGCCTAGAAGATGTTCCCAGTGTGGTGGTCTGCTTTGAACTTTGACTGCATGCATGTCCTCCTGGCCCCAGTTGGCCAGGAGGTCAGCCACCTCCAGCTGGGTCCAAGGTGCCAGCTCTAAGCAGGCTCCTCTGCCTGGATCCTGCCACTCACCTCCCTAGCAGGAATTCTGGTGTTCCCTTTTTGAAAACTGAAAAATTCATGATAAAAATATCCTGAAGTCACTCTGTAAAATACCATTAAATCCATGTTCCTCCAGAATTAAAAGAAAAGACCACTATATATAGCAAGAGAGAGAGATAGTAATCAGTTGGAAAACGTTTTATTAATATCTCTACAGTGTTAAAGCAATTTGGAAGCCTACCAGTATCTCTATCATCATAATAAAATGAATTCTATATACCTATATGTTTTGCTGGTTGCCTTTGGTTTTCTTACTATAGGGCAGTTAGAGCTCCACCTGACCCCTTCACTAACCAGGAAGTGGAGACAGCTGCCCCTGAAGCCACAGCTCCTGCCAGCAGAACTCATCCTGTCTGGCATCTGGGTACACAAGGTGTGTGCTGGGGAATGTGGAGTTTGCAGGAGGGGGGTGAGAAGAGGTGGGGATGTAGGTGGCTGTGAAGGGATGTGGGGGGCCATGGAGTGTGTGGGTAGGTATGGGGGAACTAAGGGGGGAGGCTGCTTAGGAGGGGTGGGTTCCCTGCCCCCTGCAGGGTGCAGGTCCCTGTACAGCTCACAGACAGCCCCCCTAACAGGGGCCACATGGCCCCCAAGAGGGGCTATAACCCCACCCTGTAAGGCCCATGTGCCCCATCCCCCATCGGCTCCTGCAGCCTCCCTGGGGCTCCTCCCTCCTTCTAGCTGTCCCATCCAGCCCCACCCCCAGCTGGCACCCGCAGTCCCCCCAGTGGCTGCCTCACTTGGCCCCATCATTTATATGGCAGGGTAGCTGGAAGCAGTGTTAGCTCCTTAGTTAAAATCAGACATTAATACAGCTGAAGATTTCTATTTTCCAATCCATTTCTTTGTCTATGTTTCATTTTTCTATAAGGCCTTATGAGCCTATTCCTATCCACATGTCAATTAAGAGGAAAGAGAAAACAAACAAACAAAAAACCTCAACACAGAGATACAATTACTGAACCTGTGAGAATCAGACATTATATGGCCATCATAGCAGTGGTTCTTTTAGAAAGAACTAAACATAACAACAAAATAGAATAAAGAATTATGATGGGGGGGCAGGAAATCAAATTTCACTCTCTCTCATGACTTTCTAAATGGAACACAGCTTTTTGAATTATACTTGTTGCCAAGTCCCACAGTATTATCCAGCTCCTGAAAGTAATCACACTTCTGCCCAAATCCTGCTCTATGGCATACATTGCAAGTTTACAGCATGACAGAAAGACCAGATGGTTTATATTGGTTCAAGTACATGGGGGAACTTTCAGATCAAAATCTATTAAAGTTCATGATATTTATTGGTAAACAAAATGGAAAGAATGAATGATTTGCCTCCAGATTTTCATATCCAACATTAATAAAAAACTAGGGGTTTCAAGATGCACATTCTGTAAATCATAAGTAATGTCTTGAATCAACCTTTATTCTAGATCCATACAGGGAGGAGTTAAAAGCTAATCCTGTAATACATAAGTCATAGGTGCCCTGTTGCCTAGTCTAATCCTCAGCCCTGAATTAGGTGCTCCAGATTCTAAATCAATGCATGGGAAAATAAGATAACTAAGTGGGACATCTTCAGAAACAAGCTAAATAGAGAATCACCCAAGCTAGTCGAAAGCCCAACAGAGGAAAATAATGGGATCAGGAATTTAAGGCTGTTTACAGATGTAAAAAATAAAATCTGGAGCTTTACTTTAAACTTGGTGCACTCCCATGCCAATTCCACTACATGCCCAGAACAGGCATCACATCAGTTGGACCTAGCCCACCCAATATCTGTATAGATTAGTTGCTTTAGTGGGGCTCTTTTGGAACTTTTAATCTAATAACTGATTGAATCAGCTTTAGATAAAAGCAGCAAAAGGCCCCACTGAAGTGCCCAGTGTATACAGATGCTGTGGAGCTGGATCCAACTAATGTACTGCTTCTTCTGGTAAAGACCTTTTTTTTTTTTTTTTTAATGTCTGTAAGCAGCCTGTGTACCTAACCTGGTAAGCACCTGTGTCTACTTGAAGTCATGACCACTGGACGTGGAGACCTTAGGCCCAGCTGTAAATAAAACAAAATACAATAACAAAACTGGGAGACAGCAGAAGAATATCCAGTAAATTAGTGATTAAAATATTCACCTGATACAGGAGAGCCACATTAAAATACCTGCTCTGCATGGGCCACAGAAAACATTTAAGTCCGTGTCTACCACAGTGTAGTAAAGTGACCTAACCACTTGGGCATATAGTAAGTTTGGCCTAATAAACATTTTCTTATTTATAGAATATTAAGCAGGAAAGACTGAAAAAAATGCCCAGAGCTTCCAGTAGGTTGATTGCTATGAAACTAATAACTCCTTCCAATACTTCATTAATATTGAACTTGGATGCAAGCCAACCACATGATGAATTTCAACCAAGCTATCCCACAGGTGCATTTATGAGCAGTACACATCCTGTCCACATATCTTAGGAGTGTTCTGAGAAGATCTCCAGACTTGAGCTTCTCAGAAGAGATAGAAATTCTTTAGATCCTCTGGGAGTACACAGGTTGAACTACAGCAATGGTGTTAAATATATGGCTTGTGGAGCCATGTGATCCAGCCCATGGATCTCTGGACTGCCCACACTTACTGCGTGAGGCACATGCTGGCCCCAGCCCTGCATGACACATGCCATGTATGGGCTGGTCCTAGCACTGTGCATGCTCCATGCAGCACAGGGGGTCAAGTCTGGGGTGCAGGCTGCACAAGGCACACTGCCTGAGTTATGCCGTACCATAGCCAGTGCACAGGGGATCTGGACTGACCCTAGAGCCAGCCATATACAGCCTGAACCCTGGATCAACCTCCCATGCTGCATACATCACCAGGTCTAGCCCAAACACTGCATCCAGCCCTTGCTGCATGAGAGGATCAGTCCCAATCCGATTCACAGACTGACCCAGCAATCCATATCTAGGGTTCAATGAGTTTGACACCCCTGAGCTAGAGCCTTTGACTAACTTGTTAGTTGTGTCATAAGAACAATGCTTAGTGTCTGCAGGGTCCTTGCATGGTTAACAGAAAAGACGTGGAGGATATTAATTATGTATAAAAAATGTAGAGTTAGATACCTAAATATAACTGAGGATCTAAAAGCCAGACTTAAAAGACCAAATTTGCAATCTAAAACCTTCCTGTCAGCTGGTGTTTAAATTTGCTAAGCATCTTTTTGACAGCTTCTCCACATATTTGCAGCTTCTGCACATGCTGAAAACTACCCTACCTCGAGCAGCCAGGCCCCCAGCTCCTACCCAAGACCTCATCAGATCCAGAAATAAGATGGTGTCACTTAAAACCCTAAAAGAGCCCTTTAAGTTAAGCATGCTCTGAACACACCTTACAAGTACAAAACAGCAACAGCAATTAAAAGTTCAAAAACAGGGCTGGTGGTAGTGCTGCCCCCTTTATAAAATGTCTTGCAGGTCAAATCACTCTCCCAAGAAGCAAGAAGCCTGTGTACGAGTCAGCCTGAGAAGATAAGTGTGGAACCTAGGGTGCAGACAGAAGTGCAGCTCCCAGCTGTAACTCAGAATGACTTCTGCAAAGCCTTCTAAGTTACAACATTACCCCAGATCAAACAGAAGTTCACTGTTGGTTCCAGGGGAGAGAGGAATCTAGCTACCAGCTGAGAGCTTGCAGCTGGGTTCCCATGGCAATATTGGCCACCACAACTGTCTGCTGGTGCTAGTTGTTTTCAGAATGGGAGGGGGGAGGGGGGAAGGCAGCAGAGGGAGCTTGTTCTTGGGGCTTGTTCCCCAGGTGGGGCTGAAGGGTGGAGTGGGTGAATTGGAGCCCTCCACCTTGGGCAGCTCCAATATCCCCACCATACCT
>NW_017729033.1:81126121-81137841 GCF_001723915.1 Gavialis gangeticus | reverse complement strand
TGACTTCTGCAAAGCCTTCTAAGTTACAACATTACCCCAGATCAAACAGAAGTTCACTGTTGGTTCCAGGGGAGAGAGGAATCTAGCTACCAGCTGAGAGCTTGCAGCTGGGTTCCCATGGCAATATTGGCCACCACAACTGTCTGCTGGTGCTAGTTGTTTTCAGAATGGGAGGGGGGAGGGGGGAAGGCAGCAGAGGGAGCTTGTTCTTGGGGCTTGTTCCCCAGGTGGGGCTGAAGGGTGGAGTGGGTGAATTGGAGCCCTCCACCTTGGGCAGCTCCAATATACCCACCATACCTTCTGGCGGGGGGGAGGGGGAGGGGCTGAAACCCCCCCCAGACTGAACTGCCACTGCTCCCTTTCCCCTGTCCCATTCTGAAGACAGTGACAGGCTGGGAGCTCTGCAGACACAAGTTACAAAAGATACTACATTTTGAAATGTCTTTATCTGATACCTCATGCAATGAGAGGTCAGACTTTCACCTGACTGGCCATTTTTTAAGTTGTCTGAAGCTGTGCACTTGTGTTTGCTCACAGCTCTAGGCTACTTTCTGTGGCCAGATAGAGTAAAAATTGTCACTTCTGTCTGAACCCCTAGTGATTAGGGCATTTGGCTGCCAATGGGGAATCCTGTGTTCTGGTCCCTGGTCTTTGGATTAGACCTATTCTTAGCAAAGGACTGTTTAATGTAGAACACACAAACAATTCAGGGAGAAGGAACTAGAGCACAGGACTCCTCCTTCCCAAATGAATGCCCTAAACATTAGGCCACAGAGTCAATCTCACACTCATGCTCTTTGGCCCAATTAATCTTTTGTTTGCTCCACAATTGCCAAAAGGATAGGACTTTTGTCCCATTTTCCTCAGATTGCTTGGTTGCTGGTGCCAGCTCCTGGAAAGTGGGAAACAGGGATTGGAGCCTCGCTCAAGCTTAGGAGGGCATTAAGATCATCTTCAACAAGTGCTGTATCCATTAGCTATTATATACCACCTCCTCCTTTTGAATGCACATGACAAAGTCAACTGTAGCCTTTCTGAATTAGTCTATAAGATGCCACATGTTTTGCCTAAACTTCAAGCTGACACAGAAAGTTACTTCTCTCTATTCTATAGTTAGGGTTTCCTATTGGCTAGCTTGAAGGACCTACCCCTCAACACACAGATTTTTTTGAGTCATTCTTCAAACGCACCTAACTCTCTCCGAGCACCATACAGAGCGCCATTAGCACTTAACCCTTTGTTTCATATTAAACTCTGGGAGATGGGAACCTTAAATTTAGGCATTATAATGCCTAACTTAAGTCTTTTATTTGATCAGACTTAAAACTGACTGTTTTCCATTCTGTAGCTACAGTCAAAACACAGTTGTTCTCAATAGAAAAATACCTATAATAATACCTGCAAACTCATTAGGAATTATAGGATTGTGTTTGGGTATCTTTGTTTGTAGTCCTAAGGAATCTTCACTGTATTTAAATAAAACTGATATTTGCATGTACTCTAAAAATGTAGTCAAACAATTCCACTAAATCACTATGCTCACTTTTCCTGTTGTCATCTAACCCTACTTTGTAAGCTTTCAAGCGTAGGTCAGAGAAAAATTTGCCTGGGATGTTGTAGACAGGGACTGATCTTCCCAGGAGCAAGGTGGTGGGATTATATGGCCTCCTGAGGCCTCATCTGGCCCAGCTTGTTCTATGTCCTTATGCTTCTATAAGATTGGATATCAATTTAATTAAAATCAATAGCTTTTGATGAAGGAAAATAAATGGTTCTTGTCTTTATTGAAAATATTTAATAATTAGTCATTGGCAACCTACATTACAACACCTACTGCTATGCTGTTTTAGCATGACAACTCATTCTTATGTCTGTGTCCTATGCATGATAACTAGTGTGGTTCAAATTCAAAATGGGTTTTGGCTACAGAATGCTGCACAGTGGGCAGAGTAGACTCTTTTCAGGTTCATAAGGCCTGGTAGTGTCTACTGTAGATGGGGAAGGATAGGCATAGTGAACTGGCTGATGTGCTGATATTCAGTCTGTCAGTGAAGGAACAAGATGAACTGTGCAAAGCTTCACAGAAGTGCCCACAGCCACCAGGCTAGAATAATTTCTGCCAAATGTCCCTATAACCTCTTCCCTGACTAGAAGCAGCCTTGCTTTGACATCCACGTTTTCACTTATGTTTCTATTATCTGGTCTATCTACTTGAGCCAGACATCACGTTTAAAAACTATTTTTCATCTGGTTCATACAACTTTCTTCTGCCCTACCAGAACCTTTTTCCCTTTAATAGGGTGCATATATAAATATGATATGTACATATCCTGTTATACTGCCTATATAACTGTTTTTCTATACATGGTATTTCATTTTGTGGACTTAAGAGCCAGTATCCATTATTTTCATAAGTTGCTATATAACATACAATAAGTGGGAACATATGGCATTTATCCACAGAACAGATGGACAGGAACCTCTTCTCAGAGAGCATTAGATGTTAATTCTCTGTGCCCTTCATCCCTTTTCTAGAAATAGTTATCGGTCACTCTATTTATTTGCATAAGGTGTTTGGTGTTATGTTTACACTATACATATTTTTTTCTTGAGTTTATTACTTAAATCCACTGTACTTTAAAATTTGATGCGTGGTACCTCTTTTTTGAAGGTATTTTAGATTCTTACTAAATTTAAATCTCTCTCTTTCTCTCTCTGTAAATATATATGTGTATATTTGGGAAGTGTGGAGCACACATACATAGACTTTGACAAAGACATATAATTTACATAATACTCTTGTTGCAAGTGAAGAAACAATCTCAAGTTAGGTAGTTATATATGCGTATGAATAAAATGTGCCTAAGAGTTAAAGGTATTAAAGGTGTAAGATTAAAATGTATTGTAGGGTCAGCTGCACATCATTATTATATAAGCATAGTGGGTTGAATAATTCTTTAACTAGATGGCAATATCAAAAGAGTTAATTCTATAGTTGAGAGAATGCTAATATATACAAAATACTGAGTTCTTCAGTTTTCTTTCTTCTTATTTACTTAAAATTTGTTAAACTGGTTAGAAATTTTTTACCTATAACATTTATAAACTATTTGCTGTACTGGTTGCTGTTAATTAAAAGGATTTTTAAAATTGTTCATATCCCAGTACCAATAATATCTCCTGTCATAGGAACAAAGACTTCCACAAATACCTGCCAAGGACCCCACCCTGATTACTCTGGAGTGATTTTAATGAAACAAGAGACTTTTGTTGACTTCAGGTAGCTCAGGTAGGTCTTATTTTTTTAATCAAATTAACCAGCCCCTTTTGAAAATGGGGGAATAAAATAAATGAATATCTTAAAGGAGACCACAAAAGATCAGGAGAGAGACTCAAACCTGATGTGATAATATCCTTATTCATATCATGTCTGTTGGCAGTGTGTGAAAGTGAAATCCTGTTTCATTTATTGAAAATGTCATTCCATTTCAATCAATATTACATTCAAAGTCCACTTGAAGCAGAACAAACTCACCACTATTTTACTATTCCTAAGGTCTAGACAAGCCATACAAACCATTTGTTTATCTATGAAATCTTCCAATTCCCTCAAATTTCTCAGATATTTTGAAGAACACAATGTTCACCTGTATTTATGTATAAAGGGAATTGGCTTTACTTTACAGAAGATTTTGCTTATGAAATTACATTAAGTGGTAGATGTGATGTAATCAAATTTTTCTGGGTCAAATTTAGCATTCTGCCACTGGCACAAAGCAGTTTTATTAAAAGTTGAAATACAAATGTTCCCTGATATTGAAGAGACTGAAAAAAATATATATTGGTAACCTCAATAGTATTAGTATGAATGCCAAATGGATGGAATAAGAAAAATGTGGAAAGTACTAGGTAACTTGCATTTCTTAATGCTGACATTAATAATATCTTGTAGTCAACTTCCATTGTATTAAACTTTACTTTGGCCTAACTCTGAAAATTCTTCAGATCAAAGATTAGCCTCATTTTAATATGGCTGTTAGAAGCAGTAGTAGATAAAAAGTACCATTTTTTTAGCAGAAAAAAAACATCTAATAGTAGGAACACAAGTGCTAGGGTTTACTCAATATATTTATCAAGTTCTTAATGAGATAGAAGAACATTGAAGAATGAGGTGACAGAAATTGCAGGGCATATCAGGTTATTTAGGCTGATCAAAATTTTATGAAGAACTCTAGAATTATTTAACCAAATTAGATATCTGAGCAATGTGAGGGCAGATATAATCTCACATGAAAAGTGGATAGTAATGAATATTGAATAGTACAATTTAAGTGACATGCATTGCGACACAGACAAAAACCACTTATGCACCATATCACCACTTTTGCTCTAGCTATGCCCTGCATGCTGTCTCTATACCATATTAATCTATGATGGCCTGCCATTGCAGTTTAAGTATTACTTCCAGCCAGTACTGTGATGCCAAAATGACACCAGCTCTGAGCTTTTCTGATTGTTTCTAATTAGTGTACAGTGAACAGTATCTACTCCACTTGCTGTTTGCATACTCATTCTCCATTCTTATATTTTGACATTATTAAATCTCTCAGTTACACAGAATTCCTAAGTTCTTTAAAGATTACTTTAACAGAAGAGATACTTGTGTGTCTATGGACAAATTCCTGTGCTCTACAGCAAAGTGTTTTGACTTTGTCTTCAAAATTATATATTGAAATATACATACTTCTTGTAATTAATGGCAAGTCCACCCATCTTTAAAAGTAAATCTGCTACCCAAAGACATAGCCTGGATATGTCTACATGTGTAGTTACAGTGCATTATGTATAGTACCTGTAATAACAGGTACTAACTCAATGCGCAGTAACTGGCACTACTGCGCAATAGCACCAGTGCATGCCTTTTTAGTGATGCTAATGCTCAGTAGACTATTTCTACTGTGCATTACCACAATAGTATGACTTTTTCTGTGATGTGCCAATACGCAGTAAAATTAATCTACTGTGCATTTAGAATCTCATGTAAATATGCCCAGGGCCTGTGTACTTCATCTGGGATCAAGAAGCTCTTTGGAGGTTGGCAAAGGGCTTAAAAATATAGAAAGGTAATAATCCTAAAAACTGGAGCATCGTCCTCTTTAGGCATAGTAAAGATCTGTAGACACATGTAGCCAGCTGTATATCCTTCAGTTCTGCTCTGTATCAAAACAGTTTCTGTAAACTACCTCATAGGAAACCCTTGAAAAACTAATTTGGATTTTGGCTGCATGCATGCATGCCTCCTTCAAAGCCTCTTTGAACTCTCCCCTCTATCACACGGCGCTACACCAGTTCTTTCTTGAGGGCTCATATTCCGAGGAGACAAGAGGTTGTGCCTCTGTATTATAGCTATTATAGACTTAGTTTTTGTTCTAAACTTTCATAGTTATAGGTGATGTTTAAGTAAGAACTTCTGTTTTACTTTCTTGAATGTTCTGATGATAAGATATTAAGATATGATAGGCTGAGTGCAAAAGGCTGTGACTACAGAGGAAAAGGAAAGAGAAATGACTAACAGTAACAATTTAGAATTGAAATACCATCTGAATGTTAACTATAGCTTCAATGCTATTTAAAAAAGAAAATTTGTAATCCAGAGGAAGCCTGTCTAATAGACACCTAAATGAGAAAAGTAGGTTATGTGCTTCCAGTCAGATACGATATAGAATGAGGACACTTTTTCTTCTTGTTGGAAAATGTCATTTTGATTTATTAAGATCAATACTGTCCTCCTCCTCTGCTGCTATTGCATTCAGAAATGGAAACATTGTTTTGTCATACTGTGATTCATTTCTTCTCACCAATCATTGGAGTTTTAGTCAGGCCTGTAACATGAAATTAACTTAGCACAAATTCATGACAGATCTCATTTAATACTTGTATAACAGGACTGCCCCGGATTAGGCACTCTTGTGCTAGGGGCTGTTCATAAATGGACAGATATGGCCTTTCCCAGTCTATCCAAACGCTTGTAAAGCAAACTGGGATGAGAACCTGTTTTCACATGTGGATCTATCATGCCTGACTATATTAACTCCAGGAAAAAAAATTGTATATGGCCTTTTAGAAAGTCTTAAAATCCATTCAAAGTAAATGCAGTCATACAACTAAATTACTTACTTTTTGGCAAATTGCAAAATAGCAAATTAATTCATGATACAAGAAAGCCTTGTTTGATAGGATTATGTCTTGGACCTCTACTTTTCAGTCTGCACAGTATTAAAATGTTAAAGAAATGGTTGTGGTACTGTAACATCCCTCCCAATGGAAACTGTTTAAAACTTAGCCCAGATTTCCTCAAAATGGGTTGTAGGACCCTAGAGACCCTAAACTCTTTTTACATTAAACCACATGTTAGACTCAAACCCATATCCAGAGATGGAAAATAGATTTTAGTTTGTCTACACAGATTATTTTCCAGTCTTGAAAGGACAAGCTCCTTAAAAATAAGTAGTTTTGTTGTGGCCTAAACAATGTAAGAAGGTTTTATGTTTAACTTTTAGCCTTAATATTAAAAGGCAGGATAGTGGCTTTTTCTGGGCTTACATATGAAGGACCGCCTGTGGGGGTGCCAATTAACTAATTAATCTAGAGGGTCGTTAATCCTCTATGACCCACTGGTAGTCAGGTTCGGGGGCATTAAAGTAAGTTAATTTCTCTGAGCATTGATCTACTGCCAGACCCCACTCAGACTTAGAAGAAGTAGCTACGCGCTACAACACAGATAGGTTGAGCAATATAAGCTGTATTACACAACAAAACCTGCACAACAGCTACCTAATGCAATATCCCTGTAGCACCCGAGCCACAACACGATAAAATATACCCGATGAGACAATAACTTGATGCAAATCCCAAACCCAATGTCCCTGGTCACAGAAACAATCAACTACACATTACAATGAGCTCCAGTCACTACACAGTTAACTGCTGTGCAACTTCACAGACAACCGAGAAACCACAGATGGCAGCAAGAACACCCTGGGCCAAGTCAGAAGGAGAAAACCCCTGACTGTCCCTGAGGACTTCTAGCTTTTCCCTGCTTAGGTGCTCAGCACCTCAAATATAGAAAGGATGATACTTTACCTAACTGCAGCTTCCACAGTCAAAGCCCAAAGAAAAGAGCGCAAGACAGCAAGCTCAATCCCAACGACCAGGTCACAGCAAGGAACCTGCACTTGACGAACTCCTGCTCCCCAAGAGCCCAGAGTCAAGACTGTCCAGCCAGAGTGCGAGCAAGGCCAAGCCTCCAGCACTCCCAGAGCACCTGCTGGCTGCTCTGGACAGGATTTATCACTTTCTAATCATGCCACCTGTCACTCATGCAATGGTCCAATCATCACCATTTTCACAATACCCAATCAAATTCAAACCTGGGCTATACTTAAAAGGACCAATCAATTCAAACTATTGCAACTCATTCCAGGCAACATTATACACTGAGCATGCCCAGGCCTTAAAAGTAGGCCATGATTTCATCACAGTTGAGAGTTCAAACCGTCTAGAAACTTCTCACTTTTAGTCACATGGTGCATGAATGGACTTTCACTGTTCTACACATATAGAGACAAAGAGGCGACAAGGCCTCCTGACTCACCTGGGAAGTTTCCTGTCTCTCAGTCACAGCCTCTGGAAGATGAACAGTGCCCCTGGAGTCACTGTTTTTTATCTTAACAAAGTTGCTGGGGATAAAACAGGTAGGGATGGAAAGCAGACAGAATTAAGTTCTGCTGTAGGGTTCATACCACAGCTGGGCTTATACACATGTGGGGGGAATTTTACAGTAGTTAATAAGCTCCTGTGAAACTCTCGTGCCCTCCCAGCCTCCCTGGCACAAACTAGCAAACAGAAACTGAATTACAATTCAGTTCTTAATTGCTGTTAGAGAATAGCATGATAAAGCAATACATTGGAAAGAATGAGGTCTTACAAAGTCTCTGGTTCTTTGTTGGTAGAGATTCTGACACGGGTATAAAACAAAACAAGCATTTTTTTCCATTGTTAAATGAACTTTTTCAGTGATGGACAAACAGCAGATGGCAATTATGAATTTAACATTTAATAAATGTATTTGGTATGGCACCTTATAAGGGATTGCTGTTTATTGTTCCTGAATAATCTTGGCTATTGTAAATTACTAGCAAGAGATGATTGTAGAGTCCATTTGATTTGAATGTCACTATCTGAACAGCATCCAGAAAGTTAACATGGGGATTTTGGGGCAGTAAGAGATGAGACACCATAAAAGATTAGTTAATATTATCTAATAAGCTTCATGAAACAGTAACTCTCAGCTATTAGAGAAGGAATGAAAACAAGATAACTGTAGATTAACTTTGATGAGCCAAAAGGAACCACAGAAAAGGAAGATGATTATTAAGGTACCTGTACAAATACCTTCTGGTTTTTTGGGTTGGGCAGGTCATTTGTTTGTTTATTTGTTTAATAAATGAAAAGAAGCAATGTATACTTCTGTTGTGGAATAAAATATACCTTGACCCAGCACTTGTAGAATATCCTTGACTCGTGTTCACAGACAGTTGGACAGCTTTTACACCGATGGTTTTATTCCGTAAAAACCTCAGTTGTATTTTGCTAAATAAATACATTGCATATACCTTTCAAATAGTCTTTCTAGCTAAATTATATGTCTGCTCTTTGCAACACATTTTGATATGCAGTCAGAGCTCACCAGTTGATCAGCCAACTGGGTTTATAGCTTTGTTGATCAGAATCCATGGTTTGCCTACCCAGAAAGGTTTGCCTCATTTCCCTCCTCACATTCGCTGAATAAACTTTAATAATTATCTACTTTATCTTTCTAGCAATTTTGCTGTAAAAAAATAACAGTGCAGAGTCTATGGGCCATAATTCATGTTATATTTAGGCTGTGTTATATACACTTAAAACATGAGTATCTGCATGTCCAAATAGTAAACCAGATGCAATCATATCATAGCAAAGTTATGTCTTTTCACGGGACCCATATCTCCAGATCATATTAGATAACACATGTTCAGTTCTTATCGGACTGCTCCACAGAAATAATACAGATCAAACTTTCCAGTTTCTGCTGCTGACAGTCTTGAGAAACAACTTGGGTGTGGTGCCGGTTCAAGACCATCAGTGGAAGAGACCCAGCTCTCCCAGCAGATCCAGCAGCAAGCCAATTCAGTGGAAGAAGTGTTACTGGACTTAATATTAGACTTTAGGTAGGGGCACTGAAGTCATAAAATGCTTGAATAAGAATAGTCCATTCTCTGAACAGAGCGTTTATTGAGCACAGCAATTTGCAATCTTAAGCATAAGACAAAGAAGCAATCAAAAACTCTGTCTAGGTCAAGACACAATAAGCCATAGAACATCATAAGCTCTGCCTAAGTCAAAATGCAACACAACAAGCCAAACAGACAACAAAAAGCCTTGCATAGATCTTACATAATCCTGAAGGCAGAGGGTCTCCTTGCACCCAGGTATTGAGAAGGTCTTCCTGGGAGATCCACAGGTTTTCTTAGCTGCTCAGGGTGGTCCCACAGGCCTCATCTTTGGCTGGGTTTTTATAGGCAATCTGCACCCTCTGCTCCTCCTCAGGTGCCTTGACAATGGCATGTTTTCACATCTGTCATGTACCCCATGTGTCCAATGTCTCTGGATGTTCCTGGTTTTCCCAGGATTTACCATGTATATGATAAAAGGCGACACTGTTTACAGTGTCCATTGCTCACTTTGAAATGTGAATTTGCTCAATTTGAATTGTAGCCCCTTTGCTTTCTTAGATCACATCAGTGTTTGAGCAGTCTGGCCCCTCCCCTGCTCAGGTCCTCAGGTCAAGCAAGTAGCTTCAGAATCAGTTAAAGGGTCCATGCTTTTTACAATTGTGCCAGGTCTTTGCCAACAGGAGTAGCACCTTCCCTCAGCCTGAGCTCCTTCTGGCTCCCTTTGCCTGCTTCCAGCTGCAGAGACCTGGCTTGGGCAGGTGGCAGGGAGAGCATGGGCGCTTGGTGTGGGGATTGCAGGTTTCACAGGTAGATGTGCAAACTGTGGCTCTCAGCACCAGGGTAACTGTAGGGGGAGAGAAGAGGTGTGGGCACAGCACACTTCAGCCCTGTTCAGAACAGGCTGAGATCATAGTAAGCATAACCCTATCACTTCTCAGGACATATTCTAACTTGTAATATGGCATGGTAATGCTTACTGCAATCTAAATAAAACTCATGTGAAGTCTCCCACATTACAAGGCCCTCAGAGGCACTGAAATATGATCCCTTTTCCCAGGATGTGATGATTTACCCCAGCTACTGACTCGGAGGCTAAACAGTTGCCACACCTCCAACACTTGCGAATGAATAGCAAGAACCAAGGGTTATTGGCCCATATAGTACCAGAAGCCAGAAATCTATGGCATATACAAGTGCTAATGTTGATTGTTGTCTGCTCAGTGCTACCTTGCTGAAGACTATGGTGTGACTTATCTTGTTGCCACATTTGTTTTCAGTATCCTCACTGTACTCTGTCCTGAATAACTATGCATTAAACCTGTCTGTATTGTGGTTGTTGCAGTGTGCCCTCTGTCCAGTGCTATCGCTTATACAAAAGCTATAAAATTAAAGTTGTAATTAGATTATTAAGTGTCCATATCTAGATTAATTTAGTTTAAGGTTGAATGTTTGGTCTAAAGTCAAATCAAAGCTAATGGTGTGAACAAGTTACTTTTATAAGTTGGAAACTTTTTTCTTTGTCAGACTTGACGTAGAAGTTCATTGTTAAGCTTTCAATCTGTGGCTATCACCTTGTGTAGCAAGGGCTTTTTGGTAATATCTTTTATTGGATTAACTGTATAGTTGGAAGTGATGTTAGATGAGCTTTTGGGTACCCTTACTTGGGTCTTGTGCCTGAAAAACTTGTCTAACATCTCTCCCAACTATGTAGTTGGTCCAGTAAAAGATATCGCCAAAAACACCCTTGTTTCTCTCTAATGCTCATGAAACATTGTAGATGGTAGGCACAGTATGCAATGTAAATGCAAGATATTATTACAATAAAGAAGTGATTAAAATGTGTTGTTTTACTTGTATGGGCTTTATTCTAAGTCCAGTCAAGTTCAGGAAAAAACATAAAACAAAGAATGATATTCTGAAAGTCTTTATATGTGCTTTGAATCTATAGATATAAAGCATACTCATCAATTTACACAAGGGAAAAATGAGGCCATGGAAAGTTTAAATGGCTTGCCCAAGGTCACCTTCTGGTCAATGACAGATCTGGAAATAGATAACCAGCTACTTGAATGCTTGTTCCTTTAGCTGCAGTACCTCTAGACAATTCTACACCAATATGGAGTTCATAATCTTGTGTTAGGTGCTTAAATTCCCCCTTGAAATGTACGGTGAGAGAGAGTTAAGTGTCTATGAATAGAATTAAGAGAAGTCAGCTTGTTGAACAGGGAGCCTAGCCAAAAGGAAATGCTAAGGAGAGGATTTTTCCCCTTGTTTTGGCAAGAAGATTGCCTCTTTTCTTTCTTTTTTCTATTCAGACAAGGAGCTAAAAAGATCAGTCATTCACACAGCTCTACTCCTTACCTTTTGTTACTAGAATCAGAATAGTCAGTTTAAACTATATGTGGTCAATCATAGTTTCATAGTTTCATAGTTTCTAGGGTCGGA
>NW_017729033.1:81066509-81126110 GCF_001723915.1 Gavialis gangeticus | reverse complement strand
ACGTGAGTGCTCGGACCTAGCCGACTGCTCTTCCCAGCAGTTCATAAAAGAAACAGAAAGTTCCTCAAATATACCAAGCTATCCTCCACCTAGATATTTTTGCCACCTAGGATTTAAAAGATGATGACAGGGAAGATAACTTTTTTGTTTATATCAAAATTGAACCTCATAACCTGAAACATTTCCTTCAGTACAATCATTTGGATTAAAATTATGATGTTTACTTGTATAATGTGCACTCAATGCATTTAATTACCAGGGTTGTTTGACACCACCAGGGCTCAAAGTACTTGCCTGTCATACTATGCTGTTTAAAGTATGATTCTCAGCTGATTCTCACCCAGACCCCAAATCTAGATTTGATAAGGATACTAGCAAAGATATATTTTAAACTTATATCACTGTAATCAGTACTTGCACTTCTAGGGTGTGTTCAGATGAGCATGCACGTGTAGTTTATGGTGCCTCAAAGCTGTTTGAGGCACTGCAAGGCACATATGGTGCACATGCACCCATTTACCATACTGCTAATTTGCAGCACAGCACCAAAGACACTGAGAGATTCTGGTACCAAAAAAAACCAACGCCCCGCAAAAAGTGGTGTGATACACACAGCAACAGCATGCACTGCCAGAAATGGAGCCTGGCCATTCAGAGCCATGTTCTGACTCTTGGTCAAGCTCTGTGAGGTTGGATTAGTGGCACTGCTGCCCTGGGAGTCCCCCAAGACTCCAGTGCTAGCCCCGGCCTCCCCCACTCCACCCCACCCCACCCAGGACAATTAGGTGCACACCAGAGTGCACGTGCAGGGGTGTGCCCTGGGGCAAAAAGCAGCAGCACAAATATGTGCCACTGCTATTTGTGCTGCAGCAAATGCGAACACCTGTACATGCACACTCATCTGGATGTGCCCCTAGACACTTGCACTGAGGTTCAAAACTATAATTTATCATAGAGTAATTTAAATAATGTGTTAAACAATAACAGCAGCTAACTGTGCTTGAATGTTTTCTCTCTAATTCTAAGCTGTCACTGTTCAGTAGTAAAGTATTTTCTCAAGTAATAAAAATCAAACGTTTTGGCCATGTTGCTGAATTGCCCACATTCCAGAGAACTCATGAATATATACTGCATTACAAACAATGTGACTATTTTCAGTTTACTAAAGCAAGTATTCAGGTAGCGGTACTTTAAAGTGAGGAAAATTGCAATTGTAAGCCAAATTTTTTTTACAGAATAGTAAACACTAGTATGTTATTGTGAAGGTCAAACAGCACATGCTAAATATGCTGTAACCAAAATGCAAAGCTAGCTGCCTTATTTAATGACACCTTGGCAACTGTCTTTCCATTAAGCATCTTAAATTTCTTCCATAAGAAGTCATCTCTTCAGAGATACTTGGACACACTTTCAAAATCAGCATTCATTCACACTGCCTGATCTTGCTAGTGATTACTTTAAAATCCATTTTCAGGAAAAAACACGCACATACACACATATGCACTTACCCCTGGGCCAGCTGATGTCGCTGACAGTATGGACAGTGTAGTTTGCATATCTCCACTACTACAAAGGTCTGTTCAGAGTAAGATACGGAACACTATATGTACATCATGATTTTCAGAGTTCTTCTTCAACCTTGTGCATATTAATCTGCTTCTCAGGAAATTAACAGTAGACGAATTTGATTCTTTATACACAAAAATCTATTAAAGCAGGTTTCCAAGGTACTTTTCAAATGAAATATATTCCTCTTTGATATAGTCTGCACTTGGCGACGTATGTTCTTTTGTCTGTCCCCTTAAAAAGTGGCTGTCTCTTATTTTCCTACCTCAAATGAATTCTGTGAAAATGCTGCCAATAGCTAGTGTTTTTTGTACTTCCATTCCAACAATTATTCCTTTCATGTCTATAAAATTCTGTAGAATGAGAATAAATCAAAGGATTGTCGCAGAATTTTTGCATTGCATATGATCAAGCATATGTGCTATCTGGAGAGTCAATATCTAGGTATTGCTGCCTCCTGACACTGTGTAAACATAGATGAATCTGAAAGGTGCAAAACAACAGAGAGCTGGTTTCAGAGCCAATATATAATCCTCCAAGTGGAAATACAGGAAATGTTTACAAATCCATTAACACCCCTAACCCTAACTATTTTCTGAATCAACAAACTGTCAGGTTTTTATAGAAAAGGAAACAACAAATTGAAAATATGCTCTTAGAATACTAAGAATAATTAGAATACTATTGCTTAAAATACTATTTTGTTAATCCTAAACAAAGGAAACCTACGGGACCTGAACCTGTTCAGCCTTCGCAACAGAAGGCTGAGAGGGGACCTGATGGCCATCTATAAACTTACTAGGGGGGACCTGTGGGGAATGGGGGAAACCTTGTTCCCCCGAGCACCTCCCAGAATAACAAGGAATAATGGCCTTAAGTTGTTAGACAGTAGGTTCAGACTAGATATCAGGAGGCACTACTTCACAGTCAAAGTGGCTAGGATCTGGAACCAACTTCCAAGGGAAGTAGTGCTGGCTCCTTGGGGGTCTTTAAGAGGAGGCTTGATGATTATCTAGCTGGGGTCATTTGAGTCCAGTTTCCTCTCCTGCCCAGGGCAGGGGGTCGGACTAGAAGATCTGCAAGATCCCTGCTGACCCTACATCTATGAATCTATGAAAAATATAATATTAGAATGCTTCATTGTATTGTTCAAAAAACCTTCTCATGTGGGAGTTGGGAATCTATGAAAGGGGCCTCATTTTATCTGAAATCTTAAACCATATATTAAGATCTTGAATATTTAACCAACTCTCCAGTTTCAAAGTGGCCAGGGTCTGCATGCCCTTTGGGTGACACCAGTGAGAGCTGTATACCTTATGGTCTGTAATAGCATGAGCCACAGCCCATGCCTCTTGCTGCATAATGCATGTGGGCATCCCTCAGAGTGCTACCTGCAGGGTGCCCCAGTCTCACTCTCAGCTCCCCAGCCATAGCTTCCTCCACTGCACCGCACTGTGGGCTCCCTCAGAACCATGGGCTGAGAAACACTGCACTGTACCTTTCCCTGGGGCAGGGGAAGGAAGAGAAAGCTTGAGAAGGGAACAGGAACCTATAAACTCCAACTGCAGTGGCAGCTGGAGTAATACCTGGGCAAGTCTACACGAGATGGTTTACTCAAAATTAGAGCAAATTACTGTGCAGTAAGCATCACCATCTACACGGTGCAGATGCTTACTGTGCAGTAATTTGCTCTAAACATGAGTAAATTTGCTACCTGTTCCATACAATTTTCTTGTGATTACTTACTGTGCCAAACAGATCATGTAGACAGCTGACCAGGAGCAAATGTGCTCCCAGTCAGCTGGGCAGCAAGGGGTGGGAAATTGCTCCCTGCCCCTGGGAGCTGGCTGCTGCCAGGGTGGGCTCCACCACCAGAGCCCAGCTAGGGACAATGTCTTCCTGACCATGCAGCGGGGAGCTCCCATCCCCTGCTCTGCAATTGGGGGTGGGGATTGGGAGATTTGAATCTCCCAACCCCTACTCCCTGATTGCGGAGCAGGGGCACTTAAATAAGAGCCTTACATAAGAGCCTTCTTCTTACATAAGAATCTTCCAGGTCCTGCTTTGCAATTGCAGAGCAGGGGCTGGGAGCTTCCTGCTGCTGGGGCAGCGGACATTGTCCCTGCCTGGACTCCAGTAGTGGAGCCTGCTCCCACAGCAGGCAGCTCCCAGGGACAGGGAGCAATCTCCCAGCCCTCCCTAGGAGATATCTGTTTCCTAGCCCTGTGCTGCCTGCCAGCCTCTGGGGTAGCACCCAGAGGGAGCCTACGGTTCCCCCTGGCTGTGGCATGGGACTGGTACAAGGCCAGTGGGGGTAGAAGCAGAATTTTGCCATAAGCAGCAAATCTGCTTCTACTTCCCAGCATGTGTAGATGCCTGCCAGAGTGGATTTACCCAAGAGTAAATTACTCTCGGGTAAATCCACCCCAGAGCATTTGCACATGTAGGTGTACCCCCTGAGTGGCAGCCCAGGACGATAAATTTACCCCTCATAGGCCTCCAGCTGGACAGCACTAACTTATCCATATACCTTTAGTGCTTTTTAAGTCATTGAATCTGCAACATTTAATTCAGTAGGACTCCATCTGTGTGAAAGGGCTAATCTACTTAGTTGTTTCTGTAGGGTAGGTACCTAATATTGTTTAATTTATTAACATTTCTAGTATTTGGGGTAATATGGACAAATAAGGGGAACTCATACGTTCCCATCACCAGTTGTTTCATATACAAACATTCTAGAACAATTGTGAATTTGAAATGGTTTAATAGAAAAGTATGCATCTGGTTTATTAACAAAATACTGTATCTGTACAAAGGTGGACTTGACCATAGTTATTACCTTTGCTTTGGTTCTGGTTTGTTCCCATTATGCCTAGGTTTTCTTAAATTATATGAGCTTGAGGGAGGATGGTATAATTTAAGGGTGTGTCTACACTTTCATTAATGCACTGTAGTTACTGCACATTAAGTTTAGTACTTGGTTAATCAAGTACTAAATCAATGCTCAGTAACTTGCACTATTGCACAGTAGTACCGGCACATGGGTTTTTAGTGATGCTTACTGCACAGTAGCCTAATACTACCACGCAGTAATGTATTAGCATGGTTTTTGCCTGGCACACTACTACACAGTGTTGTTAGGCTACTGCATAGTTAGCATTTCATGTAGACGTGCCCTAATTTGCCTAATTTTGGTACAGCTATAATATCAAATAAATCATAACCATCACATGCACAAATTAGCTCAATGGTATTATTCAAATGAGTAAAGGTTGCTGAATCTAATTAATATTTTAACTCAATCTGATAATTTTCTGCTCTTTGTAACAGAGGAGGTGAACGAATTGAGATTTTGCCACAGATTATTATTCTTATTATAATGTAGGAGAATAGTAAATGAAAGTAAATGCATAGCTTCTCTCTTTTTTATGTCTTTCCTTGTTTATTCAAAAAATATGAAAAGATCACATTGAAATCTAGCAGATTGTTCAAAGTTGTTTAAATATCTAGTAAAGCTGTTCAAAGGATAAAATACTTTTATAAAAACTTGGTATGTGTTCTGTTAAATCTTCTATTAAAATAGCTCCACAATACTTATTGATCTGGATAGTAAATTTTTATATTGCATGCCAAACAATCATTTAGTCCTTCTACTAAGCTGTAAATCACTGTGCTTCAGTGATATAAATGTATGAGATTAAGCTCATCTCCTTTCCTTTAATGTTCTTATCCTTTGTTAAAGATAGCAGCTGCTAAAATCATACAGCGTAAAAATTTTCATAGATATCTTTCAGGTAGGGCATAATGTACTACAGCAGTACCAATTCAATTTTGACTGTTACTACAACAAAATTTCTCTCCTAAATCAGAAGTTGTAGGTTTACTACAGTCTTTGACAGAAACCATCATTCAATTTCTTTATAAATATATTGGCCTGTCTGCAAAAAGCTGTATAGAGTACAGAAGATTAGAACACATATTATTAATGTTTAACAAAAATGGTAGGAGTCTCACAGGTGTGTCTATGTGTAGATATAAAATGCATAAACAGATATATTTATAAATCTAGGAACACTCCTTCCAGTTCATCCTATTTTAATCACAATCTTCAAAATCCACTAAAACAATAATGTAAATAATAAAGCATTCAGATGTCAGAGTTAGGGTGAGCCTGGAGACCCATCTTGATACCTCACATTTTGAACTACAAAGCTGAGCCTTGGCATATTTCCAGTTTTCCAGTACTGGCTAAATCATGCCATTAAATCCAAATACATGTATTTAGAAGTAAGCCAAGCTACATATGGTAGTCAGATGATACTGCTAAACCTCCTTCTAATCTCACTGACACCAGTTTTACATGGCTATGACCTCATTAACTTCACTAAAGTGTCTATTCATTTACATTACTGTAAATGTGATCAGAATTTGATCCAGTTTAATATCAATGATGAAAAAAATAGTTGCCAAATATTTAAGTTTTCTTTTAAATTTGGAAGTAGTTGGATATGGAATGAAAACCTATTCTGCTTTATTCCTAGTTTCATGCTTGCTTGGCTGATAGGCCAATTACTGCCAGTAAGTATTAGGTAACATTTTACATTCAGTTTCTAAACATTTCATTTAGCTTTTTAAAATATTATTTTAATTTAATTCAATGCATTCATTGATATAAATTAAAATATAAGATAATCTAGTTAAAGATTAGTTTATTGTCCTGATTGTAAGTATACATGTAGCTGCAGTGACTCATTTCAGGAGTAACTCCATTGTGGTTTCTCTATAAGGTAAGAAATAATATAGATATTTTTCTGAATGGTTTAGTTTGCTTTTTTAAAGCAAAGTCTGGTTTTATTTGAATACTTTGAACTATGTAGCATAAGGTATATACTGAATTATTTCAAATCTCCATATTTTTTTTTCCTACAGTGGTCTGAGCTGTTAAAAGACCCAAGGATTTCAGCAAGTTTTATATGCACAAACCCATACTAGTAACCATTCTTCAAATAACTGGATACAGCTCATTATTGCCATGTTTTTGACAAGATGAGTATCTACTGAAATCAGTGACAAATATCCTATAGACTTCAACATGTCACTCTGATTGCCCCATCTCTGCCCTCCTGTAAGGTTGTATATTAAAAATAGTGCCTTCACACTATTCTTAGCACATGCCAGGCCAACAGGCTTCTCAACAGGTTACATTTCTGCAGACTGAGCTCTGTGGTGCCATAGTTTGATTGCTATTGGTACTGAAGTTTGGTAGTTTAAAACTAGGTTGGTTATGTCTGAATTTTATTAAATGCTTCTGTGACTGTAACATAGAGATATCTTAACAGTAATTACATTCTCTTTGTAAAAGTAACATTGCCATTTGAATAGTGTATTTCAGTGATTACTTGTTCATGGCCAACATACTGCAGAAGATAAGTAAATATGCCTTAAAATTTGCCTTAAAAATATGTTAGCTAGTATGGAGATCTAATATTTTATCTGTAGTTTATGTCATCACTAAGACATTATAAAAGCAAGTTGCTTGCTTCAGAATCTTATGGTCTAGGATATGGCAGGGAAAGTTTATAATAACAAAATCTGGAGGTAGTTTGCACAAAAAATGTTTATGCTGTTTATTTTGTAGGTAAATTAGTATAAAGTTGAGTCCAAAAAAGAGTTTCAATCTTTATGAAAAAACTTATTAGAAGGTAAATCCAGGCATTTTGAGTGGGATTTCGAAAAGCGCCCAAAAAAGTTGTGAATATAAATCCCACTGACTACAACTGGGACTTCAAGCTTCTAAACCCCTTAAATATTTTTGAAAATCCTCTTAGTGTGCATGGGTAGTAGTTCCCTGAGTACTTGGCTCCTGTCCTAAAGCAAAGAAAATAAATATTAAATCCACAAACCCTAACTTTTCTGTACTCAACTCTGAAGCCATGAAATGCAATCCTTCAAATCCTCCAGTGGTGTTAATACTTCTCAGTCTCTGCCATGGTGGAACAGCAAATCTTTCATGGCTCATAACAGTTTTCACACTGTGTATGTAAAACTAAAGCTATTAGAGGTTATACTATTCTTAGCTGGCAGAGACGCAATTAAAACTGTTTCCAATGTGAAGGTTTCCTAACAGGACTAAAAGTCCTCTGGAACTGGTTTACCTGGTTGTATCCTCTAGACTCATCAGGTAGATCCAAGTTGGATATTCTGTAAGTTACAGTCCTTTTCTAATAAGCTGTCTTGTTTGAATCATTTCCAAAACAGATTTTTTTTCCTTTATATTTAATGAATTCACAGGTACAGTATTTCCAGCATTGTAAGAAACCTCGGGAAGCAATCAAATAAAAAATGAAATGTTTTCCATGTGTCATTAGTGAAGTTAACTGCCCAGAATTAAAATCAAGCTTTATATTTTCTTCAAAAGATCAGAGTTGTTTTGAGGCAATTCATTATTTATACTTTTCACTTTGCTTAAAATAATACAAGTAATTAAACCAGTACAAAGGGGCATTGGGTCAAAATCTGATATGATATGAAATAGTAAAAGCACTTCTGTTGTATAATATCTCAATTGTGTTTTAGCTGAACAAGCAGCAATGTCTATTTATAGGCTTTCTAAAAGTGTAGAGTCTTTATACTCCCCACAATTTAAAATATGATTACTGTTGACTAGATGTGTCTTTGTAAAAGCATATGTACCCTGGCCAAAAAGGGGACAATATTTGTAAAAAATATTTTTTGTATTAATTCAAGGCATCTGTGGAGAAAACTTATGAGTCGGAGGAAAGGCAGCAGGACGCCGCGCCAGCAGCCGATCACGGCAAAAGTGAAACTGCGGCGGCTGGAGTTGCTGCGGGCAAAGATCAAAGGGAAAACCCACGGTGGATCCAGGAGGAGCTGGAAATGGCTCCCCCATCTGCCTGGGTGCACTTTGTAAAAGACCCCTGGGGGAACTGACCCGAGGTCACTCCCAGTAGCCTGGCCATGCAGCCCAAGAAGCCATGGTGAGGTTCGAGAAGAACCCAAATATGCAACACTTGGGGAATAGGCATGGAAGATTACAGCATCCCAGAGTGCTGTGGAATCCTGGTTGAGAATCACTGTATTAAATATCCTCTACTGTTTTCACTGGAGATAGGCATGAAGTCAAATTTGCTATTTAAAGTGTTTAATATGTAATAGTATGGTATGATATGATATGATGTATGATATATAACTTAGTATGATTGTTTTGGTGGTCTTCTGAAACATGACTCTAACCATCTATAGGATCCTTAGTCTCTGGAGCACTTCCATGAACTAGCAGAGACATCATAAGTTAACAAATATTGTGTATGTATATAAATATGCTTCAACTCCTGCTGCTTTAGTTATGAGTGTAGATAGCCTAGTGGCTGATAGAAGTTAACATTAACAACTTCATCTGTTGTCTTGCATTTTGCCTTAAATCTTACCACCCTGCAAAAAATTGGTTTAAACACCTCTCTCACAACTGAAGAAAATACACCCTCTGATCTTTGATGTATCTTTGCAGTCTGGAATAAATGATCCTATAGATATATACAAATGATTCTCAACCAGGGTGTTGGGGAACTTTGAGATCCTTTGAAGGATGCCTGCAAAACGTGTGAGAAGATAAGCAGGTAAGGACAGGCTCAAGATTTCCTTGGCTGGCTGCTCCCCCATTCCCAGTGTCTGACCCCTCTGCAAGGAGGTAAGTACTGAAATGAATTTAGTTTTTGAAATGGAGTCTTGCTTAATTCACAAAAGTTATGGAAGGGTGCTTTGAGTCTAATGAGGGGTGTCTTGAGTCTAAAAAGGTTGAGAACTACTGGTATATGCAGTGATAAGATTTTGAAATTTAGCTCCAAGTGACTTGCACAAAGACTCATGAGATGCTTATGAGAGAGAGAAGTAGACATAAATAGTTTCAATTGTCATATCTTAGCTCTAGAGTAGGCACAAGACCATTCTTCTCTCACACAACTGCTATTGTTCATCCATTTTGACAGACACCTTTCTATTTTTTTAAATCACTAAAAGTGAATAACTTAAGTTAAAATTAAAATAACTATTCTGTATTCCTTTAAATGTAGAAGGAACCAAACCTACACCTCAGTTTAAGGTAGATTATAGAGATATATTAATAACAGATGTCAAAAATAAATATCAAGGCTATGACAACTTGACTTTTTCTTATTCTTTTTTAAAACAAAACAAAAACAATTATAATGCAAAATATTGTTAACGCTATGGTAAGATGATGAACCAATGAGCAGAAAATCAGTAAAAGAGGAAGCTAATTTTCACTTAACATTAATGTATCTTTTCCACTTATATCAAGGGTTGGCAGCCTATGGCCTATGGAGCCCCTGGATTCAGCAGACAGAGCAAGGGCTTTGGCAGTATTCAGAAGCAGGTGGTTTTGCTCTCACCACATCCAGGGGCTTTGCCAATGTCACACTGTAGATAGCTGGCAGAGAGAAGTGGCAGTGGGAAAAGTTGAAAAACCCTGGCTTAGATACTCAGTCCAAGTAACACTCGTAATATTATGTATGTATTACATGAGCAACTTACCATATTTTCTCTCATAACACATGCTCCCAAATAAAACGTGCACCTTGGTTGTTGGATAGGCAGAAAAAAGGGGAAAAAATACAGAATGATGGCCATGTAGAGCAGGGGCAACACCTAATCTTCACATTTTTAGCTTATTCACCTTGCTTTCCCAGTCACCTCACTCACCCTCCCTTTCCTGCTTAGGCAAAAGCTAGTTTTAACTTTTTTATGATGAATTGTCAGTGGCTCTTGACTGCTCAGTCAAAAGTTGAAACTGTAATTTCTTCTAAAGACGGGACTCCGTGGGTGTGTCTACATGTCACTGTATGGCAATGTTGCTACGACACTGTGCTTTACTACTTCCTTTTGGAAGTACTAATGCATGGCACAATATGGGTGGTTACTGCACCGTGTTAATGACACATGGTTGGATTTCACCCCTACATTGCTGTAGCAGTGCACTATACTGGAGGAGCACACTGCTGCAGTGACATAGCTGGTGATCATGTGTAGACCCACTTAATTGTTATGTTACCACAGCATGCCATATGATGATGTAGTGCATTGCTACATCACCGTAAGATAGATGCAGCCCATGGGTAGATTTTGAAAAGAGCTAAAAACAGTCTCCAGGTTTGTGAAATAGGGGAAGAGAGACTAGAAGTAGCTAACTGACAGCAAGACTGTTGAAGAAAGGATAGCTTCATCAGTGGAACACCAAGATCATTAAATATGAGAGGTGGGCAGAGGGGTCTGAACAGTTATGGAGAGAAGAGTGATTAACAAGAAACAGGTATATTATAATAAACCTGGAAGTGAATTGACTCCCTCAATGCTGCCTGATTAGAACTGCTACTGCTGCTGCTGGGCAGTCGGTTTTAAACTTTGGATGCAGCAGAAATCAAAAGGGCATGTGACTACAGCATTGTAACCCCTCACCTTCCTTCCAGTCTACCCCTTCTGAACTCTGCTCATGGCTGCTTATGAGAGAGAAGAAAAACAAGCAACCACCAGCTTAGATTATCTCCTTTCTTCCTTACTAGGCATAAAATCAGCTTCACCACTTAAAATACAAGCCCAATTTGGTAAGGGTAATTTGGGGGGACAAATGAGTGAGGTATGTGGGTGAACACAGTAATACCATGGTTACAGCTATACATTCTATACAAGGACATTTGCAATAATATTAACAGAGGGTTAGATGTTAATTTTTAATAATTTTTAGCCTCTACAGTCAAAGTGTGTGTGTGTATATGTAATGTGTGTATATTTGTGTGTGTGTATAGATATAGATATATGGGTGTGTGTGTATATATATATTTTTTCTTACCTAGTCCAGCAATAGCTATGCAACTCAAAATAATAAAACTGGAGTGAGTTTATGACAAATGTGGATTACAGGGCTTTTAATAAGTACTTATTGATATTTTTACTAGTTTGTAGCATATGATAAAAAGTGATAAACTATAACCGGGAAAAAAGAAACACCAATAGATGCTGGAAGAAGAAAGAGAAATAAAGGAGGGGGGGAAAAAGCAAATGTCCTAAAAGTCACCAAAATATATTAAAATTGCCATAATCACCAAAAGAGAACATTTGAAATCCAGGGAAAGCTTGTTTGTTATGGCAGCAGAAATGAACTCTGTGTGGGGGTTAGGGAGGAGATGGAGGGGGAGGTTGCTTTCACTAAGGGACCACCTACTCTCGATGGCCTAACTGCCAAAAATGTACAGACATTTGATATGTGGAACATTTTCCATCTTGGCTCAGAAGGCATGTATGAGGCATTTTTGTTCATTTGCAATAAAACACTGAAGGCTCAGACTGATCCTGGCAAACCCACACTTTTTTCTGGCATGTGTAAATCATTTGCTGCAAATATTAGATATCTCACTCTGGAAACCAGCAATATGACTAAATATCATCCAGCCCTTCACTCTTACCACTATTACCTACTCCTCTATATTTCCCCAGAGTAAAGATGACAAGACTGATAGAACAGAAAACCACGAGGGATTGCTGGAATGGGTCTACATGCTTTTTAAAAAAGTAATTCTGAACTAGGTGTTTGAAAGAGTGGGAAATTATTGGGGTTATTTGTGAGCATAGGGTGAGGTGGTCCTGCTGGGCTCAGCAACCTTGTCTCCTTATTCATATGCAATGACATGTGAGGAAATGGCAACATTTTTATTTTATTTCTCTCTGCTTGACACTGCTGTGTTTCAAGTTTTCCACTGCCAAATAGGTTTTCCTGGACAGTGTTCTTCTGAAAATTTACTGCCTTGAACTATGGGAGCAACATTCCATTTCCCACAAAATTTCACAGCCCAGTTGACTTCAATGTTGCACAATGTCCATTGAGAGCTGTGGGGAATTTAGTTACATAACTATTATGGGTACAGTACTACGCTAAAAGGCAATTTTGTACAACAGAATTTCTTCCTATTTTCTAATACACTCTGAACAAAGTAAAATGATACAGTTCATTATTTAGTAGTATTTTTACATGTTTATCTGAGAAAAAATCTTACTGTACTATTAGTTCTGTACTATTCTGCATTCATTTCCTTTATATTATCCTCAGTATTATTTCATGTTACGTTATTTCTATTAAACATGATTACAGCAAAGCACCGTACTTAGCTGAGCAGCAACAGATGTGCCATTTCTCATGTGTTATTTTTCCATGTTCTCCAATTTGCTTGTAGCAACCATAAAATAGAGTTCAATGATCGCCTGAACCAAAATGGAAGTTAATTTAATCTACTATATGTTCTGGCTTTAAAAGGTTTCACTGGTATAGTGGAGCCCACTACTAACATTTTGTACCAATAAATCAGAAGAGCGCTCAAGGAAGTAGGCTTCCTTGTATAATGTGAGGTATCCAAGCTCAAGGGTTTATCTGGCGATTCCAGCTGGTTGAATGAGCCTTATTCAAGATGTATTCTCCAAATATTGTTATGGTTCTTTTTAATGGTGAGAAAGTAGAGGTTTACTCACTTAGCTTGGTCATATTTTACATCAGCTTATTAAGCTTATGATTGTGATGGTAGTAGATATGGTAGGTCTAAGAAAAGCATCTGAACATCACAAATTAAAACCAACAGGCAGTTCATAACCATATAGCTGCTATCCTGAAATAGCCTTCATGAACCATGGAAATATCTTCACGCCTTTTTCAGAATAAAAATACTTTGGGAAGAACTGTTTAAAGTAAATGCTTTTCTATACTCTCACTGGTTTTTAAGCCTTCTGTACAGCAGTTTGTGCGTGCATGTTTTCCATAGTTTAGTAAAAAAATAAAGCTCCACCTTTCCTAAATCTTTGCTGGAGTAGCACAGTATTTGAAATATTTAATGAGAAGATCCTAATTCTCCATTTTCCTACATCATGTGAAAGTAAGTGTAAAATGTTGTTATTCGAATACAGTGTTTATGTTCACATCGTACCAATGCTGACTACCATACAAGATTATTTAGGAAGTTACTTAATTTCTTTGCTTGTGAGTTTCTAGCTAGGTTAAAAGAAGACCCCTGAAGATATCCTCCCATGTAATTGCTTCAATATCAATTGATTAAATGGTACATACATTTTTTTAAATTTTTCAGTTTCTTGATAACCAGTAAAGCTTTTTGCATATTAGTTCCTGAATTTGTTCTATACATTTTATGATCAATAGAAAAAATATCTTACAAATGCTTTCCTTCCCATTATTCATCCAGCACTGCTTACTAATTTTCAAATTATTTATGCATGAACTTCAAGAGATTTTCATATTATTCTAAATCAGCAGTAGTCAATCTCCAACCCATAGACTGAATCCAGGAGACCAGGCCATGTCATGAGCCCTGTGGGGCTTCCCATTTTTCTGGAAATTTGGCGGTGGTAGAGTGGTGACAAAATCCCATCTGCAGTGGCAGACGAGTGGTATCAATGGTATTGTCATGTCTCTGGGACCTTCAGCAATTTACACTGTCATAGCTCTCCAGCTGCCAAATTTCCAGACCTGAGGGGAGCCACACAGGTTGGGTAATGTGGCCTCATGCACCTGATCTCTGTGAGCGTTCCCAGAGTGGGAGTTGGGGGTCTGGCTGGATCCACAGGGTCCAGCGCTGGCTGGCACATGGGATCTCCCCCTCAAATCAACCCCATGCATGAAATCCAGCCCACATACCAGCCCTGTGTCATTCATCCAGCCCACAAGGCCAAAAAGTTAAACATCAATGATCTAAATTTTAAAACTTATTAACAGATTCATAAATAAAAAGGTATTTTTCTAACATATTGTTGTAATAAGGCAATTAAATACATTTAAAACAAAACAAGAAAGAATGTGACGATAAAAATTGGAATCAAAAATTTCTTTTTTTCTTTTTTTATAAAGATTGGAAGATGAGATGATACATCAAAGAAGATAAGAAATGTATATATGTATGTAATCTTTATACATCTGAGCCAATTTCATAATTCATAACAAAAACTCTTAATCAGGAAAGTTGCTGCGGGGAGGTGGGGGGGTGAAGTGGAAAACAACCCATAATGTATTGTACCCAGGACACTTACACTTTGTTCTACAGTCTCTCAGTGGAAAATGACTGCTATTGAAGACATAGATTCTGGGATCATTTTAATTTTTATTTTCTCTAATTAACTGGTTCTGAGGTTTTTCCATTCCAGTGTATCTGGTCAGATTTAGCATCATTGATGGTTAGGCAAATCAACTTTGCCCAGAGTATTATCTGTAGAAAAATATAAAGGTTCTGAGACCCTGATTTTGGGTATATGCTGAACTTTATATAGTGTGCATACTCTCAGTGACTTCATCAGGATGGTTCACAAGCTTAAAGTTTAATCAATTGCACAAATGCTTACAGTTGGAGCTAAATGTGTCTAGTTTGTATCTTAGACTTTATGCTTTTGTTCTTTCTCTGTGCCTTTTTTATTTATAAAATAAAGCTATTCAGCTACACATTATGGACTCTTTGAGCATTTATAGATATGCTCAGGGTGGGGGGGACACTTTAATTATCACAGCTCTGAGAGCCACACTAATTAAAGTGTCGTGTGTATCAGCGTCCCCACTGAAAACTGGCAGTGGGGTGCTTTGAACTAAAACTCATCAAATGAACTTTAGTTTAAAGCATCCCACTGCCATTTTTCAGCATGGGGACATGGATACATGTGATGCTGGAGTCTGCTGGAGTGCAGTAATTACTACACTCCAGCAGACTCAATTACTTGAGTCTGCTCTGACACACTGCAATTACAGCACATTGGAGTAGCCTCCCTGTATGTATATGCATATGTATAGGAGCCCATTTATAGTTAAGTTTAAAAATAGATATTAAAATAAATCATTAAAAAATATATCTTCTAAGATTTGGGCACCTCTCCCGTTTAATTTTGGGCACTTCACCCTATAACAAAATATAGATGAATATGTGTCATCCTGAGCCACTGAGAGGGTACTCTGTATAGTGGAAGGTAGCCAGCTAGTCCACATAATGTAACCATGGTAAGGATTCTGGGAAAGAGGGAAGATTTTTCAGACTTTTGGGTATGGGGAAAGTATGACTAATGAATCATCTATGCCCAGGCTCTGCAGAGCATTGTATACTTTTTATATACTTTTTACTTTTTTATTTTTAACATTTTTATGATAAAGGTTTAAAAAGTCTTCTCCTTCATTTGCGTGGGATAAAAGTGATTCTCTTTTTATTTGTATCTTCTTAATATGTATGTATAGGTAACACCATGAAAAAAATACATAAGTATATGTGTAAGTGAAAATTTAATAAATTGTATCTATTCTTCCATGGGCTCAACATTCTTTCTAAACTTCATTAAATGATAAATTCATGAAAATGCAGAAGACAAAATGAATTCTGTTAAAACCAATTTGTCAGTTTCTAGAGAGCTAGAAAATGACTAAGGATATGTACGAAAATGAGAACGTAAGCAATAACCCCTCTGACAACAGTCATTGTTTGTAACTAGTTGAGAAGTACTAGCAGACCATGAAAGCATTTCAGCTTTGGTGTGAGAGGCAATGTGGTTTATCTTGGGTTGGCTGTTCATTGACAAGCACAATGAATAATGAATACATCAGGCTGAGGTTATAATGTGTAGTCTGTAGTTTTCAGGGTCTATTTGGGCAATGTGCGTTATGAATGAGCTCAAGACATTCTAAGTGACTGTCTCACAGCTTTTGATCATTGCCAATCAATGGGTAATTGCTGAGCCTTAATGTGATGTGATAGCATAGGGAAGTAAGCAGCAGAGTTTGTAGGAGGAAATATTTTTTTTCATTTTCCACTTTAAGGCTGGGCACTTATAGCCAAACCACTGGTGACTATTAAGGGAATACTAAACGTACCCTGAGGAAGAGAAGAAATACATAGATGATAGCATGATAGTGCTATAGGAGAGAAGCATAAGAATTTAGTTGGGTGGCTGGGGTGGCTGCCTCACACAGGGGCAGTGGCAATTCCTGGTTGATTCGTCTGCTGTAAACAATTACATGGCTGTGGCAAAACACAGTTTTTCATCTCCATCTCTGTCACCACCTATAGTGGTTGCCTATGGCTATGGAATATATATATTCCTTGCTATTTAACAGCAGTGTGGCAGGGCACTGTTGGTGCCTGCCACTTTAAGTGCTGAGCCAAGCAGCCAGCAGGTGCTTGATTGCAGCAGCCATTTTAGATCTCTGGATGCCTGTATAATCAGAACAGTTTTCTGCTGGCAGTCCAGGCAGAAACATCACCTGTCTGTAAGCCAGAATGCAGCATCTTGGAGGTAAGGGAGGGGCTGTAGGGGATGGTTTGGAGGCTCCTGGTCCTGGGCATGACCTAAAACTGCACCCTGCTGGGCGTGGGTGGCCTGGTGGGGCTCTCAGTGGTGTGGGAGCCCCCAGGAAATACCAGGCCAGTTACCACCCTGGTGAAAGTAGGGTCAGGGTGCCTTAATAACCCCAACTCCCACAACTGGGTGGGTTACTCCATAGAAGGGCCAAGAAGGTGGACCCAAGTTAGAGAGGGGGCTAGAAGCTTATAGACCTGACTTGAAAATCCTTGACTGGTAAATGCTGGGGCCAGGACCAGAAGGGTCAAAAGGGCCAGGGGCCCACCATGAGGGACACCCAGAGCTAAGGGCCAAGGGTTTCTGACTGGCTTTGGAGGTGAGGCCAGGGCCTGTGTCGCCAAAGGTCCCGGGGGCACCACACCTGAGAGGGGGAACAATTCAGGGAGCTAGGCAGACCAGAATGAGGGCAGAAGAGGCTGCTTGATTGAAGGAAATGTAGTTGGGGGTCTGAATTGAAGGATTCTGGGGCCCAGTGTGGAGCTGGTGATGATAAGAACTGTGGATGCCATCTGCAAGGCTTGGGATGTAGTGTAGGGGAGGAACGGAGCCACAGATAATGCCTCTGGCATCAGGGCAAGAAATGAGCAGCCTCCCTCCTAATTAATATCATAATTATGTATCATCAAGGTGCGGCAGGAAAGAAGGCAGGCGGTTGGCCCAGAAACAGGTGGGCAGGCCATTGGTAGAAAGACCCCAAGAACGTCCCCCTGTTACAAACAGCTATGTATTTATAAATAAATTCATGGAAGAGAAAATCTGAGGACTAGAAATGCAAAAGAAGATAAGACAAATGTTCGGGTAGGGATTTAAGACAGGATATGGGTGATGAATAAGATTTTCAGGCAAACAAGAGGTCTCAGAGAGCAGATTGTTTAAAAAGGTGGTAACACATTAGAAAAACAGATCACAGAGACAAGGCAGAGGAAAGGACCAATTAGTGGAGGAGGAACAGGGAAAAGGAGCATATTTGTTGCCCTAAAGAATGGAAAGGAGCAACAGGCAAAAGATGAGCAACTGAAGAAGAGAAGGAAAGCTTATTTCAGTATAAAAGGGATTCCATAATGGAAATGACAGAGACCAAGGGATCATGAGTATGCTATACAAAGGATTACAAGAGAGAACAGAAGGCAGAACGACTAGCAAACACAGGAAAGAGCTAAATTAGAGACTGGTGCTTACTCCAGGAAGAAGCAGATCATTATGAAGAAGAATCAATAGACCTGTTACCACAGCAGATCCAGAGATAAAAGGTTGTGCTCTATGCCTGAAGCAAGGAGTTGTGCTAGGAATCAGAAGCTGGGAAGGGCCTTAACTGGAGCAAGATTAAAAGCACTGAATACAAAGTACATGAATAGTCCTGACAGCACAGCCCAGAACTTTTTACTATCCCCTCCTAGGGAGTGCCTGATTCACTAAGCTACAAACCTTCACATGAACAGTCCAAGGAACCAGAACTGTTTATTCAGTTCACATTAGAGAGTCATTGATGAATTAGAAAGAAATAACCCTATTGGCAGGGGTTGGATCCCTTACCCTCTCCCCTCTGAAGAGGGAAGTGAGTGATTGTATATCTGAATCTCCTCAGGGTAATGATGTCTAGGAAGCTGGAGCTTGGGTTTGAGGCTAAGCATTCCACCATGAGGCTCTTGGGCAAAAGGAGGGTAGTAAGGCTGTGTGAAGCTTTGGTCCCTGATTCATTTTGGCAGAGATTTGGCCCAATTTGGTGGCTGAATCTCCAAATCCAAATTGAATCAGAGGACACTTTAATCTCTCTGAATCAAATTGGAAACCTATGAATCAGTTTGGGAGATTTGGAAACATTCGGAGGTTTGGACATAGACACAGCTTTAGATGTTTTTTCTATGTATCTCTAGATAGCAGGCGACTTGAGAGTGCTGTGATGCTGGGGCACATGGAGTGTCCCGCAGAAGCACAGGGGGCTCTCCAGCATGCTCTGCAGCAGACCCAGAAGTGGACCAGAAGCACTTCCGGGTCTGCCGGGGAGCATGCTGGGGGTACCCCCATACCCCCCCATCTCAGTGACTGATGCCTCCTGGGTCTGGGGGGGAGCCCAGGGTCCCCTGTGGCCAATTGCCAAGCAAGGGAAGCATGGGGAGTCCCCCCAGAACACTCCTCAGCAGACCTGGAAGTGGACTGGAAGTATTTCCAGTCCACTTCTGGGTTTGCCAACATGCATATGGAGCCCCCCCCCTCCCCACACTCCTGTGGGATGCTCCATACGCCCCAGCATCGCAGAATTCATGAGCCACACTGGTATCTTGAGGTATGTAGAAAAAACATTTAAAGCTGTGTCTATGTCCAAATCGCTGATTCTCTGAATCAGCATTGAATCTTTAGATTTGGATTCAGCCGAAGTGAATTGAATCACTTTCCCTGATTTGGCTGAATCCAAATCAAATAAGGCCCACTTCACACACCCCTAGATGGTAGTAGTGCTCAAGGGTTCTGTCCAGTTTATATGAACTCAGTATTGCTTCTTGGTACATTATTCCCCTTTGGAAGGACTGAATCAGATTCCAAAATTCTGAGAAGGAATGGGAGATCAAACACACTCTGGCCTAACATTTTGTTATTGGCTATCTCTAGACACCTATCTGCTGAGTAATTAGGTAATCTGGACTGTGCAAGCCATGCCCAGCACCACTTTACAGGTCCTAGTCTCAGGTGTGTTTGCAGGTGTTTATATAACATCTCCAAACGTTGACTATGTTATATTTTTTTCATCATTTACACAGGCAGTGGGCAGTTTCCACATTAGCAATCTGAGGTAGTGCAGCCACTACCCAAAGTGGAGGGTTAGGGTGAGAATTTCCAAGTCAGGCTGAGGTAGGGCTTTCAAAGGAAATTAAAACAAATATTAACAGTTCTTTTGTCATATAACTAAAAGGAGAACAAGGACTGAAGAAATGGGCTATTTTGCAGGGGGGGCAGTTAGCGATGAAAGGGAGTCTACATCTGACTGGGAAAAAAAACGAATACAGGCAGTCCTCAAACTTACAATATGATTGGTTCCTGAAAACCACGTCTTAAGTCAAAACGTTGTAACTCAGAACCGATTTTCCCATAGGAAACAATATTATAAATGGGGTATTGGTTCCTGAACCAAGGCCCAATACCTTATTTTTACCAAAAATAACCCAGAATTTTGTACTCAATCAGTTATAGATAAGTAATATAGCTACATTAATGTGTTTTTATTGTAAATAGCAATCATATTGATTTGGAAGGACTTCTTTGAGGAGACTTTGCTGGGTGTTTTGAAGGGCTCTTGGTTGGACTTTTTGATGGGTTCTTGGCTGGAGTCTTCTCAGGAGTCTTGGCTGCAGGTCTTTCTGGTGTCTTGTCTGCTTTCTTAAAGAAAGTGTCCAAGGAAGATGGAACAGATGTTCTCCAGGGTGAACAGAGCAAACATGCTTGCTGGCATATCTTATCATCAGATCAAGTGTTGTAAAGTTGAAACTGACATCAGAAAGTTGAAACAGGGTGTCAATATATAAATGTTTTAATTATGAAATGTTATAACTTGAAACGTTGTAAGTTGAGGACTGCCTGTACTTTGCTTTAGTTTTCAGTACTCATAGTGATATGGGAGCAAAGGGAAGGATTACTGATGGGGATATATATTTTAAAAATGGAAAATTACCATATCTGAGAAACTAAGGGAAACTGAGGGGAGGAATTATTGGATTTCCTTGACTTGATCCCATTAAACTCTTGGAGATGTGTGTCCATCAAATTTCTGCCCCTCAATTCTGAAGAGGCAGACCAGGTACCAAGGATCATTAATAAATGAAATCATGGGTGGTACAGTATTATTACAGAATAGAAAATGTGATACCTATATTTCAGAATAGAAAAAAAATCTGGGAAACTATAGGTCTGTTAGTGTGACCTCAATAATGTGCAAATTTTTAGAACAATTTTTTTATGGAAGGAATATTTTAATACATGAAGGTAAATGGATAATGGGAGAAAATGAAATATGGACTTACCGTTAAAGATTGTTCCATATAACCTGATATATTTCTTTAATAAGATAACTTACTTTTTTTTAAATTTGGGAAATGTAATGAATATTCTTTCTTCTTGAAATTAAAAAGAAGAGCAAACTATACACAAACACCTCCTAATATATTAATCACTTGCAATTTGACCTTATATTTACATTATATTTAGAATTATGTACAATATTAATGGTTAATCAGGTATTTGTCTTATACCTTTCAGAGACTAATAATACTGATGTAGAAGAGTCCAAAAGCACTAGGTCTTATTCCTATTTTAGGTAGAGTTGCTGAAAGAAATAATCGGCTAGTGATGAAATAGTGGGGGCCGGGATTTGAAAGCTGGCAGGACCAAGACTTGGGGTTTGGGACAGCCTTCCTGAGCCCAGTTCTCAGCCCTGCAATCACTGCCACCACTGCCCACTTGGCAGTCTGCAGTCTGGGAAAGTGACAAAGATTCCTGTTCCCACCCCTCCCTTCCTGGACTAGACAGGGATCTAGGACAGAAGTTGAAGTAATCAATTTAACTATATAAGTTAAGTTTGATACTGCATCCATCCAGGTTTATCTTAAACTGGTTTTGGCCATTTTGAAGCTGTTTATGTGCACAGAACTTCTGTTGTATCATAGATTTGAACCAGTTTCCAATCACTTATACAGGTTTACATGTAATTTCTGTCCCTAGCCTGGGAGAGGAGCATGCAAGCATTTAGTTTAAAGCAAGAGAATTCTTCCAGATTGGCACCTGGAAGACTTTTCTCCCAAGGAAAGCAAGTTTCCTGTGGAGGAAACTAAATGAACATTCATACACTTCTAATTTCTACCAGGAAAGCAGTAATTTCCCATGTGAGCAAAGAAGAAATAGATGAAAGTGGGGAGGGGTGAACAGAGAGGAGGGAAGTATGTATACTATCATTTATTTAGATAATTTCAGGAAAGTATCCCATATCTCAAATATTTGGGGGGGGGGGGGCTTCTACAATAGAGTTCTTTCCAGGGTGATCTTATCCTGTTCTTACCAGGTCTATGCTTCAGTCTTCATTTCCAGGATGTTTTTTGCCTTTTCACTTCTGTAGTGTTGGTCTCTTTGGAATTATTAGTGCTCAGCAAAGCCAAAAGCTTTTCATAATCATTTAGGTTGCATGTAACATCCATCAGGCTTAACATTTCATGGCTAGCTTGTAAAACAAGTTTATTTGATAGGAAAAAATTAATTTTGCAATTAAGTTCAATCCAGAACAAATGGACATAGGAGGACTCCCACTGCATCTGGGTTATATTAGCACCCGCTGAGCAACAGCATCAGCATTTGTCTGATTTAGTGGCGCTTATTTTAAAAAGTCAGGAGGGGGTCTAATGCATCCTGCTGCTAGATTAATCTTAATCAGAGTTCAAGGAATAAGTGAAAGCACTAGATGCAGTTCAATTCCCTTGCCTTCCCCCTCCTCTTTCTTTTTTTAGGGAGTCCTCATTTGATCCATATTTGCTAGCCTGGGGTATATATTGTATTACTACAGTCTTTGGTTAACCAGGTATTTTGTGATGAAATGAAAGTAGTTCAGATAGTTTTGGAGTAGCATGGGGCATCAGGGCAAAACTCCTTCCTGAGCATGAGATTCTTCCCTTCCCTTCCCCGCAAGAAGAAGGTAAAATATTCTGGCCTATTTATCTTAGCAAAATGATTGCTGAGCAGGGTTCTGATTGCTTTCTATAAATACATCACTGAGATAAAAAGAAAAGAGAAGACCTACTTGAGCTAGAGGACACGGCTGGCATAAGAACAAATGGGTATAAGCTCTCCATTAATAAGTTTAGACTGGAAACTAGAAGGTTTCTATTCATCAGAGGAGTGAGACTCAGGAACAGTCTTCCAAATAGAAGTACTGAGGACATCCAAACTGCAATTAAGATAAAATGTGATAAATTTGTGAAAGATATTATTCATAGGTGCTTGCACTAACAAAGGACTGGACTCAGCAAACCAGAAAGGCCCTTATTATCCTAATTTTTTATATTTATTCTTGGTCCTGTGCCATTGGTCTCAAAGAATTAACATAGGAATCATTTTGGTCTATTACATTCAATTAATTATGTATCATGTAGGTGATGAATCAAATTTTTTTTAATGAAGTGTATTGGATAAAATAATAAAACCAATAGTAATCTTAATGCTTTAGAAATAATTATGCATAGGAATAGAAACATTTTATCCTGATTAGCTCACAAGAAAGGCTACACCTTTCATCATTTCTCACACTTGATTCAAACAAAGTCACATGTTTTGTTACATTTTCATAATATACAAAAGGTTTTATCCATAAACTTTTATGGGCCTTTGATGTCACTATGGGAATGACTACTGGCTACATTGCAATATGGACAAATTCCTAACTAGAATGTACATCCATGTATTTTGATCAGAGCTATTATAATGAGTATTTAATCATACATTTATGTGTAAAATAAAGTTTTACTGTTAACATAATATAGGAATAATAAAATGACTTAACATTGAAGTCATGTTCCACTTACAAGTCCCTTAAGTATATATGTATATAACTAAGAAATATGGCAGATATTGGATATATTGGTTATTTTGCAGTGAAATCAGAGGAATCGTTTGATCCAATTTTCTTGTTTTTGCTTTTGATTAACTTTAATCTACATGTTTTAATTTTTATAAAAGTAACAATTGACTAAATTTTGCCTGTAGGATGAAATCAACTAGAAGGGCATCATGCAGATGAACCAGTACACTAGGAGTTATCCCAGATGAGGTGAAAAGTTATGCCATGTGGAATACAAAGGGAGAGAAAATGATGTGTTAGGTTCATTTACAGGATCACATGGAACAGCTTAGCTGGTTAGTGTAGGGTGAGGAGCCTGATCTGATGCTATTCTTGAATTTTCTCCACCCACTTTAGAGAGTTGCATTTATGGCAGTCTTCAATATTTCACAGTCCTAAAACCAAGGATAGAAAAATAGTTTAAGGGAGCAGGAGAGTCTATTTGTCTTCTTACGTTGTACTGTATTTATTACTGTGACATGGAAGCATCTGACTTTTGTTTCCTTGTGCCTTCCCTCTGTTCACTCAGGAAGGTCTTGGTACAATCTTGCAAACTATTCAGCATGGTGTGGAGGAGAGAAAGACAGAGAGTGAGAGCATGTTTTCTTCTGTTTCAGGCAATCAAAATATTTCTTAGTATAAGCCTATCACAACATGTTTATATGAGGATTCTTAAAAGTATTACTTTATTAAACGTCATTTAAAACTAGAATGGATAACTGCTTTCACATCAGATAATATGTTGTATTCTTAGATAAGTGTATTCCCTACAGGGTAGTAAATTCATATGCTGCCAAGACCCATGACAATAATAGACAATAAATTGAAAAATCTTGAATGACCTGTCTACCTGTTGATCCATAATGTGAAATTCTATATGCCATTTCAGAAGGCATGGCCTCCTGCTGAAAATTCATGCATCCATGTTTTCTCATATACTTGCAGCATCTTAATTTATCTGAAAAATTCTAATCTGAAGCATCATATTAAAATACAAGGGTTTGGGTTTTTTAAAATAAATCTATGTGCCTTTGGCTATACCCAACACATGAACTCAGTGAAATATTCCTTCTTAGGAACAGTCCCTATGTACTTATATGTAAGTTCCACAAGCTACAACTCTGCCATTCTGCCTTCTCAAGTTCATCAGTAAACCATAGTAAATATAGAAACCAGCTGAGGGACTAAGGGTTCTTGCTTTTTAAATATTTGGGCTTATTTTGTGAAAAACATAATTACTATGTTTACTCAAATATAAGTCAACCCTGACTATAAGATGAGCCCCCAATAATTAGATTCTATATATGGAAAATGTTATAATTTGTATTTATTATTAATATTTGTTATAATTTTTCAGACACAGGATCTACTTATTGGAGATTTGCCCTGAATTTGTTCCCTTCCCACTACTACAGCAGAGAAAATAAATCTGAGGGGTCAGGTGCCCCCATTACCCTGTGCCCCCCCGCCCCCCAACTTTTCCTCCCTGCAGCTCCTTTCTCCTGCCATTACTATTAAAGCTTGCTCTCTCTTACCGCATGGAATTAGGGACAAATTTAAAAACAGAGGATGCATTGACACAAGTCATTTACAATGGACCTGCCTATTTAGTTCTGCAGTAAATCTCCATATCTATATGTGCACTGCTGTTAGGGTACACAAAACTAATAAACCCTGGGACAAGGTCAGGCTCAGCTGTGGGAGTGAAAAGGAAGTCAAAATGTATGCAGTGTAGTGGCTCACCATGCTTGAAAAAAATCACCACTGAGGGGGACTGAGCACAATGGGCACTACTATATACTTTATTTGGATGGACTGCACGAGTATATCTTTGTGGTAGGTTCCCATCAGCAGTTTCCAACCATGTGGCAGGGAATTACCCTGACTGTGGTAATGCAATTAAAATGGCACTGTGTTGTGGAGGTTTGCAGCCTTGTTTGCTTGTGGATAGGACTGCCTATGAGAGTCTCATAAGGATTTGGAAGCATCTGAAGTCTGAGACAGAGCTGAAGGATGTTTACTGGTAATAGGGCCACGTTTGGTTCTTGAATGACTCATCGAACACAAAAAAAATTCCTTAAAAAAAAAGGAAGAAGTCCCCATCAGCAGTTTTGCCACTAGGGTAGGGTTTTGGGACTTGTTCTGGCCTCCCCAAATATTGGCCTGATATTGCAATGTCTCTAGGCCCAGAGCTTGTTTCCTCCTGGGGAAACACTTGCCTTTTTTTTATTTAAAAGGGGTCATATGTATGCATCTGTTCCCTGTTCCCATCAGTATGTTTGCCCAATATGGGCTACGTGTTTTATAAGCATGATCAGTGTTGGCTGCATTTAATCAACTTCATAGTAAGTTTCCATTGCTCTCCACATACTGCTTTTAGCAGCAGTTTAATGATAAACTCTGTATTTAATGAGGTTTCCTCATATTCAAATATAAGACAAGGAGCTTCATCCCGCTTTGCCTACCAGGCCATGCTGATTGGGAGGGAAAAAAACTTGTGTTACAATCAAGTAAATACAGTACATGGACCATAAGTACAGTTTTATATTGAACTAAATATTTGGAGATGGTATAGTAGATTCCAAATTTGCTTTCTGTACATGTTAAATTAATGCTTTCTCTCTTAGCATTCATTCAGTCCAGAGGTCTGGGGAGCAGGAATCCGTGCATGGCACTTGCTCTTTGCTTCTGAAATTCCCTGAAGACAGCTTATTGGCTGTCTGCCCTGCTTTCCTCCCCACCCCCATCCCCTAGTGGGGTGAGGGGTGAGTGAGGGCAGAGGACTATTGGAGTATGCAGATTTTTCAGGAAACACTTAAAAAGAAGTGTTTTAACGGTGTTTTTCTCTTTCTGGGGGGTGATTTCTAAGTGATGCTTTGGTCATGAACACCTATTCCCTTGATGTTTAGCGTGTCTCAGAGACACTTGGAGTGCTTCAAACAGCACATCTGTTCATGGCCCAAGACAGTAAAGGGCTAAGAGTAACTATGGGTGTATGTAGACAATATGGGGGCCCTAAATTGAAGCAGTGGGTTTTAAAAAACACTGTTTCAATTTAAGGCTGATTAAACACCCATGTTATGCACACACCTGACTGACTTACCAAGCTCTCCAGCAGGGAAGGGAGGATGAGCTGCTGGAGGGCAGAGCTGGGCAGTCCCCGGGGGCACTGCAACCGTGGAGGGAAGCACTGGGCCCCCACGCAGATCAGGGAAGCTCTGGGGGTGGGGAGGAGGGATCATCAGTCTGGCCACTTTTCTTGGGTGGAGTTGCTTTCCCGGATTGCTGTCAGGCTGCCTGCAGGGCTTCCTGCAGAGCCATGGAGCTGCTTGAAGGAGTTTTAGTTTGTTGCACCCCAAGTCATTTAAGGCGCATTACGCCACTGAATTTCCTACAATGGCTGGAATTAATGCTCAAACACCAACACCATTAAAGTGGTGCAGAAACATTTGGCCTGCTTTAAAGTGTCATGCACATATGCTTCTTGTTTCGTCTACATACGGCCCTAGTACACTATATTGCTTTAGGTGTATATGTTGGCTGCAGGCTGTGTTGTTACATCTGTACTTTAATGTAGGTGAGTAGGTAACGGTACGGTTGGTTACTATGGGTTACTGTGCTGTTTGAATGCACCAAGTATCATAGCTACACAAGCATGGTGTGAAGTGCATGGAGTTATAGGAACAGACCTGTCTCAGTTTGTTCCCTCAGTTATCAGGGCAGAAACGGAGACTCAGATATTAGTGTAATCAAAATTCTTCCCCTCCTTTCTCTCCCCCTTCCTCCCCCCCTCCCCCCAACCAAATTTGCATCTTAGGCATATAATAGTGTCATCATTAACGTACAAGATACAACCTGACAGTATGGCCTTCTATGACAAAGAACATAAGACTGTTAACCCTAGTTTTGAAATTATAAAGCATTACATGACAGTCTATAGTCTCATTACTGTGAACCATTATGATGAGTCTTAATGACCCACACCTTCTTGACCCTATCTGCAGCAATAGTGTATAGGCAACACCATTACTTCAGTGTGAGTTTTGCCTGTATGAAGTAGTAACAGAAAAAGAGAATCCCCCCAAAAGATTTCAAAATACATTAAAAATATGAAATGCAAATGCAAAAAAAAGAGCTGGGGGGAAAGGTAGCTTTGGGAACTATAGAGATATTCCAGACAGTCTGGTTCACTTTAGCCATGGACCTCTAATTTGCCAAAACTTATGAAATATGAGTTTTTGTTAGGTTCTGAGATTATTAAAATGATTAAATATTCCTGCCTATGTGAAAAAACAGCTACTTTATGCACAAATACATGTGTCGCACCTCAGTTTGCATTTAGTCATACATGTTAGTTACGGAGGGGAACCCATACTAACTATTCAGCTGAAGAAAGTTTTTTTTTTATTTATTGATAATATTATATGTTATTCAAATGTGGTTCCCATACAGTGTTCCTCTGAAGGAAAACAAAAAAAAGGTTAATTCTTAATAAATAACAGTTTATTATCATTTAAATTTTAAGTAATTTAAATAAACAGTGCATATTCTAATGCATATCATCCCTAGATAGTGTTATAATTTTTCATTGACTCTATAATAAAATATAGCTTATATTACAAATAAATAATTCCAGCTAGAGAAGAAAGAGAAGTGTTGCCTAGATTGTTGCCACTACTGCCTCATTATAAACAGTGTGCAGTATCTCAGCTGTGTCTGTCAGTGTCTGAAAGCATGAAATGAAGTTCAGAGAAATACGAAGACTTGTTTTTTTTTCCCTTCTAAAAGTGGAAGGATATTATTTTCAGCTTAATCACTTCGTTTGGAAAACCCATCTGAAATGTATTTATTCACAACAAGGGTCCTAATTAGAGCTGCAACGAACTGTTAAAATGTCTGTTGAACTCCAGTGAACAAGTCCCTTGCTTCTTGCAAGTTTATTGCCATTAGCCCAGTAGGTTTGTTCTTCATTGTACAGCTCAGTTCAGCTATTACAGTCTAGAGAAAGGAAGAGCTGGAGAACACAAACTCGTACTGCTGAATGCTACCAAAAGCCCCATCATGGTTTTTCCTCTATCTTTTTATTATTATTAAACTATTAAAAGTCTAAGCTGAAAACCTGTAGTAGAGCCAGCCAGGTTGGAGTACTTAGGAAGTATTTTTTTAAATGTATTATGGAAAGATTGGAATTGCTTTGGGGAAAAAAATAGTTCTTGAAGCAGTTTAACGTAATGGGACACTAATTAAAGAAGAGTTATACTGGACATTTTATAATACTAATCCATACTAATACTGAAAGCATTGAGTAAAATGCAAGTAGCTAAGGAATTAATGAGGGGCCAGATTTTATCCACTCAAGCAGAACGGCACTTTTCTCAATGAGTAAATTATAGTCAAGATGAGTAACTGAGGCAAAATCTGACCCTTATTACTACTCAATTTAATTGTCAATGACATGGCATGGATCTAGACAATTAGGATCAAATGGTACATTCTAATTCCATTCAAATCTACCGAAGAGGATGGGAATCTTAAGTGTACAATGATTAAAGTTTTGGGTCCTTTCTTTGTAATGTTTCCATTATCTGTCCTGATGAATACAGTTAATTATTCTAAATTGCACAATAATTTTCATTAGGCTATGGCAAAATCTGTCAAACACAGCCTAGGAATCTGCTTGTCATAAGGGATAAAAATGGTCACAAACACATGCACGTTAGACCATCAAAACTTTTAAATGAATATTGGTTTTATTTTTTTTTTAAATCTTACTCCAAACCATTCCTCCGATTAAGTGTTAATAAATGGTAAATATTTGAGATGGCGCCTCTTATTATCATTTCTAACTATTTTATTTGAAGTATTTTAATTCATGTCTGCTTTATTGACCCACAGATCACTATATGAAAACATATTATTTTTAGCTCCACTTATAAGTTATAAAAAATTATTTGAAAAAATAAAAATGTCAAGCAGGTGGTGCTTTTTTTTAATCATTAAAAATAAATAAAAACTGTTCTGGGCTGAGTCTTTATATCAGAAGTTTGAGCCTGAAGCAGATTTTTATGGCTGAGTTATACTTCTCAGAAGACTGACGTTTTGGAATTGAAGTGCTGAGTTTGCTGACACAACTTTAACAGCCTCCAGAGTGCATGCCTTTAAAGCAATTCAATATTGCCAAATACAATACCTAATAAAACATGACACTACACATTAGGAACAAGAAACATCCCCCCACCCTGTTCATCACCACTTCCAAAATATTTTTTGGGATAGTATAATTGGTCAAAACATCCAGGAATTGTACATCTGTGATATCAATGTGTGTGTGTGTGTGCGCGCACGCGCGTGTGTGTATGTGTATAGATGTAGATATATAGATATAGATGTGTGTGTGTGTGTGTGTGTGTGTATATTTGGTATGACATTTGATACACTGTAAAATAATTCCTGTAACAATACATTTCTAAACATAATAAAAAGAGCATGTACAGAAATTGTTTGAAACAAGACACAATTTTTCAATACCCAAGGTGATTATTTGTTAAAAAAACTACCAAAAGAAGTGATGGATTCTCCATCTCTTGACATCTTTAAATTGAGACTTTCTGCCTTTTCTAAATGCCTTTCTGAAATATATACTTTATTCATACTTAAAATGAGGTGAAAGTCTGTGGCCTATAACATACAAAATATCAGACTGATTGATCTAGTGGTTCATTCAGACCTTAACATTTTGAATCTATTGAAGGGAAAATGAGAAACGAAGATATGGGAGCTATAGTGTGGCTTGAAAATAGGTGCTATGATAGACATTATTAACAGCTCTGTTTGTATATATATAAGATCGTTGGAAAGAAAGACTTATTTTCATCTGTGGTATATGGCTTTTTAGAATGTGAGTGTATCAATAAAAGAATTGTCTGACTCTTACTCTGATTGAATTACTTTGGTGCAGCTATTAACCAAAGGTGTAGCAGGGCATCTCTGTTCTTGGAGCAGCTGTGTTGCATGGGGCAATGCCAGATGCCACCCTGTCAACTATGGTCAACTATTCCTGTGGCAGCAGCCACTTTTGTGCATGCTCCCTCTTCCTCAAAGACAATGCCAAGGGCTGTTGCTCCAGTTGCCCTCCTTCAGTTACACTGCTGTTATTACCTGTAGGCTATATCCACAGTACCAAAAAAGATATTAAATTATACAAGTAGGCTCTTCCTGATTTACACTGCTCCCCCATTATCACATGAACTGTTCTGTGTGGGGTATCATAAGCATGGCTGACTTTCTGGCTCACCAAGATCCTATATCCACATAAGACTGAAAAGGGAGTAGGGGAAATGTGAGGAAAAGTCCATTAGCCAACTTTGTACTGTATTGGCCTGAGGAACCCTAGAACAAAGCAAACTGCATGTTAGAAAACAAAACCATGAGGCACAAACTTAAAATTTCCCCTTGAATGGTACAGCCATGCTTAATTTGGTCTATGATTTCAAGATGCAAATCAATCTTGTATGTATACTTATCTTCAGCAAAATAAATCAGTTAAATATTTAAGAGATTAACACTGAAAAATGGCATATCCAAAGGTTTAAAAATAATGCTTAATAGATTTCATCTTCAAGTTGCGCACACATTTCAAATATTTGTCTGCAGCTAATTTGTGTAGTAGAAACTTAAGTCCATGATGAAACTGGGGTCAAGGAGGCAGAGATGTGACTTGAGGTAGACAATGACTTGAAGTAACAGAGTTACTTTTTTGTCTACCTTTGGCATGATTTGGCCCTCAGTGGACATGTCTACACAAGATATTTACTGCAGAGCTGATTAATTAGCACCTCAGTAAATGTCTTATCCTCTACACATGCAGCCCCCATATTGAAGCACCCTCGTGCCCTAGCCAGCCTCTCTGCAGCATGTTGAGCCAGATTGGAGCAGCCCCAGGCTTGCAGACTGACCTTCAGACATCTTGCCAGCTGGGGCTGTGCCATCCCAGCTCAACATGCTGCTGTCCCAGGTGCACATGTAAACACTGCACCCAGGAGCAGGAAACTCTGGCACAAACTGTGCTGGAGTTTATTGTGTTGCATTAATATGCACATGCACACCCAGTGTTTTCTATTCTTAGACTTAAGTATGCCAACATTGTAGCCCATGGTATGATGACAGCTCACCTGAGCTGGGTTTAAACTGTTTAGCTACAACAGGAAAACAAGAAATGAAGTTGCACAGAGCCTAATGTTGTTGTGGCTATCCTGACCTAGTTTGTACCTGACCTAGTTTCTTTAGAACAAATTGGTACATGTCCACACAAACTACACACTTATATTTGACTGCAGTATAAACCTGTACTTAAAGCTAGATATTACTTTATTTATCATGTATCTAAATAGCACTTGAACGCCTAAAGCCTACCCAGATTTTAATTTACCCCAGTACAGATTCTGTGTTTTATTCAGTACAAATTACCTAAACAACACTGGGAGCACGGTGCAAGAGAAGGACCCAGGTCTCCCTTCTACAGTGCCTTTTTTATTCTGTTGATCCATACACATACAAAATGACTTATATAGGATTATAATTCTGTTCTCCAGCAAAATTGGCACTTTCAATTTCATTGGCTACTCAAGCTTTAAATGCATCCCAAGATAATATTTTTAATTGCTATAGTGAATATAACACTAGAATCTTAACCTATGAATTATCACACCTTTTCTCAGTATTATTCACGTAAAAATATCCCAAATCTCTTTAGATGCATACAGGATTACTTGTTATTTTTCAGATAGTTATCCTCCTCACATTGGTTTTCATCAGAGACTACCATCTTCCCCTACAATGAGAAGTATCTACATTTTTTAGGATTTTTTAATTAGAACTCAGTCCTGCAGATTGTTGCAATCACATGGACTTTAGTCTCTGCAGCTCCTCTGAAAATGGGACAGCTTGAAAGTACTTTAATAAAATGTATATGGACATGATCATATAAAACCTTAATCATGGGAGAAATCCTGTGGGTCAGTAGTATTATTTACATGATGCTAGGATGTCATTTAAGGACAAGGTTTGATTACAAAACCAAGCTGCCCCAAGTGTCACAATCTGTTCAGGTCCATTTGGAACTAGTATTTTTTGGAATCGTAGTTGTCTGTTTTAACACTACATCACTAAAGAGATAAAAGCTATTGCTCCCCATTCATGGATTGCTCCCAGGAAGGAGAGAAAAAAACTGCTTAAGCTGCAAGCAGAGGTCTCATTTGAGTTGGTCCTGATTAATCTGAGTCAAAACCCAGGACAAAAGAGGAGGGCACAGCCCTTTACACATATCCCTGCCCTGTTGCTCAATAGCCAGGGAGAGTGCATAGCCTGACAGGCTCGTCCCTGGAATGACTGGCAATTAACTTGAATGAGCTACTATTAATTGAGAAGCAGGGCAATATCTTTTATTGGACCAACTATGTAGTTAATTTCTGGATCATGAAGGCTACAACATCCTCTTTATACCACCACTATTGATTTACCAAGGTATAAAGCATTACCCCCAAAAATGTGTTAGTACATTTCATCTTACATGCTTCACAGGTACTTAAAGTCAGACAACCACAGGAAATTAGGGCTGCACTTGCAAAGGACATCAGAAGGTCATCTACTCCAACCCCTTGCTTAAAATAGGACCATCCCCAACTATGTCATCCCAGCCAACACTCTGTCTTCCTGAATCTTAAAAACCTCTAAGGATGGAGATTCCATAACCTCTCTGGGTAACCTGTTCCAGTATTTTACTACCCTCCTAGTGAGAGAGTTCCCCCCCCCCCACCAATATCTAACCCAAACTTTCCCAGCTGCAACTTGAGACTGTTGTTCCTTGTTCTGTTATCTGCCACTTCCCACTACTGAGAACAGTAATTCCATCCTCTTTGAAACTACCCTTCAGGTAGTTGAAGGCTGCTATTAAATCCCCCCTCAGTCTTCTCTTCTTCAGACTAAATAAGCCCAGTTTCCACAGCTGCTCCTGATAGGTCATGTTCCCAGCCCTCTAACCATTTCTGTTGCCTTCCATTCTTTCCAATTTGTCCACATCTTTCTGTAGAGGGGGACCCAAAACTGGACACAGTACTCCAGATGTGGCCTTACCAGTGCCAAATAGGTGGGCATAATCACTTCCCTTAACCTGCAGGCAACATTATCACTAACACAGTCCAGTATGCTGTTAGCTTTCTTCGCAATGAGGGCACACTGCAGGTTCATATTCAGCATTTTGTCCATTGTAACCCCCACGTCCTTTTCTACACAGCTGCTCCCTAGCCTGTCACTCCCCAACCTGTACCGCTGCATGGGATTGTTCCATCCTAAGTGCAGGGCTTTGCACTTGTCCTTATTGAACTTCATGAGATTTCTTTTGGTCCAATCCTTCAATTTGTTTAAGTCGCTCTGACTCCTAGCCCTATCCTCCTAGCCCTACCCTCCAGTATATCTACAACTCCACCCAGCTTGGTGTCATCCACAACCTTCATGAGGGTACACTCCATCCTATCTTCCAGATTGTTGATGAAAATATTGAACAAAACTGGCCTCAGGACCAACCCCTGGAGCACTCAACTTGATACTGGCTGCCAACTGGACATCAAGTCATTGATTACTACCTGTTAAGCCTGACCATCCAGCCAGTTTTGTATCCAATGTACAGTCCACTAATCCAACCCATACTGCTTTAGCTTTGTCATAAGACTGTTGTGGGAGGCTAGATCAAAAACCTTGCCAAAGTCAAGATATATCACATTCACTGCTCTGCCTGCATCCACATAGCCTGTCATCTCATCATAGAAAGCAACTAGGTTGGTCAGGCATGACTTGCCCTTGGTGAATCCATACTGACTGTTCCTAATCCCCTTCTTCCCCTCCAAGTGCTTAGAAATAGATTCCTTGAAGACCTGCTGCATGATTTTTCTGGGGACTGAGTTGAGTGAACTGGTCGGTAGTCCTGTGGATCCTCCTTCTTCCCTTCCTTAAAGATAGACATTATATTTGACCTTCTCCAATCTCTCCCAATCACCATAAGTTTTCAGAGAGAATGCCTAGTGGCTCTGCAGTCGCATCAGCCAGCTCCCTCACTACCCTCATGTACCTTGCATTAAACCCACCAAGGACTTACATACATCCAGTTTTTCTAAATAGTCCCTAACCTGTTCTTTTACCATTGTTGGCTGCTCACCTCCTCCCCAAACTGTGCTGCTAGGTGCAGCAGTCTGGTAGCTGACCTTGGCTATAAAGACTGAGATGAAAAAGGCATTGAATTCTTTGGCCTTTTCTGCATCACCTGTCACTAGGTTGCCTCCCTCATTCAGTAAGGGATCCAAACTTTCCCTGATCCTCCTCTTGTTGCTGACATTCTTGTAGAAACCCTTCTTGTTACCCTTCATGTCCCTTCCTAGCTGCAACTCAGATTTCACTTTGGCCTTCCTGACTTTATTCTCTGTATGCCTGAGATATTTTTGTATCCCTCCCTTGTCAATTGTACAACTTTCCACTTCTTGTTATCTTTCTTTTTGTGTTTTAGCTCATTAGAGAGTTTCCTGCTAAGCCAAGCAGATCTTCTGCCATACTGCTAGTCTCCCTGTGCATTGGGATGGTTTGTTCCCGTGGCCTTAGTAAGACTTCTTTAAAGTACAGGCAGCTCTCCTGGACTCCTTTTCCCCTCTGACTGGTCTCCAGAGCATCATGCCCATCCATTTCCTGAGCAAGTTGAGGTCTCCTTTTCTGAAAGCCAGGGTCCTTACTCTGCTGCTCCCCTTCCTTCCTTTCCTCAGAATACTGAATTCAGTCATCTTGTGGCCCCTGCTGCCCAAGTTGCCATCCACTTCTAAATTCCACACCAATTCTTCCCAGTTTGTGAGCAGCAGATCAATAAGAGCACGGCCCCTGGTTGGCCTCTCCAGCACTTGTACCAGGAAGTTGTTTCTAGTACTCTCCAGAAACTTCCTGGATAACCTGTGCACTGCTGTATTGTCAGCAAATGCCAGGATCATGGAAGTCTTTCATGAGAACCAGGGCCTTTGATCTGTAAATGTCTACTGTCTGTTTGAAGAAAGTCGAATCCTCCTGGTCTGGTGGTCTATAGAAGACACCCACAATGACATCACCCTTGGTGCTCTCCCCTCTGAACCTAGCCCAAAGACTTTCAACAGATCTATCTCCAGTTTCATACTAGAGCTCTGAGCATCGTATGGCTCTTTTACATAAAGAGCAACTCATCCTCCTCTTTTCCCCATCTGTCCTTCCTGAACAGTTTATACCAGGGTGGGAAATTATTTCTTCTCATGGGCCACTGAGTTTTGGTGAGCAGCTGAGGGTTGCACACAAAATCTTTCAGAAGATATAATTTTAATAAATTATAGATAAGAAGTGAATCATATACTAAAAATCAACTACCTACTATAACATATTTTAATTTTATTGCAAAAAATATTTTTGTCCTGATTTATGGGGTTTTTTTAGTTTTGTATGCAGAGGCAATTGCATAATTTCTCAAATAAAGACTTATTCTTGTATATTGTGTGTGTGTGTGTGTGTGTGTGTGTGTGTGGAGAGAGGTGGTATTGGTGGTTTGTATGGTGAGTGTGTGGGGATGGATGGATGTATGTGTGTAAAGGTTGCTCAGACACTAGGTCCCAGGAACAGGCCAGGGGTAGAGGGAGGGAGGCAGTGGGGCAGGATGCATATACAGCAGTGTTCACCCAGGCAGTGCAGTTCAGGTCCATTCCCCCCATCTAGCATCTGGCCCATGGCGGTCCCCACAACACTTCTCATAGGGCCAAGCTCCACCTGTTCCTGCCTGTTCCTCTGGGCCCATGAGGGTGTCTTTGGGAGTTGTGCTGAGTTGCTCTTTGATGTGTAGATCAGGTAGAATTCCTTCCCTGGAGAAGTCAGATGGCAGGCAGGGACGCAGGGACCCAGAGGGACAGCTTTCCATCTCTAGCTCCCTCTGTGCAAAAATGAAGTTTATTTCCTACATATGGGGACTTTTTACCATGTATATTCTTCCCAGAGTCTGATGAAGGGCCTTTGAGCATGAAAGCTTGCAGGAAAGTATATTTTTTCCACATGTCTCTGTTGGTCTAATAAAAGGTATCATTCTGGAACCAAGAGTTCTAGATTTTTGTGTGACTGTGCAAGGTCTTTCAATTCATCCTGCTCTTTCCTAGGCTCCATTCATTCATGTACAGGCACCCGAGGTAAGTAGCCAATTGCTCTACTTTCTCAGGAAAAAAAATAGAAGGCCTCCCTTGTTCTCTGTCCCTTCTTGTGCTTCCTCCAAGTCACCTACTTCCTTTATCTTTGGATTTATACCAAGAGATGGAGAACAAAGCCCTTAAACAGTGGTTTATGCATCTGTAGCATCCTGCAACAAAACTGCTTTCACCTGGGAGAAATGCTACATCTATTTAGGCCCTTCAGCTAAAAAAAAATAAATGTGTTAATTTGGGGCTCATTAACTGGAGATTTGATTTCCACCAAAACAGGACAGTCGTTTATACACAGGACTCAAATGGCCATTAAGTCGAATTAGCCATGATTGTTCCAAGGCAAAGTATTAATTTGGATATTTCACAAGTACTTAAGGTGAGACAATAAGCTTGTCTGTGGGCTGTTTTTAGCCTCAGGAATTTGTACAGTCAGTGTATGATAGTTTCCAGATATACACAGCATTATTCTGTGGAAAAGTGTTAGCACTTAACTCTGTCACTTCACAGATACTTAAAGTGGACAATGGTTTTGAACATCTGTAAGATTCCAAAAGAAAAGGCTTCAGACTTTTGTTTATACCCTGGAAAATCAGGGTTAATATTCTATTCTTAGTAAGTGTCATCTGTATCTCTTATAATGAGTAAGGAGAGTGTGGGCACAGGCCAGACTGGGGACTAGTTTGTACCAGTTTTGTATTTGGCATAGATTATTTCATAAGTGCTGGCTCATCTGCACTTTTCAGGGCTCTGGAGACATAGAATCAAGGCTATGCCCTACTGTGCAGAGGAGTAGCAGCCATTTAAAATCAGTTCTCCTCCTCTCCCCTTTGTATCGCACCGTTGCACCACTCCCACAGACAATTTGACAAGGAAGGTGGGCCTTGTAAGGGGACAAGAGAGTGACATATGCTCCTTTTCTCCCTAGTCGACCAATATGATGGTTTACAACTGAATCTAAAGGATCATTCAGGTGATTAAATACTGTCAAGGAAAATTTTGATTGAATGCTGCCAATGCAGAGAGAATTAAAGCTGACATGCGCAAGACAGGCTCATGGAATTTTCCATTGGGCTCACCCAGCATGTGTCCCCTGGGCGACCCCAAGAGCTGTCAGTCAGGCTGACCTACTTTTCAGCCCTGCGCATGCTTGGTAACAGTGGAGAGCTCAGGCTCACACATGCTCAGTCAGCTAAGAGCATGATGTCATTCGGCTAGAAAGTTCTTTGAGGGACACATTCTAATTGGCCACCAAATTGTTATAAAAGGTTAAGGAGCCCCTCCCTCGGGGGGAGAGCCGTTCAACTGAGGACAGAGGCTACTCCGTAGGGACTGTCCCTCAGTTAGGTCTCCTCCAGCGTGGGCTCTCGCTGCTTTTCGTACCTCGGTCTGTTTGCATTGATTGATTCTCTGGTTACTGGACTGTTCTGGCTTGGACTCTGACTTCGCTTTCGGATCACCCTCAAAACACTGACGACGACTTACCTGGCTTTCGACCTCGGAAATCACCTCAGCTATCCGATCGTCCTTCGGGACTGGCGTCACACCTGACTATCTTCAACGAGTTACAGTTCGTTGTACTGTATGTTAGTTCACTCCTTTTATGAGCCGTTGACCAGTCCTAGGACTATTGAGCCAGGCAGCCGCCCCTAGCCTCCGGGTTAGATAGCAAGGGCTTGGCTCAAGAACCCTGTGGACCAACGGACCCCTGTGTTGTTGTTCGTTCGTCACACCACTGTAACTGAAGAATTACGTTGCCTACGCCTCAAAAGCGTAAGTTGAATAAACCCTCTTGTTTAAGAAACCATCACGCTTCCGTGCCGCTCAGTACTCCATTGCCAAAAACTCCCACCTGTCCGCTCCAATTGCCACCACCCGGCCGCCCCACCGTGACCACGACCGTGAGCTTGGCTCGCCAGCTCCGGGGCTGTGACACATACCTGCACACCTACAATGGGTTCATTGTAGTTATACAATAGGAGTTTTCAGCAATTTTATTTAGAAGATAAATCACTAATTATTACATATTATATGGTATCTTCTGAGAATAGTTTAAAAAAATTGCTCTGAAATTTGATAAATGACTTCAGAATGTTATGAAAGAATGACACTTAAAATTCTCAACAAAATTAGTTCAAACTGTATGTTTGTTATGAAAAACAGACAGGGGTTTTCAGCTCTGTATATAATTTCCTTTCAGTTAAGTGACTCAGGCAAAGCTGACTAGACCAAGAAGCTTGAAAAGAAGCACTAAAGACCACCTCCCCCCCCATATCAGTTCTGCCAACAGCTTTCAATTTTCTAGATTCGATGGACAGATTGGCTTGAACTGTGTTTTGATAAACCCGTGGTAGGGCAAGTAGCACACAAAGAAGACAAGTAGAGATTTCATTCTTCCTGATTATACAGATGGCAGCTAAAGCTTTCTTGTCTGATTTTTACTGTAAGTTTGCTGGTAAGTGTTTGCCTAACCCCTGCCTGTCAACATCAGATTTCATGGCCTCTAATAATTTTTTCTGCTACCTTTTAATTTGTGACTTCAAGTTATTTTCCAGTGCCCCATTGCTTTCAGCATAATCCCTGAGCAGCAATCTTGTGTGGTCAATAGACACTGAACTAAATCAACATGATGTATCAATTTTTCCAAAAATGAGATAATTTCTAGCCAACATGTACCCTTAAGTGTCCTCCTAATCTGATCTGAATCTCTCTGTTCTTGATTTCTAATCTTAGTAGTGATTGTACTTTGTTATTTGTACCAACTTTCATGATGACCTCATAAGAGACCAGTATTTCAAGTACTATCAGTCTTTTTCAAGCTAATAATTAGCATAACCTGACATTTGGTTATGTGTTAATTACAGAATACTTTTCTGTATGCAATTGCAAGCATTTTTTCAAAGGGATACCTTTAATCCTACAAGAATCCCCTGGTTTTGCAAGAACATTGAACTTGTAATATATTTTTTCTTTTTCTTCTACAGTTGAATTGCAGAATTTTTTTTTCCTGAGTGATGATTCAAGACTATATTTTTATATGTTTATTATAGGTTTTAAAAAATAGTACCTTGTATTGAAAAATCATATTTAAAAATAAAGGCAGAAAAAGCAGCAGGAGTTTACTCAAGGAAAATTGCTACTTGTTCAGTTTAGAAGACAAAAGCATGAAAATTCACTCAGACAAATGATAGTTATATACAAATGGCCCTTTACTGTCTTTCAGATAACAAAGAAGTCTTTAAAATACCATATTAACACTGTACCTATTAAGCAACAACACGACAGTCACCAGGAATAAAGATTAACCGCTAATTATTACCTGCCTAATAAGATGCTTCTGTAGTTAGGCAGCATGAAACTGATGCAAATACAGTTTGATTTGCTTCCTACTTCTTATTTTAAAAAAAGAATATAATACACAAACTTACCAGGCATAGGCTGACTAGTGTCTTATTCATGCAACTGTCGTAAGGAAGAATCACAATATCCTATTCCCAGAAAACAGATAATGGTTTAATCTTTTACTTCTTTTGATAATTAATGCATATGGATCCGTTTGTAATGCACATTTTTACAACATGGTTCTAAATCTAAAAACAATTATATTTGGTAACAGGCTGTACGAGATAGGTAGCTAAGAAACTGCCTTTCTGGTCAATTTTATGCTTGAATGTAGAAGATAATCAGATGAAGATGTCTACTTTTCAACTACCAGATGTAAGCTCAAAGAAAAATTATCTCTCAGTGATAATGATGTTTTCAAAGGATGGTGTATAGCAGGTGTTCAGGTTTCCAACCTTTTTGGGTCATTGTACCCACAGCAGCCGATTGAGAAGGCAGGAGTGCCCCAGTGGCCATATGAGTAGTGGAGGGAAGGGTCCCCATGGTCAATCAACAAGTATGCAAGCAGCATGGCAGTGGTGGAAGTGCCGGTGGCAGTTATGGCCACTGCCAAATACCCCCTGAGGCCATCAGAAGTACCCCCCGTTGAAACCCCCTTGTGTATAGGAATTGCCTCAACAGTCTTATCTTTGGGTGGTTTTTGGCAGTAACACCTCCTCTCACAAAAACATCCCATCTCCTCACCCCTCTGCACCTCTGCCCCTCCCTCACCTCTAGCTGAATAGTGAGAGCTGCTGTTCTCTTGCCTTTAACGAAGAAAGGAAGGGCTCTTCTCCCTGTCTCCCTACATCACACTTATTCCACCCAGAAAATGAAGCCTCTCTGCCCAGGAATTGAAGATGTAGAGTCATAAAATATCTAGATGGTATGTGAGACTAAAGTCTAGATAGCAGATAATTTAAAAGAAAAATAAATTTTTTGAACAAGGATCAATATTGTATCATTGTCTCAGCATACTTCATAATGCATATACAGGAACAAAACATTAAAAAAATGTAAAGTTCCAGTTGTCATGAATTACCTAAAGAATAATGATTCAAGGGGAAAATGGTTAATATGGCCACTGCTTTAGAAAGAGCCTATTTGTGATTTTTAAAAATAATCAGAACAGTGCTTCTTTACTTACAGTTCTCACAGGCAATGATTCCAAAGTTACTGAGACCTTCAGTTATTATTCGCCATGCTTCTGTCTCACAAAATTAAACTTGCCACCTGATATTTCTCCCAGAAATTGCTTAGATTTCCCTTTCTTGGTTTAATTGGTTTGTTGGACCAGATCCTCCCTCTTTCCAAATTAATTATCCAGGTAAATGCATATTGACTTCATAGGGGATAGACATAATAATTGCCATTTTTGCAAATAAATGTTGTGAAAAGGTATTTAAACAGCTATGAAATGCTCATGGGGCTCCTCTACACATTCAGGTAAAAGCCAAATGGGATCTATGTGTGATCCACACAATCGCACCTCCTGTTGTGCCACACATTCTCCACACTGCCTCCTTTGGAAGCCCTGCAGCTGATGTGGGCTCCGGGGCTCACCCTGGGGGCAGCGTTCTCCCTACTGCCACTGCTGCAAGCTCCATACCTCACAAGGATCACAGTGGTGGCAGCATTCTCCAAGCTGCTCCCACTGACAGCCCTGCAGTGACATCATCTGCCAGGATCGCGGTGGGGGCAGTGCAGGGAATGCTACTACCACTGCAAACCCTTCAGCCAAAGGACATCTATACGCATTCAGTGAGGCTGCTTTGGTGCACTGTAATTACAGCACATAGGAGCAGACCCAATTAACTGAGTCTGATGAAGCATGGTAATTACTGTGCTCCGGCAGACCCCAGCATCTCATATATCAACGTCCCCGTGCTGAAAAATGGCGGCAGGGGTACTTTAACTAAAGCTAATTTGATATGCTCTACTTAAAGCACCCCCTGGTGCCATTTTTCTGCACAGAGACGCTGATACACAAGATGCTCTGGGTACTTGAATTAGAGCAGCTTTTGGAGCCATTCTAATTAAAGTGCCTGCCCCCCCCACACCTGGAGCACATGTAAATGCCCAAAGATGCTGCTCCTGCTCTGAGTCCCAAAGCCAAGGAGGCTCACAACAGAGGGTATGGGTGGCTCATAATACTGCCACCACTACGAGCTTTGTCAGCTGCAAACTTGGCAGCAGGTTGTGGCTGCCTGGCAGCAGATTTGTGGCATCCTTGTGGCTAGCCACAACTAGTTAATAAGGCTTCCAGCCACAGGGGAGCACTTGGCCAAACATTCAATTAATGGCATGATTAGAACAAGCCATGAAGTTATTCTACATTTTTGTGGAATCTTTGTATCTTATTGCTTCTTTTATCACACCATTAATGGTTTTGTGTGTAGTTGGGTCATAACTTAAGCCATAATCAGTTAATCACACCTTAAGTGTAATGTGTCAAGGGGCCCTTGAAGTGGGAGGAATGAGGGAGACATGATGAACTTGTGTGTATTTTTAATGGTTGTTTTTTTCTAAAGGGGAAAGTGTATTCTGCATTATTATTAATGCAGAGGTAAGAAGACTTTCACCATCATGTCAGATGCGCACATGCTAAAGATACCCACACAAAAGATGGATTTCCTGAACAATGCACATACAAAATAGAATACATTCTTAAAGCAAACCAGAAAAACCTTTCCTCTAAAAATTTTAATTCTGAGTTTATCTGGTCTTGGGTTTTTATTTTTACCATGAACATAGTGAGTAAGAAGTATCATAGATTTCAGTGGAAATTTTGCCTGATCAAAGACTTTGCAGATAAATCTCACACAATCCCTTCTCCTTCTAGTCACCATGTCTAATATGATGTGAGTTTTGCATTGACTTCAGTGAAGTTAGGTTTTTGTCCCAAAATATTTCAATAGTAGTATTAGACCTACTTGTGCTGTTCATTCTGCTGAAAATTGAAGTCAAGTGTAGCACATTTTAGATTTTATCATCCTTTAAACAGGGAAGAATTCCCACTTCTATGAGCAACCAAATTTTGGAATGGTGTTTATGTGCAGGTCATCTTCAGTATTTGAAATCAATTGCACTACTTAGAAAGTCCTTATCAAAGTCAATTTGTCTTCTGGAAAGAAAGAGAAAAGAAACTTGAAATAAAATAGCAACTGTTTCTTCATGGGGAACAGTATTACACAGTGTCACAAAGAATACAAAATGCCCAATTGAAAAATAGCAATACTGTATTCGTGTTTAGTTCCTGTGTGCTTTTGAAAATTTTATGATGCAGTAAGGGTGTTATTTGCATTTTGGAATACGTGTCAAATTTGGATAGATTTCCTAGTTTGTTAAATAATGCCATCTTCAATGGAATGTTTGTTGATGAATAATTTAGATTCTATATAATGTAACACTGTCATTGTCCATATCTATTCATTTGCAATTACAGTCGGGAAAGCAAAAGTGCGTTGGGTTTGATTCTGGTTAGTGAGGCTTCCAGCCACAGGGGAGCACTTAGCCAAACATCCAATTAATGGCATGATTAGAACAAGCCATGAAGTTATTCTAAATTTTTGTGGAATCTTTGTATCTTATTGCTTCTTTATATATATATATATATATAGCCGAATAGAAGAGTGGCATATAAATCAAATAAACAAACAAACAACCTACAGACTTCCTGTGAGGTGCTGAAAACTTTCTTCTTCCATTTTAGCAAAACCATGGAAATAAAGCTATGAAGGCAAATTAAATACAAAAAATGTGTCTTTTATTTTATTATATTAACCTTCATCCATTCTCATGAAACCGTAACCACTGTTGGTCTCATGGGGTAACTTGTTACCCCACCCTCATGAACAAAATGGAGCCAGTGACAACAGTATAAATGTATGAAAAACTATTTATTAAATACACCTATTGTTTGAAAGAGTATTAATGATGATTTGAACCCAAAATATTATTTAACTAGAACATGAACAAAATTTAAACTTTGTTTAGAGTTTCAGAACATGAATGAACAATTTGCTAAGTCTGCAGTTTACCTTTTTCAAATTAACAATTACTTCCAAAAACATTTCCTGTTAACTAAATATTGCATTCCGCACAAAGCAGCAGTGATTTACTGTAGTGCACACAAGCAAATTGCTTACAATCTTCTCATCATTTCTGGGTTTTGTGGTCATCTGTCCTTGGACAAAAAGCACAATGTCCACTCATGCTTCCATAAGGTTCCATAAGAGTTGTGACAATTTGTAATTTAGGGCAGTCATACCAGACTTGATGGACTTATACAGATAACATGTATCCATCATTCTTTATTTTATTTGTCCATAAATCAACTGTTTTCCAATCTCCTGCAAAAAAAAGCTCCATTTTCTTAAATGGGATCTTTGCTTCCAGTTTGCATTGTGGCCTAGCCAAATGATGAGGCTGGCAATGGCAGCCACATTCAGCATATTGAAAAATAGTGTCATTGGGCACCTGTTGATTTTCTGTCTGCAGGTGGTCATACAGACTAAGTGGTCAAGGTTATCCACCCCACCCTTGTTTTTATTGTAGTCATAGATGATGTCCAGCTTTCTTTGCTCTCTGCCCACTGACAGGTCATGGTGTATGCTTGACAGCAACAGCACAACTTTGGACTTCTTTGGAACATAGAAAACTAGGGTAAGTTCCCCATCAAAAGCAAAAATGGATGAAAATGTTTCCCTTCTTCAATTGACTTGCATTTCATTTGGGATATTGGCCTTGTTTTTCCGAATTGTACCCAAATAGGTCAAGTCCTGCTGTAGCAGTCTTTCTGCCAGGTCAGTACTTGTGAAGAAACTGTCACCCACAATATTCCTTCCCATCTTGTACCAAGGATGAGCCAGTTTTTCAATGATCTGGGTACCAAGATTACTTTGGTATGAAGCTTCTGGTTGCTTGCCCAGGTAGATGTCTCCAGACAGGGGGAATGATGTTGCTACATCACAGCACCACCAAATTTTGAAGCCATATTTGGGAGGCTTGCTGGGCATATGCTGTCTGAAGGGACACAACCTCTGAATGCAACGAGCTGCTCATCAACTATTCAGTGTATTCCTGGAATATACCATTTCCTGAGCTGCTCCACAAATTGTGTCCAAATATCTCTGAAAGCAACAAGCTTGTCTACAGCTCTCCTTTCCTCATGTGTCAGTTTGTTGACAAATCTCAGGTAGTTGGTGATTTGTCGGAATCATTTTAAACTCATGGTGGCATGGAAGCAAGGATCCTTATTATGTTGCTCCCACAACCCCTCCAGTGCCTCGTGACCACCATGGTATAGACCACTCAGCAGTAGGAGGCCAATGTAGGCTTTCAGCTCTGTTTCGTCCAGCTTTTTCCACTCATTTCTATTTTCAAGATTGCTATCATTCCACTCCATAAATCTTTTTTCTGCCTCTCTGTTTGTCTCTCTTATGATAACAGTCAGAATATCTTGTGAGAAAAACAGGTGGAATGTTTCCACCACTGTTTCTTTATTACTTTCTCTTGTTGGCCCAGCACTTTCATGGACTATGTCCTTGGCTGTTCTCTGATGATGTATTAGCTGTGGACATTTTTCCCACACTCTGCCATTCCTTCCTCTAAAGGTATTTTCTGGGGGTGGTGACAGTAGTTCTGATCCACGTCCTGCTGTAGCTCTCCTCAGTCTTCCACAGCAGCCCTGGACTGGTCCTCTTCCCTTTCCCACTGGAAGTGTTGGCATCGCTTTTGCTTGTGGCACCAACTCCTCCTCATCTGGGCTGGATGAAGCTTCCATAGACATATGGTCTTCTTACTCTGAACAATCTTGCATGTCTGGCACATAGTCAGCATCCTCGCTGCCTTGAGATGAGTTTTCATCAGTGGATATGTTGTTGTAATCCTCAGTTACCTGTGCAAGACAGGCTTCAGCACTGAATATGTGTTGCCTTCTCATCTTGGACTGCAGAAAAAAAAGAAAATATTGATTACTGCTGATTGCATATAAACAACATTCAAAGACAAGCCTGTCCACCTGTGCTGTCACAGAAGCAATTGTGTCCTGCCCTATGGCAGTGCAGGTAGCACCCTCTCCTCCTGGGCACAGAAGCCAGAGACCAGCATTGACCTTTTGCAGGCAAGCCAAATGTGGGTGGATGCTATTTGGAAACCCCATATGTAGGGGCTTACTGAGAGCAGGTAAAAAGGGCATGGCAGCTGTCAAGCCCTTACCATTAAAAGGGACTCCATAGTGTACACTGTATTGCAGTATGATGTTGTTCTATTTCTTCTCTGCTGACCCTTTGCTCCTTGTCCTCACTTCCAACAAAGACAGGGCAAACTAGTTTGTATGTTATGAAAGGGGCAGGTGAGGCAGAGTTTTGCCATGCAAAAAGAGAGCAGAGGTGGATTTGGGTGTGACAAAGGGTTTTTGGGTTTTTTTAGCAAAGAGCACAGTGTTTTGATGACGTTGCAGCCTGAAAAGTGGTTAGAAAAAGGAATTACCACATCTTCTGCAAAAGCAGAGTGGAGGATGGCCATCCATAAGTTACCATGGATACCAGAAGTGGACATGAATGAGGTATGAAAGAATGCTGACCTTTCAAATGCACCCACCCAAAGTGACCAAACAGGTCTAGGCCTGTCATTTATACAGAAATTGCATTGGGTAACAAGTTACCCCAGTGTGTTCACATGGACTTGGGAAAGTTCTTACCCCATATGCAAAAACACAGTTGTGCCTGGGTAACATGTTACCCTGGCCATTTTTTCATCCACGGAGAGCAAACCATTCATGTAAGCTGACTGTTCTTTGGGGATATTGTGAACTGCGGTGGCAGTGACAGTGTCCTAAAAATAATATTTTTGAGAATTAATTAACTTTAAGAGACTGCACAAAAAATACATCTGGGTTAGGAAATTACCCCATGGAAATACATGAAGGTTAAAGCAACAAATACCCTAAATAGCATAATTTGAATTCCTAATACTTTATCCATTCTGTGTGGAAGATAGCGAGTCAGATCCAATATTATCATAGGACCTATACTTACGGATGCTGTCATAAATCAAACAATATAGTTATCATGAGATAAACAGACACTGAGGTGCTTTTGTGAAACACCAAATTCATACAAACATCTGGAACCCTCCAGCAATAAGATTATTTCAGAATGGCTCTGCCTCCCTAAGGGCCCCTGTGATATTTGGGGAAAAAAATAAGTTTTTTTATGCTTGGTCAAACATGAACTTCATACTAATTGAGCCCCAGTGCTCCAGTAAAGTCCACCAGTAATGGCATGCATTCGAAGAGCTGTCACATCTGGCCCATTATGTAGGAAAACATCCATGTTGCAGAGATTTCTACTCCATTGTCTTCCCTGCTCCTTGTGTATGTTATGTAGTTGAAGGAAAGATAATGATGCCAAAACACTATGACATTAAATCAATCCCTATTTGCAGTGTTGGCCCTTTAGGAGGTTAACTTGAGGAACCATCTCTAGATTCAGCAGCCTCAGAAGACACGGAGCAGAATGGTGAAATTTACACTGTCTTAATTTTTGACAAGCATGAGTTTGTTGAAGAATCAAGACAGTATTAAATTAATAGATTTTGGGCTAGACCCTCAGGTCTGACAAACATTAAGCCTTAGAATTGAGAATCTAGCCTCAAATCTATACTTAGATTGAGATTGTCTTCAAATGAATTCAGTATGATTCAAGCAGGTTAATACAGAGCAACTAAGATAATAAAATAAGGGGTTTTTTTGTGAGTTATATTAGTTGCATGGCTTTTGGCATTCACTTTACTATTATTACATAATTAGGCTGAAACATGGTAGTGTAACTTAAAAGATGACGTGGACCATAGCCAATTCTGGAATATGCTCCTTCAGAGAGAGAGAGAGCTTCTAAGAACGATATTAAGGATGTGAGAAGTTTAAATAGAATAGTTTCAGTCTCCACATTAGAATCCAACTAAAAAGTGGTGAGAAATCCTTTTGTTTAATTTGGATTTTTGTGGGAGGCCAACAGAGAGTTGAACACTGTCTTTCCTTTTTTCTATGTTGTATTTCTTAATGCACTTATATATACATATACTCTTCACCACAGATTCTCATCCTCAATATGATCTACCTAATCAGAGCTGTGTCACCATCTGGATCAGGTAATCAGCTTCTAAAATGGAAACCAGATTTCTTTGGGTCACATAGATAAGAGATGTCACTAATAATTCAGACCACAAACAGTAAGAACAAAAAGCTAAAGAAAAATTGCATGGCTTTCAGAGTTTCTAACTATCCATAAAAGAGAAGGCTAAAAATTCCTTTCCATAGAGTCCATAAAAAAGGAGTCATCCATAAAAGACTAAGTAACTGAGCTTGATGGAAGATTAGTCATCTGAAGAAGGCTGGATGCTGTGTTGATGGATAGGCAGACGTCACTCCATGTTTGACTAGGAGCACAGCACCCTTCAGAGAACCGTCAGGGTTTTGTGGCCCACATAAACCTCCATAGCCCTCTTTCCCCCTGCCCCCATCAGCTATGTGGTGCTACATCCCATTGTCCACCTGTAACACTGCATGCATTGCAGGTAGGCAGCACATTGTAAAACCATTGTTGCAGTCTAGCAGGATTGCCAACCCAGGATTTTTTGTTAACTGGCAATCTGCAAAGTGTTTACTGACAACCAAACTTTTTTTACTATGATTGGTTTTAACCATTTAAATTTGAGGCTGGCCATTTTTTGTGCAATCCAGGGTGTGGAAGATGGGTGACATTTACTTTATGAAAAACATGTCAGTAAAAATATTGGGTATTAGTGAAAAGTTTTCAGATTATCAGTAATTTTTTTTCTTGGATTGGCAACCTTGATGGCCTAATATAGTCAGGCTACCCAGTCAAGTCAAGGGAAAACGACAGTGCTATATTCCTGCCACCACATAATATTGTGGGGTTAGAAATCAGCAGTGTTCAACAAGGCAATCACCTGATAATGTTTACCCATAAATATTGAAGCATTTTCCTATATTCACAGGAAAAAGACCAGGATTATAAAAATATACTATATACAGGTAAGAAAGCAGGAACTCTTTCATAACATAATGACGAGGACAAGGAGAGGCATACGGAGAAGCAGCTCTCTTTTCTTTTTTTCTTGGAGGAGATACTATTTTTCAGGAAGGCATTTGATTACTATTAGGAGACACTTCTGCATTAACACAAGAGAAAATGTTTTCCTTTTGCACCTTCCACCTTGGTGATAATTATCCTAGTCTCTGTCACAGAACAGGTGTTTTAAGTCTGGAGCATATGAGCACTTTTACATGTGCTCCAGGAGTGGGGGGGGGAGCACTTTAATTAGAGTAGCTCTGAGAGTAGAGTAGTCTAATTAAAGTGCTGCAGCGTCTTGTGTATCAATGTCCCCGCAGTTCAAAATGGTGGTGGGGCTGCTTGAACTAAAGCTTGTTTGGTGAGCTTTAATTCAAGTGCCCCCACTGCCATTTTGAAGCACTGGAAAGCATGGTAATTACCACGCTCCATTCAGGCTCAATTAATTAATTCTGCTCCTATACACTGTAATTACATCACATCAGAGCAGGATCCATGCTCATGTACACACACCTTTAGTGTTTCTAAGTGTTCTATTGTACAAAGTATTTGCTATACATTAGATAAAAACTACTTTTATACATATTTTAAAAGTCTGAGTTATTAGGCAATAAAAACAGCCTGTCACTCAGGCTTAGGTTAGGTAAAAACATATTATTGCATGTAATCTATATTTGCTGTAACTCTACCATGTGTGTTTTGGAATACGAGTTGCATGAGTAGTGAGAGATGAGAGAAGAATACCTTAAACTGATATAATTCAGAATTTAGGTGGTATTTTAGAATGAATTTTTATATAAAACTGAACTCTAACCATACTGATAAGTCAATATTTTTATTAAAAAATGATATTACATGGAGTGATGTGTTTCTAAATACATATTTAAAGGTTGTTATTAATCTAATGATGCTTTGGTGCTACTAAGAAACAGTGCAATAAAAACAGAGTACTCACTCATTTTTAACATGGAGGATCTTTAAGCAGTTGGAAGAAATGATTGGTGATTAATTTATCCATCAGCACATCAATGTTCCATTAAAAACTGAAATATCAGTAAAAAACCATTATTTTTCCATTCCTATTTGAAGGAAAGTAGATTTTAAGACCTCAGGCTAGGTACAGAAGTTCAAAAAGCTCCCGACGGAAGCACTCTTACTATCATGCTTTACTTAAAGTGCTAGAAGTTACAGCACAAGTGAACCAAACAGAAATCTGGTGGCCACTGAGGGTGCTTCTGCATGCCTCCCAGGAGGCTGGCAGAGCAGTCCCTCTCCCTAGCCCTGCCCCCACTGCCAGCTAGCAACCATCAGCAGTGGTTGGAGTAGCAGAGACATCAACCCCCTTCCTTATAGCATTCCCCCTGGCCAGGCAGTGATATTCTGCAGGGCTGTGGCTGCTATTGGGACACAGAGCCCAGACTCCTTTCCATCACACTGCCCCTGAACTGGCTGGGGGAGCTGCCTGGCCAGGGGGGCGCAGAGGGAAAGGGGTCTGGGCTCTGTCCTCACAGCAGCCCTGGCCCCATGGTATGCTGCCACCCCAGCCAAAGAGCCTAGATCTGTTTCCCGTGCAGCGCATCCAGCCAGGCAGTGGTGCACTATGGGGACCCAGAGCCTAGACCCCTTTTCCCTGTAACCCCTTGGCCACGTAGCAGTGCACCACAGGGGCAGATCTACTACAGGGAGAGACCCCAGCTGGGATGCAGTGTCCCTCCCCTCATGTTCCCCCCTCTAGCTGGGCTGCATTGCAACATGGGGACATAGCAGATGAGCGGGGAGAGACCCCCCTCCCCTGCTGTGGCTCACAGCTGGCCAGAGGGAGGAGGTGGGGCTGTGATCAGAGGCTGTCATCAACTCAGATCAGTGACAGCTGAGTGGGTGGGGCTGGCCCTGTATCAGGCAGAGAAAACAAGCTCTGCCCAAGGCTAAAGCACAACCCTGAGGTACATTGCCTGGAACGGCAACAGAATACAATCTATCTTAACTCACAATAGATGTGGCACAGACAGTTAAAAGACAGAAAGTACTTTAGTCTAGTGTAGGGATGAGAAAAATATATCCCCTGGACCAGATGCAGCCTGCCAGGCAATTTCATGTGGCCCACAGCCAAGTAATTCTACGCCACTCAGCTCACATGCTTTGCTACCACCCTCATGTGCTGGAGGGCCCAGCCCAAGCCAACATGCACAGCTTCTGGGGGGTGGGGGGTGCTACTGCCGCCACTGCTGCAGCTGCCAAGAGACCTGCTTGGTTTCCCCAGCCTCCAGTGGCTCCTCTTTGTGTTCTTGCTGCAGTACTCACTCTGGGAAGCAGGTAGGGAAGCTGCAACTGTGTGGTAACAAATAGCATGGGGCTGGGGCTAGCGGGAGCATGGAGACTGGGGCCCACACCCAGTGGGATGGCGGTAGTGTGGAGCTCAGGTAGGCAGGGTGTGCAGGTGGGTGCATGGGGTGTGAGGGATAGTGGGGAAAGTGGAGACCCCCCACATGCTTGCCCCATGGTGCACAGCCTCCACTGCCAATGGCCACAGCAGCAGGTGGCAAGCCCTCATGGTGCTCAGGGCCTGTGCAGGTGCAGCTCCCTAGTGGCATGTAGTTCCAGACAATTCTGGGAGCTGCACATGGTGGCAAGTAGCAGAGCCAGAGCAGGCTGCCTTTATTGTGCTGGGCTCATGTGCAGCTCCTGGGACTCGCACACCACTGAGGGGAAGCCCCAAACAATGCAGCCAGCTGCCTTTCCTGCTCTCTGCCACCACATGCAGATCCCAGGTCCCTGCTAGAAGTGGCGGGGAACCCCCCCCCCAACACATCCATTGAGGGTTAACTTAGAGCACGATTCACCATTTTTTAGTGTTCTAAAAGCAGTGAAAATCTGTTCAGTTATGTCTTTATAGCACTTTCTGCACACTTAAAGTGTAATGTGTGTAATGTCTGTACCTAGCTTCAGTCTTGTAATGGATAGCTCTTGAAATGTCTAGGGCTTCAGGCAGGTGCAGCACTCAGCCTGTAAGATACAATTTGCAAGACTTAGACCTCTGTTTTCCTTGTCAGATTAGTTTGTTGCTAAGCAGGGAGAAAAAAAAAAGAATGATCTAGATAACTGAGTGGCATGTTAGCAGATGTGAAGTCTTCCTCTGTATTGAAAATGGCTATATTTCTTATAGTGGCATTGTTGGTAACAGCTCTTTCACAGTTACCTGCTTTTCCTCTGAACAGGTTATAATGCATGCTAACACTTTTCCTTTCTCAGCACAATACTAGGCAATCATATATAGCTGTTTTGGGAGAATATTGAACATACTGAAGAATAGGCAGGCTTATGAATTGTTATCATTTTCTGCTTTCTTTTAAAAATTGGCAGAAATATTTTGCGATTTTGAATCTGCCTTTGTCTGTCTCCACAGTTTGGCATTTTTTGTGTAACTCCAACGTAAGGTCTGTCTGTTAGACTTTTGTACAGATATGACATCAGCTGGGCAAACATGGCAGTTAGTTTTTGTTTTCTAGAAAATTGGGAGGAATGTTTGTTACTAAAGATAAAGGGTGTGGAAAATATCAAGAACCAAAGAGAACTGAGACTTCCACCAGAAAAGGTTCACTCTAATTATCTGTGAATAGCAATATTCTGTCTGGAGGAAACAGGTCCTATGAGCTTTTCGAGTACTTAAACACTAGTCATGTGAGGCACATATATGCTTAATTTTGCATGCAAGAATATTTCCAATGATTTTAACGGAGCTGTATTAAAGTTGAAGGCTAGTGGTGGCAGAGTGGCTAAGGCATCTTGCTGTGGTTCTAGAAACAGATATTCAAGCCCTGTTCTGGGTTCATGATAGAGGCTGTGCCCAGTCAATGAAACTGTAAATCTCCACTGGGAAGTCAAAGGCAGCTGGATGTGAGGCTGAGGCCCCATCTACATGTTACAGGTATCGCAAAATTAACTGTTTAATTGGGCAGTTACATTAATGCCAGCTACATATGCAAAGTAGCTATCGCATAATAAACAGCTCCAACCAGCTATAAATTTAGACCTCTGGGGCATCTATACACATGCTCCTGGGTAGAAGGGTGGCACTTTAATTAAAGAGGCTCTGAGAGCCCCTCTAATTAAAGTACCTGCAATATCGTGTGCATTCAGTGTCCCATACTTCAAAATGGCAATAGGGGCACTTTAACTAAAGCTTGTTCAGCCCCGCCATTATTTTGAAATGCAGGGATGCTGAATACATGTGATGTGGAGCCTGCTGGAGCCTGCTAATTAACATGATCCAGCAGACTTGCAGCATCTTCTCCAGTGTGCTAATTAGCACATGTACAGGGGTCTGTCATGTGTATAGGTGCCTCTAAAGTTTAATTTACTATCAAGCTTAATTTGCACATGTAGCAGCCTGAACTGAGAGTCCCCACACCTGATGGGGCTCTTGGCCTCAGCTGTGCCACAAATGTACCCTGCACCATGAGCCCCATCAGGTGTGGGGGTCTCAGCCCCAGCTGCACACATCTCCTGCAGCTGGGAGCTCCCTCAGCAAAGGGGGCTCCCAGCCATGGGAGCCTGGTTGTTACCAGTTCAGGGAGGGCCTAGGATTGGGATCCCTGTACACTGGCAATAAGGCACAATTGGATCTAATAAATAATTTAATAATTGTGAGGCATGGCAGGAGGCATGATCATATGGATCACACATTAGATTTAAATCATAGCATTACATGCATGTGTAGAGGGGGTCTATTCCTTTGTGTGCCATTTGCCATGCAAAAGTGGTGTGCCATAACAGTGGGAACTAGAACATGACCTGTGGCTTTTTGACTTGTGTAAAATTAAGCATGTGCTCAATATTTGTTAAATCAGGACCTTTATTCCTTGAGTTTAAAATTTTGCCCTTAGTTTTACTTCCATATCTAGAAATTCACTGTTGATCTTGAATTCCCTTGAAGTATTTCCATCACTCATTCTTTCTTCTGTGCCCATGTATCACTTCCTTGGAATGTATTACTTTGATTCTTCTTGTTGGATCTGTGTGGGGTGGGGTGGAGGACCAATCTCACTTTCCATTTTTTTAATTTTCACCCCTACCTAGCATAGCTCACTCATCACTTACATCTCCACAGTTCAGAATAATATGCTCAGATGAGTAATAAACCAAAATGTAACCCTACCTGAAAAGTTTAACTGTCAGTTTTACCATAATAAACAGATAATTTTATGTTTTATATGAAGTCCATGATAAACCTGATGGTGCCCTGGCATTACCAATGGACATGAAGTAAATACCAGGGGGTATGGAGCAGAGGGTGTTTGGTTTAGGGCTTGTTTTTTGTTTTTTTTTTTGGAGGGGGGGATTGTTTTTACTGTGCAAGGCAATATTTGAGTTACACATCACCAAATAAACAAGCAATACAGTGGAGTCTCCTCTTCTGGTATGTTCAAATCAAGACTAGATTCTTTTTGGGAACATACACTTCAGTCAAGCTCAGTTAGGGAGCTAAGAGGCTGTATGTGGGAGGTGTGTGGTTGAGGACTGTGTGTGTGGTGAAGTGTGGTGAGTGGGTGTGTGGAGTGTGGGTATGGTGGGTGGGTGCGTGGGGTACGGTGAGGGGTGGGTGTGGAAGCATGTAGGATTTGTGGTTAGGGTGGTGGTATGTGGTAGGATGTGCAAGGGTATGGGGGATAAGGGGCTGTGGGAGTGGAGGGAGCTTTAGGTGTGTTTGGGGGTATGACGGTGTGTGGGAGAGTGTGGGTGGGTTTATGTGTGTGTATGTGGGGGGGATTCCTCAGAGTCCCTGGAATATGCAAGTCCCTGAATCTGCATGCTGTGGCAGTAAGCGGGACCAGCCCCACCTGGCCCTGTAGTGCACAGCTCCCCATGCTTCCACCCCAGTCCCCAGCCGCAGGTGGCGGCAGTGTGCAGGGCCAGCACCACCTGGCCCTGTAACACTTTGCTCCCACCCAAGTCCCTGGCTGTACATGGTGGCAGTGTGTGGGGCCAGCCCTACTTGGCCCAATACTACTTTTGTCAGAGCCCCCAGCTACACGTGGTGGCAGGTTGTAAGGCCAGTCCCACCTAGCCCCATAACATGCATCTCCCACACTCCTGCCTGAGTCCCTGGCCACAAGTGGCAGCAGCATGCAGGGACAGCCCAGCCTGGCCCCATAGCACCCCCGTCCAATTCCCCAGCTGCACCTGACAGCATGGTGAATGACTAGCCCCACCTCCCCCATAGCCACAGCTCCCATGCTCCCACCCAAGTCCCCAACCATACACGGCATCATGCAGGGCCAGTCCCACGCAGCCCCATAGCATGCAGCTCTTGACTCCCACTTGAGTCCCCAGCCTCCATGGTGGCAGTGTGTGGGGCCAGCCCCATGCAGCCCCATAGCACACAGCTCCTGCACTCCTGCAGTGTGTGGGTCCAGCCCAGCCTGGCCCCATAGCACATGGCTCCCCACAGTCTCAGTCTCCTTTCCCCCAATGGGAGGCCCTGGCCCTGGCCCAGTGGGGCCCTTACCTAAATTTCCATTCTCACAGGCAGGGAAGGATAGGAAACAAATGCAGGGTGGCCAGGAAAATACCTCTGCCAGGCATACTTCTTATCTCTAGCACCCTCTAGCTTGGGGCTGAGGGCAGGGGGCATGGGGTCAGGTCAGGCTGGGGTGGGTGTTGATTGCCTAACAAACAGAGCTGCATCTCCTGCATGGAGGCTCCAGCTTGTAGAGGGGCAGCCCAGGCCCAGGGCTTACAGAGGGCTTATGGATGGTCCCTGCAGGCCAAATGGAATAGCCTGGCAGGCTGGATCCAGCTTGCAAGTCATATTTTGCCCACCCCCGATTATGGATAGTCACTTCCCCAAAGCAGCTTTCATCCTGGCTAATGCCACCTGCTTGTTTTCCCTGCAGCTGGTCCTTGTTCAGTTTCCGGTAGTACCCAGCAAACTTAGCCTACATCAGCACCCCCCTTAAGTAGCAAAAGCCTCTGGCTCCCTGTTACAGTGCAATTTAAAGTTCTATGATATATAGGAGATCAGACTAGGTGATCTAATGGTCTCTTCTGGTCTTATGCTCTATGCAAATATGAAAGCATGGCATTTGCTAATTACTTTTTAGAAATGAATGTATATAATTATTCTTATGGTAGGTTTATTGCTAATATAAAATTATTTGGTATATTTTGTATATTAGAGTGCTTTGGCTGTGTAGGTAAGCCTAAAAATGGAGAGGAGGAGTTAGAAACTACTGAAAAATCAAGAATGTTTTAGAGAAAACCTCAGCTAGGGAATGTGGGGTACAGATGGGGAAAACACACTTATTTCAGGCTAGTGGGAATGTTTAATTACTTGAAGTGGCAAAACAGCTCTCAATTGTATTACTAAGAATCACTCAAACCTTCAGAAACTTTCAAGAAAATACACAAGTTCAAGATAGCTTGAATCTATTACCTTCTGTAAATATCATGGCTACCTATAGCCATTCTCAGAGGTGTGTATGTGTGGAGGGGGGCATGTTTTAATTAGATTGGTTCCCGAACAGCGGCTCTAGTTCAAATGGTTCACTGTCATGTGTATTAAGCTCCTTCAACCCTACAATATTTCAAAATGGCCACGGAAGCACTTTAACTAAAGTTAATGATATTAGATTTAGCTAAAATGCCCCAGTGGTCATTTTGAAATATGGGGGGGCATTAATACAAATGACGGTGAGGCAACACTAAAGCATTCTAATTAGAATGCGGAGCAGACTTGATTAATTGAGTCTGTGGTGAGGCATTCTAATTAGAACATGAATGAGCATGTCTGTAGGCACAGCTCATTCATGTTCTCTCATTCATGTTCTCCTGTCTTTAAAATATTTTCAAGAAAGTTAAGCTTTTAACAGAGTAACTACGAAGTGTTAAACAAAGCAGAAGGAAAAAAATTCCAATCTGTAATTATAGATAGAAATATCAAAACAATATCCTAGATTAACTTCCACTCCCAACATATGTCTATTTGCTTCAACTCCTCATAGGTTCTGGCAATTACAGAGACTCTTAACTTCATCTTCTCTAACTTCCTAAAAAAGCAGCAGCAATCTTCATTATCTTCATCCTAGGGAGCCTACCATTCATTATTCAGTTTTCTTCTAGCATTTATGCTCATTTGCTTCTACAAACAGTGCTACTGCTAATCACAGTGCCTCCCTCTCACTTTCCCATCTAGTATATTTTCCTTTGAGAGTATTTGCAATGCTTCTTAAATATTTTTTTCAAATATTGGTATTATTAATATTTTAGATTTTTGCTACACAATTGATTTTATATCACAATATGATTCCCAACTACTTGAAAGTTCTTTTATAAATAGTGGGTGTGTCTACACAAGATGCTTTACTGCCCAGTTGACTAATTGACTGCATAATAAAGTGTCATTGTCTACACATGCAGACACTGCCCAGTCAATCAGTCAACTGTGGTGCTAATTTGTTACCTGAAAATGCAGGTTGAAAATTAACTGTGCAATACTGACAGTGCATTCTCCCATGTGTAGACGGTGGACTGGGAGCAAATTTTCTCCCATTCAGCAGGGGTGAGAGAACAATATCTTTCTCTGGAAACTGCCTGCTGCTGGGGCAGGCTTCAAGCTCAGAGTCCAGCTGGGACAATGTCCTCCTGCCCCAGTGGCATGCAGCTCCTGGCCCTGGTTCTGCAATTGCAGCAAGGGCTGGAAGATTGCTCCCTGTCCCTGGAAGCTGCCTCCTGCCAGGATGAGCTCAATGACCCTCCTGCCCTGGCAGCAAGCAGCTCCCAGGGACAGGGAGAAATCTTTCAGGGAGCTCCCAAGGGGACATTGTCCCAACCTGGGCTCCAAGCTGGCGGGGGGGTCGGGCTAGAAGATCTACTAGGTCCCTTCCGACCCTAAATCTATGAAACTATGAAACTATGAAACCCACCCTGGCAGTAGTCAGCTCCCAGAGACAGGGAGCAATTTACCATCCCCTTCTCTGATCACAGATCCAGGGCCAGGAGCTCCCTGAACCAGGACAGCTCCCTGCCCAGCCCCAGAACAGGACAGGTCATGGCCAGACCCAGGCTGCATGGAGAAGCCGCACTGTTCACAGGACTTGGCCACATATGCATGGGGCAGGAGAGCTCTGCAGCAGCAGCTCTCCTACCCCATGCACATCAGGACCCCTCCCAATTTGTACAAGGCCAGGAGACACCTGTCTGCTGGCCCTGTGCTTCCTGCCTACTTAGAGCAGGACCCAGGGGGAGTCTGGATCTGCCTCTAGCTCCTGCTGGAAGGCAAAGCAGGGTGAGATGAAATCTTCTATCAAGAGGGAGCACATACTCCCCCCATAGTCTTATTGTGCATTGTTTTTATTGCACAGTGAGCCTATTTCAGATTAATAGTAGATGTAGACGTGGCCAGTATCATTAAGATCTTTACCATACAAAATCATACAAGCTCCTGTAAACATAGTTATTTAAAGGGTATTCCAGATGATTTAGATATAGAAATGTACAGTCTCTGTGCCTCTTAACTCTGGACTGCTTTGTGCACCTCTCCCCTGTGAGCAACACCTCACAGGGTAGTCTGCTGGAACATGGCTCAAATTCCACTGTTTCCACCCCAGCAGCTAGTTGGCTTCACCCCCAGGCTGTAACACAGCTGAGCCTGTGTCCTGCTTCCACCCCTCAGCCCTACAGGACAGTTGGGAGAAGGCAGGGGAACAAAGTTCTACCCCTTCCCAGCCACCAAGCCTGCAGCTGCCCTGTCTCAGGGACCCAAGGGAAATCTCCCTCATAGATTCATAGTTGTTTGGCTTGGAAGGGACCTCAGCAGATCATCACCATTGAATCTGGCCCCTTGCCCTGGACGGGAAAGAGCACTGGAGTCAGACAGCCCCAGCCAGGTGCATGTCTAGCCTCTTCTTAAAGACCCCCAAGGTAGGGGAGAGCACCACCTCCCTTGGAAGCCCATTCCAGATTCTGGCAACTCTTATTGTAAAGTTCTTTCTGATGTCTAACCTAAATTGGGTTAGGCTAAATTGGGTTACCCCCCTAAATTGGGGGGCTGTGGCGTAGACACCCACACAGTCAAACGGGTCGCCAGCTGGCTGGAGGGCCGCACCCAGAGGGTGGTAGTGGATGGGTCCTTCTCAACCTGGAAGGACACTGGCAGTGGGGTTCTGCAGGGCTCGGTCCTTGGGCCTGCGCTGTTCAACATCTTCATCAGTGATTTGGACGAGGGGGTAAAAAGCACCCTGTTCAGATTTGCTGATGACACTAAGATGTGGGGGGATGTGGGCACACTAGAAGGAAGCAACAGGCTACAATC
>NW_017729033.1:81063114-81066049 GCF_001723915.1 Gavialis gangeticus | reverse complement strand
AGGGGGGATCAGCAGGCATTGGGGGAGTCACTGTTCCCCCAAGCACCACCAGGAGTGACCAGGAATAATGGTCACAAGCTGGAAGAGGGTAGGTTTAGGTTGGCATCAGGAGGTGATATTACACAGTCAGGGTGGCTAGGGTCTGGAACCAACTTCCAAGAGAGGTGATGCAGGCTCCTACCCTGGGGGTTTTTAAGAGGAGGTTAGATGAACACCTTGCTGGGGTCGTTTGACCCCAGTACTCTTTCCTGCCATGGCAGGGTGTCGGACTAGATGATCTGCTCAGGTCCCTTCCAACCCTAGAAACTATGAAACTATAAATCTGCTCTCTGTCTGTTGTGGCCGTTGTTCCTAGCTACTCCAAGGTGTGCACTGGTAAACAGAGCATCTCCTATTCCTTGCTGCCCCCCTCCCCCAATTAATTTTAGGCAGCCAAAAGATTACCTCTCAGCCTTCTCTTGTGGAGGCAGAAGAGATCCAGGGCCCTCAATCTCTCCTTATAGGGCTTTTCCTGCAGATCCCTAACCATATGAGTGGCCCTCCTCTGAACCCTCTAGAGGTTGTCTACATCCCTCTTGAAGTGTGGTGCCCAAAACTGGACACAGTACTCCAACTACACCCTGACCAAGGCCGCATAGAGGGGAAGTATCACCTCCCTGGACCTGTTTGTGATGCACCTGCTAATGCATGATAAAGAGCTGTTAGAGTTACTGATCGCTTCATCACATTGATGACTCATGTTCACATGAGTCATCACCACCTCTCTACCTCTCCTGCCTGGCAAGATGGCTGCTCAGCTCTGATGCTGCCGCAGGTGTGAGTGGAGGAATATTTCCCTGGGCCAGGTCCCTGCCCACACACCCAGGCATGGGTGTATGGGGGGATCCCACATCACAGGGGGCTTTTCCCAGCCAAACCAGAGGTTCCCCAGCCTGAGACTACCCTGTCCCAGCGACACAAAGGGAATCCCTCCTCCCCTTCACCTGGCATGGCCAGGTGGCTGCTCAGCTCAACTGGGAAAGTGGGGAATGTTGCCCTGGGCTAGATGCCTGTCTGTACATGCAGGCATGTGCAGGACCTCACACTTTGGGGGGCTTCCCCTGGCCGGCCCCAGGAAGCCAAAAGGAATTCCCTCTGCCCTCCTTCTCCCCAACCCAGCTGTGCAGAGAGTGCAACCTGTAGCAAAAACCCCAGTTCTTCTTTTCTGTTCTTTTAAAATGCTTTCCCTCCCTTTCCCCAACCATTTCTGACTTTTTCTTTCCCTCTCTATTCCCTATAGATAAGTATAAGTGAGCTAAGACATAGGATAAGCTTCAACATTTTGGTTTGGTAGCAAGTTGTATTTGTTTTGTTTTTTCTCCTTCTTTATATTGTTTAATTATTATGTTTATATTGATTTTTACTGTTCTATATTACTGTTTTACTGGTACTGTATGATTTAGGCCTACATATGTAAGTCAGCATAAGCCATGTCAAGTTTCCATTTTGTTTGTCAAGTCTCTGTCGGGGAACAGTGACCCCAAGGTCATGGTGGGCCGAGGGTAGGATTGGAACGAACAGGCGGAATTAGCGGCAGAAGTCTGAGCGGTACGCGGAGTCATGTGGTTTCAAATAAAGTGGATTTATTTTACTTACACTTCTGGAGCATAGGCAGAATTCTTGCTTCAGTTACAGTTACAATAAACGAACACGAACAGCAAAGGAGACTGTTGGCCCATAGGGTTCCCGAGCTGAGCCCTTGCTATCTAGCCTGGAGGCTAGGGGCAGCTGCCCAGCTCGATAGTCCCAGGGCTGGTCAACAGCTTATTGAATGGGTAACAAACAACAAAAACTGTAACACGGTATGACGCCAGTCCATAGTGGACAAACAGATGATCAGTGCCGAGGTCGATGAAGAGTGATGCTGAGGTTACTGCCAGGCATGGTGAAACGAAGCCATAGTTGAAGTGAGTCGGGTTGATCAGAATCGTAGTCAGGATCGGTGCCAAAATCAGTCTGGTAGCCAGGAGATCAATACGAGAATGAAGGGGAATCAAATAGCCAATTCGCAATGAGGAAGAGACCAGTAGGCAGTAGGCCTGAAGCCCTCCAGAAGAGCAGTCCCTGCAGCCGCAGCCTCTGCTTTCTGGATCGATCTCTCCCTGTCTCTCAGTCCCTGCCAAGGCAGCCTCTGCTTACAGGTCAAGCACAGTCTCCCCTCACACAACCACCACCACACTGACAGAGAGAACCACACTGACAGACAGAAAGAAAGGTGGGGGCTCACACACCCTTTATAGCAACCAAGTGGCCAATTAGGTTGCTTGCTCTGAAGAATTTTCTAGTTCTATGAAGTCATGCTCTTAGCTAAACTGAGCATGCCTCTGTTTAGATTCTGTATATGACTGAGCATGCGCATGGTGGAAAAGTAGGTCATGCTTGATTGACAAGTCAACAGGTCACGCTGTGGAATTTTCCATTAACCTGGCTTGTTTGCGCATGTTAAACTTAACTCTTGTGTTACCAGTATACATTCAAAATTTGGTCCGGACAGTTTCCATCCTATCCCCAGGCCTGGTTGTGTAACCCATGACTCACACCTACCCCTCCTATGTAACTTGGTTCCTGAATGAATGGGGATGAATGAGGGTGCTTGAGAGACAATGGCAGTAGTTCTAAAAATATCTCGCTCTGAATGACCAAACAATCAACACCAATACCTGGATCAACAACCCAGCCCTTGGAACCACCCTCAGCATTCAAGAAACAAAAGATGAGGCAACCCACCATTGTGTCAAGGCTGCACATGCTCAGTAAGAACACCTGGAGCCTTCTGGAACAGGCCCTCCCCATTGGAGATCAGAGGTAGTGTGCCCCATAAAAGGGGTAGTGAAGACTGATTCCTTGGGATGCCCTCTCCATCTGGACCAGCAGCATGCCACTGCCACCTACCATT
>NW_017729033.1:81037992-81058114 GCF_001723915.1 Gavialis gangeticus | reverse complement strand
TATTACCCCCCACTCTCTCTTCAACCAAAGACTTGGACTGTTTCTCTTCCCTACCTGGACTCCAGCCCTTCCACTGAGTCTCTTTCTCCTGCTGCCATTGTGAGTGCTTGTGTGTATGTGTGTGTATGTGTGTGCACACGTGCACCAATAACTTCATAGAGCTGTGTAGCATGTTGTCTGTTTAATAAAACTGTTATTTGGACCCTTGAGTTAGGTTTTGCTTTACTATGGTTCAGCCCTGCTCCAATCTCTCCTCCTTGCCCCTCTAACTTCTGTCTCATTTGTCCCTCTCCTGCTTCTGGCTCACTGCCACCTCCAACACTTGTCCTGATCTCCTCTCTGTCTCTAAACTGTCTTATCCCCACTGCCTTTTCCCCTGAGCAACCAGGTTTCTGCCTCAGTTTCTTTCCTAGCTGTCTCCTCCTTACCACCACTTATCTGCCCCCCTCCCAATAGCTCATCTGTCAGTTTCTAGCCCCAAGCTCCGAGGTTTCTGTCTCTCTCTCTTTCCTGGCTGTCTCCTCCTTCCAACCAGGCTTCTCTTTTTTTTTTCCCCCCCCCCTTCCCTGCTTGCCCCTCCCTGCAACCCGGCTTTCCCTTTTTTTTTTCCCCCTCCCGTGCACTAGTGACCTCAAGTAACCCTGGGGCCACTTGATCTTAAGAAAACCCAAGCCTCAGTTCCTCAGTCAGTTTCTCTGTAGTCCACTGGTTCTAAACCTGGTTCTGGCAACTTTCACTCCCTATACTTTAATTCTCTCTCTCTCACCTTAACCTTCCCCCAAGTATCCCAGGTACCCCAAGCACACACATACATACGTACCATCCAAGTTAGGAACTTATCTATGTGTAGGTGGGTTGTATGTGTGTGAACTGGTGAGTAGGGGTGTGTGTGTGTGTATATATATATACACACACACACACATATATATGATATATATCATTGTGTGCATGGTATATGAATTAGTGATCCTTGTATATGTACTGAGTGTGCAGGTATTGACAATTGATTTTTGTCTAAGTTTTTAACGTGTAGTGTGTATGTGCCTGAGCTGGTAGTATGTATGTGTGTGTATGCACCTAACTGATTTGTGTGTTTGTATATGTGCAATTGTGTCACACCCTCCTGTCTAACAGTGCAATACTGAAATCCTGAGAGTTGGCCTGACCCCACAGGTCAACAAACCCAAAAGAACATTCTCCCACTGTTTCCACTACTGGTAGCAACTGAGTATCCACCCAGCTGCCCAGGGGGAGGAGGGATTATTCCCCTTGACTCCCCAAGGCAGAGCAAACCCACGCTGGAGGACCCTGAGACAGACCAGGGGAAGTCCCCCAAGGTGTGGGGCTCCCCCCACACCCCCACATGCAACTGAATGGACAGGAACCTGGCCTGGGGGAATATTCTCTCCCTCCCACCTGTGGCAGCATGAGACCTGAGCTGTTGCCTGGCCAAATGGGAGAAGGCTTCCCTTGGTGTGGGGCTCCACATGGAATAGCACTCCTGGGCTGGGGGACACCCCTGTGAGTCATGGGGGTCCCCTCCCACCTGGCTTGGGGGGGTACATCTGGCACCCTGGTGGTGGCTTCTCCCCCTCCCCCTGCAGAGGGGCAGCAGGGTGCTGGGGGCATGTGTTGGACAGCCAATCATGGATGGCTCCAAATTGATTGGTCTGGGCTTAACTATGGTCAACAGGATGAAAGGTATGCTTGAATGCCCCTAGTCTTCTGGCCTGGGCCACTGCAGGCCTTCACCTGCCTTTCCCATGTTAAAACTGAGTGCAAGTTCAGTTTGTTATTTGTTAAATCTATGCTATGCAGCTTAGAGGAAACTGCAAAGACTAGATTGATTCTACCTTGGGTTTTTTGACTCTCTGTGCTTAGCCATAGTCTACTTTGAGAGTTCTACACATTAGTTGAGATTATACACAGTACATCAGGCTTTGTTACTCTCCTCTTATTTCACCTTGATAAAGATGTAAATGCTATGCTCACAGTATTTCCTAATTTTCCTCTGTGTTAGTAATGAGCAATCTATGGTAGTTTTTTCTTCATTACTGGAATTACCTCCAATATTTCATGAAGAATAAGACAAAAATTCTCCATATGGGATAGAAGAATAGTTCCCACACTTATGTTTTTTAGGACTGGAAATGCCATTTCAAGTATGTGCTATAACATTTACAGCACAATCAAGATTTATTAAAACTACTCCGCAGAGCACTATTGTAAAGAATTTATGAACTGTAAAACTGCTATAAAGGTCACTTGAGATGCAAAAGTTTAATTTGAAGTATCATGTTATGGCATAGTACCACTAAACTCAATGCTTGTTTAAACAAATGGCTTGAGGATATTTGTCTCAGAATGTAAGGTTTATTAACTTCAGTAAAACAACTTTATATTATCTAGTTTTTTGTATAGCTTTGATTTTTTAAAAGGCTTGTTCACCTCCATCTTCACTAATCCATGAGACAGCTTCTGTAGAAGTAAACATAAAGAAACACAAGAAAAAAGTGATTTAATTTTGAGAAATCATTATTGTTTCTAGAAGACTGTACAAATTATTATTGTTTATTTCAAGGTTTTATACTCCATTTTGAGATGTTTTCTTTTCATCTGCAAAGACTCAGAATACATATAAATGTCACCAGAAAGTACAGAAAAATAGTATGACATCTTAAGATGATCCCAAGAATTGGACTGTGAACTTTAAGATGGACATATTGACTCTTTAATTGTCTACAACGTATAATACACATTCACTTAATTGTTGGCTAAATTAATCCTTTACGTACTGTAACAAACATCGCTTCCCTCCAACAGTCTCTATATTCAATTGCAATTCTGCATTAAGCTACCTAGATTAGTGGCTTTCAACCTCTTTTCATTTGCAGACCCCTAAATTTTTTTTTAATGGAGGTGTAGACCACTTTGATTTGTAAATGTGGGTATTCACATACTTTTGATTGATCATAGTCATCTTTCATGGACCCCTTAGATATAGTACCCCTAGACATAGTAGGGTCCACAGCCCACAGGTTGAAAACCACTGACCTACATCAATTTCAGAGTCTGAAAAGCCATATTAACTATCTTCAACTGAACTCCACATAGGGGTATGCACAGAGAAGGGGAGGGTCTATATGGTCTTCAGCACAGGAATGAGGTTTGTTATGTTCTATACCTATTTGATCTGTCTTGTCTTTGTTAAAGCCAAAAATCATGTGCTTATGTATGTAGGCAATATTATATTCAACAGTAATCACACTGAGTTTAAAGGGGAATATTGCATGCATAAATTTGTCCCTCATGTAAGCATTTGCATGGTCAAGGTCTTGTACTGAAAGCTTCTTGATGCATGGCTTTTCTTCAAGTTCATGTTTGTACAGCACCCAGCACAACATAGCAATGATCCTAACTGTGAGGTCTTTGATCAGTACTGCAATCCAGATAATAGCAAACAACAGCTTGACATATCAGATTACACTTCAAAATATCAGTGATCAGTTCTATGCTTTTGAACACATTTCTATTCCAACATTCAAACTGATGTCAGCATGAGCTTTGTGCCTAGAACCAATATATGAAACATGATATGCTTCCTTGCTCACTGTGTAGTGGTTTCTTGCTTAATGCTTCTTCTGCTAGTAGCAGATAATTCTATGCACACACGAAGGGGCAACTCTTGATGGCTGCATGAACCTCTGTGTTTATTACCCACAATGGTTTGGCATAGGGAACTGAAACTGGACCAGCATGCCATGGGCAGTCATCATGCCCCTAGTGGTGACTCAATACCTGCCCTATTCAAATTCTAAGGTGCTCTGCCTTTGCTCTTACCTGCCATGCCTTAACCCTGTTAATAAAACTTGGAAACGGAGGCTGCCCACAGGTCTTCAAAGTGAGCTGAAACATATCCTCTACTCATAGATCTCTCTTAGACCCCACTATATGGGTCCTCCTGGCCTGCATGTGCCTCCAAAGGGCTTGTGTTATTCTATGGGCTAATCACAGACTCCAAACTTCCCCTACAGCCATGGCCCATGCAGCTGTTTCCAATCATTACTTCAGCTGGCACTTTTTGCCCCAAACTACCAGGTCACTTTAGCCCTTCACTCCCTTGTTGGAGCCTCAGCCTTTCCAGCATCAACCCCACTGCTCTGGCTGGTTCCTTTGGCCTAGACCCACTACATTAGGCCTGGATTGTTGGACTCCAGCTCTTGTTTTGCCCTGTTGGGCTCTTATTTCTTCCCATCCCAGGCTTTGCCCCCCCTGATCCCCAGCTCCGCCAGTCTCTGGGCTGTGGGCTCTCTAGCCCTATTTTTGCCCCTCTCAGGCAACCCTGGGTTCCCTGGCCCCTATCTGGGCCTTGAGCCTAACCCCTGGCCAGGCTCAAGGCAGCCATGTGCCTCTCAGGCACTAATGGGACCCCCAAATTACTTATTTTAGTCCCACCCAAACCACCAGTTAAAATTCAAATGAAAAGTATAAGCACTCTGGCCATAACTAAACTCTCAGCACACTGGCTGCATAACAACTCCCTCACTCCTCCTGGGCCCCCACTCCCTGCCAGCCCTTCAGTTCCTTACTTGCCCCTCAGCATAGCAGGGTCCCAGGAATTATCTCAGCTATAGCTGGCTTGCTGCAGCTACAGCCCTCTTCCTGTTTTCCATTTTCTGCTACATTTTCCACTACAGCTTGCAGAACCAGACTGACCACCTTGGCTCAAATGGTGGTTTATATGCCTAACTTTGGGTCAGGTGACTTTAGCAGTACACTGTCCTATTGTATTGCTGTGTTGCTATTTGTCACTAGCAAAGCCATAGGCAGTCTCAGCTTTTACCTTCTATCTGCTTGCAGTTAGCCTTTGTTTCTTCAAGTGCTATCTACTACTGCTTTTTTCCTCTTATAATAATAGGAGCCCCGGGCTTCCTGTTACAGAAACAAAAGGAGATCACAGTGCTGCTTCTTGGAAAGCAATGAAATATTCTGAAGATGAGTGCTAATACATTTTCATGATAAATTTCTATAGGGTCAAGTCACCTACTCAGAGATTTGATGCTGAGTATAATATAAGGGCACATCCTGAACATGTGCACTGTTATAAATTTGCAACATTTTGGAGACAACTCTTGAAAACATGCACGCGTACACACATGCACACACACACACACACACACCATTTTAGTTTTGTGGATGAGGTAACCAACTCTGGGTAGGAAGAGGGAGACAAGAAACCACTAGCAACAGTAAGAATTGCTACCATAGAACAACAGTAGTAGTGGTCATTTTACTTTTCACTGTTTTATAATAGTACATTTGGTTGTTTGAAATGTTAATAGAGAAAACTGTTGCATTCAATGATCCACTTCCAGCCCTCCTATTTCACAAAAACGTAGAGAATTACTTTTTGTAAATATAGGCCGGATTTAAAATGAATCAACATATTGGTAAAATATTTTTAAAAGCATATAAATACAGCAGTTAGTCTCTCCCTCATTTCTTCCTGATATGAAGCTCTAATAGTAGACTGTGCTTCCCTTTGCTTTCAGTGCAACAAATTGCCTAGGGTTTCCAATATATTTCTTCAAGTGTTAAATTAACAAACCAGCTCCAGAGGCTGACAGTTAGGAATGTTCCTGTGTGTTTGTTTTCATCGTGAGACAATGTTCCTCCTGCAGACTATGTGGTTGGGTTTTGTGGTTGTAATATGGTCTATATTCAAATAAGTGTATTTAATATAAAACTAGATTTTTTTTTTTACCTCGATGAAGGAAGCACAAATAAATAAGTATATGTTGTCAGCAAAATATCTACTCACAGGCACAGGACAGAATAATTTCCTGAGGTTTATGAATAGAAATTTCCAAATATATTACATCCATCCTTTGATAAAGCTTTCATTTAAATTCAAAAGGTAACTAAAGGAGATATTTGTTTTTTTGGTATAGTATTTTATTTTTCAAGGGAAAGAATAACCAGGTATTTACTTATAAAATACATAGTAGATTCTGTATAGTACTGTATAATAATCTCATGACCCAAAAGACCTAATGTTATGTTCCTATATACCTTAAGCTTGGCTTTAGAAGGTTATTTTACCCACCGGCAAGCTTTCACACATACATTTTCTGCAATTTTCCTGTAATATTTGTTCTTCATAACTAGTCATAAGTGTCCATTAAGTTAACCACGCAGATCAATCTAGGAAGAAGTATTAACACTCAAGCTTTTGAGCCTGAGGAAGATGAATATATTTGAATACACAAAACTAGTAGAGTTAAAAAGAAACCCAGGACAAGACTTGCATTCATATCTTAATATTCTTAGCATGCTTACACTGCATAGCATGCTACAATTTTTCTTTTGCTCTTCTAGAATCTAAATGTATAAAAACATAAGATCTGTTTCTGGAGGTGTTTGCTGTCTGCAGCCCTGATTCAGAAGCATTCAGAGCACGGCAAACAATAAGCATTGCTTAAAGTTATTTCTGTGACTAAATAATAAACCAGGGCCATTGTTTACAGATGCATCTGTGGATTAGTGTTGCATCCACTGAGGATACATGTCTGGTACAGCTTCAGCTAAATAAACTAACCTGGGGCAGTTCACACTGATAGCCCTTGAGAGCTATGCCTTTGGGCCAAGATGGCAGCTGATAGACGAGCCTGTAAAGAGAAGATTGATGAAGACAGGCAAATTGATTAACAGATATCCTTATGGATGACTTCACTAGAGGCTGTAGGCAGAGAGAAGGTTCTTGCGGTAGCAGGAGTAAAGTGTTCTTTTGGCTTAGGTTAGAGATTTAGTAGTGCCTATGAATAGTAGTGCTGGAGATGTTAAGGAAAACCCACAGGATTTAGTGATGGTATTCATGTGGAAGGACAATGACAGCTAATTAAAGAAGTAGGATATACTAAGTTATGAAAGTAGGCTGCCAGTAGGAGAATATGTGTAACTGAAAACAGCATATTGACATGGAAAAGAATACAAAAGCCTTAAGACTATGATAATTGAGAATGAACACTAAAAATGGTGTTGCAAGAAATGGAAGTCAACAAGTAGAAGAGTAAAGTGAGAAGTAGCTGAGAGAAATTTAAAGACAAAGAAATGAAAGAAATATGGAGGTGAGAAAAAAAAAGGAAGTGTGGATAATATGTGGAGCATAAGTAAAAGCCAGAGAGATTTTTGGTCTTGCGTCCTGCAAAAAAAACCCCTGCACGTTTGAAAATAATCAGATGGGAACTGGGCAAAAAGGGATTATGTTGGGAATGAAGCAGGTGTTTGGATGCACGAAGGAGGTGAAATGCTCTCAGGCAAAAGCTGGTGTGAAGGGTGAGGAAAAGAAAGAATAACTATCTCCACAGGCAGTTATGAACATACACACAGATGTGTGTGTGTGTACATTGATAGTGATGAAAAATTTGTAATAATAATGTTTTACTATTTTACCTTGACTCTACTATTCATATACAGAGCTAGTTCAACAGTAGGGTTTTCAGAAAATGCTGAAGAAGGAAGTAGATACAGCTACATAGCTCATGACAAACACTTGAAAAAAAAGGCATTATAAATTTTAGGAGTCTAATGTTGAAGATCAGTGTATGTAATGACATGCAAACAGAGAAATACAAAAAAGGGTGAAAGTTTAGGTGCTCTTGCAGTTCACAGAATCATAGAAATTAAGGGCTGGAAGGGATCTTGAAAGATCATCAAGTCTAACCCCCCTGCTCTGAGCAGGAATACTGCTGAGATCAAATGATCCCAGCAAGGTGTCTGTCCAGTTTCCCCTTGAAGACTTTCAAGGTTGGGAACTGCATCACCTCCTTGGGAAGTCTATTCCAGATTCTGGTCACCCTTACTGTAAAGAAGTTCCTCCTTATATCCAACCTGAAATGTAAGAGTTTATGGATATTGCTCCTTGTCTTCCTCTGGGGTTTCCTAGTAAACAGTATTTATCCCAGTTCCTGATATTAACTCCTGACATACTTGTAGATGGCCATCAAGTCCCCCCTCAGTCTTCCCTTCCCAAGGCTAAACAGTCCCAAATCCATTAGTCTTTGCTCATAAGGTTTGTTCTCCAGGCCCTTCATCATTCTTGTGGTCCTTCTATGGACCCTTTCAAAATTCACATCTTTTTTCAAGTGCAGCACCCAGACCTGGACACAGTACTTCAGCTAGGGTCTTACCGGTGCTGAGTAGAGAGCATTGGTGATGCGTAGGGGGTGCACATGGGTGCACATATACCCCCTGCAATTTGCCGCCACCAACACTGCTGGTGGTGCCTGCAGGCGGTTGCCGCTTGCCACCACCCTCCCACCACCAACATCGCTGGTAGCATCTGCGGGTGATCACTGATCGCTGCCGGGTGCTACCACCACTGCCAGTGGCATCTGCGGATGGTCGCTGACTGCCAGTCATGCTCACCAACCTCCCCCCTCCTCCCAACTGCCAACACTGCTGTGGCTGCCTGCAGAAGCTCCCCCCTCACTGGTGCCATGCCCCCACCACCAACACTGCCACTGATGCCTCTGGGTGCTCACCGTGCCCCTCCCCCAGCCTCTGGGGGCACATGTCATTCATGGCAGAGAGGAAGTATCACTTCCTTAGCTCTGCTCATGGTGTATTCCAGTATGCTATTGGATTTGTTGACTACAGCATAACACTGGCGGCTCATGTTCATCCTGTGATCAACCATTACTCTGATGTCCCTTTCCCCCATTGTGCTGGCCAGGACATCTCCTAATCTATATTCACGTCACTGGTTACTTCTTCCCAGATGAAGCATGCTGTATTTATCCTTACTGAACTACATCCAGTTCTACTCTACCCACCTTTCCAGCTTGTCCGGGTCCACTTGGATCTACATCTTATTCTCTAGCGTTATCACTTGTCCCCATAATTTAATATTATCCACAGACTTGGCCAGTGTGCTTTCCACATCCTTGTCTAAATCTTTAATTTAGCTGAGGGCCAATTGTTGAAAGCAAGAACCAAACCCTGTGGGATACCACTGGGCACTTCCCACCAAGATGATACAGAACCGTCCACTAACATTCTCTGGGTTCAGTCCCTTAGCCAGTTCCCAACCCACCTGACCATGGACTCTGCCAGCCCACAATCCCCCACTTTTTTTATAAGAGCATTGTGGGAGACCATATCAAAGGCCTTTTTAACATTTAAGTATATGACATCAACCACACTTCCTGCATCTAAGTGGTTCATAACTTGATTATAGAAGGAGACAAGGTTGGTGAGACAGTTGTTTCATTAAATAATGTAAACACTAAAAGCTTTAAAAAGTTAATATTTTTACATTGCGGTTAAAAATTAAGGCATTCAAAATATACAAATTCTAAAGTATAAGACATTTTATCACATACATGTATACGTTTATTTATAGATAGACAGATAGACATGTACAAGTATATATTCCATATAAAAAATACATATAAATAGTATATTATATAAATATGCACACACATTACTTGAGTTCCTAAACATTGAAGAGTCAAACATAGTTATTTGTAACCTACAGGAAATTTCTTTACAGGAAAACCGCTATAAAGAAAATTAATATCCATGTCAACCACATGTTGGCAAGGTCTCTGGTTGTTCCAGAGCAGTAGAATCAGTCTTGGTTATATTTAAAGCTTTCAGTACATGAACAATTCATGGTAGGGGTAGGTATTGAAAATACATCCTTTCAAACAACTTTTAATACATTATATTTCTGTTGCTAGAACATACTCAATAGAAATTAAGCCTGAAACAATATCCCAGCAAAATGACTTTTATGATAAAAATAACCCCCTACATGTACCCTTATTTAAAATAATTATTGACTAATCATGCCATAATTATATTAAGAGCCCTGACTGATTGCATTGGGAATGGAGGTATTTATCATATGTTACAGTCTGCATAGATTATATTAAATTAAAAAAAAATACTTTACAGTAAGATTAGAGGTTACAGTTTTAAAGACTCAGGTTGTTAGAGGAATGTGTCCAGGTTGCCTACCTGGGATTCAGTTTTACTTTCATGTTCACCATTGAACAATGGTTGAAATCAGTTGTTTTCAGTCCTGTACCTGATCTTTGCAATCTCTGCTATTATTTCCTTTCCTTCTTTGCCTTCTTTTATCTCATGGCTCTGAAAGGAATGGGAAAGTGAATGAAAGTTGATGGGGAGAAAACTTGAAAAGGGTAGTTCAGAAGTTTTCTTGAAAGAATATAAATGTTAATATTTTCTCTTGTTTAAAAAATAACTTTTAGTTTTAAAAAGTCTTTGAAGCATATATCAACCCACTCTCCTTGAAACGTTTCCATTTCTCCAAGTATTTCAGGATGCAAGTCCTGTTGACTTTCAGGCTTACTCTGGATTACCCCAAAAACATATTCCTCAAGGTATGAGATTCATTTTTATCCATAGTTTCATAAAAAATGGAGGCAGACAAAATCTTTCTATTTAACTGCATACACATCCTTCTACTGTTTGACTGTGTAAATTAATTATTTTGTCCTCTTCCTTCCACAACTATCCCATCCAGTTTGTATGCTTCTTTATGTCATTATTTGTGAAATTAGATTGTAATCTCTTTGAAATGAGTCTTTTCAACATTTGTGGAGTAAAGCAACTATCAGTCTTCTGCGTTTATTAGGATCATAAGGAAGTAAGACTTTTTAGTATACTTTTTCTGGCTATTCTGTGGAAAATCATGGGGAATGCTAGCTTTTGCAGTGATCGCAGAAACTGCTTTTTTTTTTTGGTTTCTACAAAAATCATGAAATCATGACTTGAGTAGTTCCCTACTCAAAAGGTAATCTAGTCTAGCCCTGCTTAAAGCACGATCATCCCTGACTAGACCATCTCAGTCAAGTGTCAGGCTTACCTGCTCTTGAAAATTTCCATGGAAGGAGATTCTACAACTTCTCTAAATAAAATGTCCCAATGCTTGATAGTAAAAATCCTTATACTCCCAGTCCTTATAGTAAAAAAGTTCTTCCTAATCTCCAACCTAAATTTCTTCTGCTGCTGTAAATAAATACCAAGATAGGTCACATATAACAGATAGGCACTGTAAGTCACAATAGTGCAGTGATTTTCAGCCAGAGTGCCAAAACACCCTGGTGTGATTTGAGATCTTTTCAAGGCTAGGGATAGACATTATATGTAAACCAGTTTAAGTGATCAGAAACTGGTTTAAACCTGTAACAGAACATAAGTTCAGTGTACATAAAGCAGTTTGAAAATGGCTGAAACCAGTTTGAGATAAACTTGGTTGAATGCAGTAACAGACTTAACCGATTTGGCTCAAACCGGTTTATGCAAACTCTGTCCTGGACTCCTTGGTGGTTTAAGATAAAGCAGACACCCCCAGCATCCCGACATGCTCTTTGGGCTAGGTGAGGCTCTTTGCTCCACAGCAGAGCTGGTCCCTCCCCTCTGCTCCCTGGCCAGAGCTCTGGCAAAGATTTGCAAGCACAGCAGCGTCTGCTAAGCTTCCTCCTGCCCTACTCCCCTCCTCGCTGCATGCTGCTGAAGTAGGAAATTCCCCTCTCCCTCCCTCCCTCCCATCTTCCACAGCAAAGACTTCAGCCTCACAGACCCCAGGCGTTTCATAGTTTCATAGTTTCTAGGGTCGGAAGGGACCTGAGTAGATCATCATTTGGTATGCTAAGAGGTGTCTCTTGTTGTGAGTGTCTCCAATTTCACTGGGCCAGGCAGACAGAACAGTGACCACTTAGAGCTGTTTGAAGCTAATCAACAGGTCAGGTAGTAAAGCAGTTTAGGAAGAGTTTGAATTAATGGAGAGAGGCTATTGTTTTGCTGCTGAGGTGATAAACACTGTCAGCTCCCTGATGACTTGCTCCCCTGTCAATTTGCTACAGACAATATAAAAAAGTAGGAAGGGAGATTGAAAAGCTCTGTATCATCAACAAATGCATTCACTGCACCACCTCCCCCACCTTGCTTCAGAGTGCTAGCAGGGGGCTAACAACACTCCTGCTCCTTAAGCAGCAAATGGGGAAAAGCAGCAACTGGGATGGTGCAGGCAGACCTCCCTAATCAGAGCATCCTCCTGGGGCCTGGCCATGGTCCCCCTCAGCATAGCTCTGTGCAAGGGAGGGCTGCTCTATCATGCCCTGGCTTCTAGCCTGAGCCTCTGCAGGCATGTGCCTGAATTTCCTGAGTCCAGAGAGAACATGTGTGCAGTTGCAAACTGATTCAATTTAGCCAGGTTAGACTAACTTGCAATGACTGAATCAATTCAAGCTCAGGATTTTTGAATGTCTGTCCCTAGCCCAAGGGTGCAGCATGATGCCATGCTATGACCCCTATGACCCCTGCTGACTTCCTACCCCTGGGGCAGGGGGCTGGACTTGAATATCTTCCAAGGTCACTTACAGCCCTAATGTCTATCTATGAATTAGGGTTCCACTGATAGTACTTTTGGGGCTGATATAGATAGCCTACATTTAAGGAGGCGTATCAGCCAATACCGATCCAATTTCCGATACAGCTGCCTCCAGCTGGTAAGTCCGGTGTGGTGGAAGGGAAGGGGGAGGGAAAGGGTGTGGAGGGGGCAGATCAACACCCCCCATGGTGATGGGGGGGGCATGGGTAGGCACTGCCAAGACAGGGTGCGGGGAGGGGCAGAGCCACAGATTGTTGTGGGGGAGGCAGCTCCCACCACTTCTTGTACCCTGGGAGGGCACAGGGGGACATGTGTCCCCTGGATATGTATGCAGTGGGCTGCAGCCAAGGCTGCACAGGGCTCTTCTAAGTGAGAGCTGGGCTCAGAGTGGTTGTCAGCAGCACTAGAAAGATGCTGCATGCAGTCCAAATTTCACTGCCGCTCTGCTTTCCGCACTGCCACTACTGCCCAGCGCAGCCCCAGCTCTTCCCAGCACATGGGTGGAGGCGGGGCATGCCCTCCCAGGGTGCAAACAGCCACAGGAGCCGCCTCCCCCCACCACAAGCCATGGCTCCACCCCCCCACCCCACCTGGACAGTACCTGCTCCTGCCCCCTCCCTCACCATAGCGGGTGTTGATCTGCCCCTCCCCATGCCTTTTTCTTTCCCCCGCCCCTTCCACCACACTGAACTAAGCAGCTCGAGGCAGCTCTCTATGCTGCCGGCTGTGCTCCTCACTGCCTGAGTGCTGTGTTGCAGCTGTGCACAGCATGAGCATTTATCAGCCAAATTATTGGCCCCATCAGGCCAATATCTGATACAGCCATTTTTCTTTATATCAGTTCTGATCCGATATCAGACTGATATATTGGTGCACCTCTACATGCAATGTTAGCTCTGTTAGGTGTGCAAATATGATTCAGAAGATAAACACAGTTTTCAAATAGGAACCCATAGCATTAAAAAAATTCCGACTTGTGGTCTTTCTAAGGGCATTTTTACACATGCTGTAGGATGCAGCACTGGGCTCTTTAATTAACAAGCTGCACTAATTAAAAGTTCCCATGTGTCATGTGTCAACATCCCTACACATCCCCACACTGAAAAAATGGCAGTGGGGAACTTTGAAAGCTCATCAAACATGTTTTTTTCAAAGCACCCCACCGCCATTTTTTCAGTGCAGAAATGCACTGGGACACTGATACACATGGCACAGAAGGCCGCTGGAGCATGTCAATTTCCATGCTCCAGCACACTCGATTAATAGAAACTGTTCCAACATGCTGAATTTCTAGCGTCTTCATGCACATGTATAGGAGCCCTAAGTTCCTTGCAACTGAAGAATTACTCTAGTAGTTTTATGCAGTCAAAAACAAATAAAAATTAAGAGCTGGCTTTTTCTGAGGGGTGCCTCAAGTCTATGAAAGGGTGCCTTTAATCTAAAATGAGAAGTAGACATCCAGGGCCCTAATCCTGGGTGCCCACTTAGATGGTGGCAGCTACTACCATTTCTGGTTCAGCAGCAGCAGCTGCTTTAATCTGCCACCACTCTTGCTACCCATAGTATAGACTGTGGCTGTTATACCTCTGGTAATTTCATCCCTACCCAAACCGATAGATTTTCCTATAAGCAAATTGGGTGAAGTTATATTGAGGAGTTGAGAAAGAAAAGGATTGTCATTAGAGGACTGACTGAACAGAAATAATCCTGCTGGCAACAATGTGTTTTGGAGCAGGCTTTAAGTACATCTGTGGTATAGTAACCCTGGTTCTCAGAGAACCTGCACACATATGCAGAGAGTGAAAGAGAAATATGTATCCCTTTGCTTTTTTTCCTGGAGCTATGGAATGACTGTAGACCAAGATTATATTAAAAAATCTATTTTATATACTGTAAAGTAAATAAAGAACATTCACATAAAGTGAAATATGCAGCCTAAGGAGAACCAGGTGGTGCATGGTTTTTTTTAAATATCTCTAGTGAGAGATTTCCAAAACTGAACTTTTAATTATAATAATCTTGTGTCTGGAACAACCCAAACATTTTGGACAAACAACAACAACAATAACAATAATGAAGTATCACAAATATTAGTATGGCCTCTGGAAGGGAGATAGGTCCTGGATGAGAAGGAAAGAGATTCATCTTTGGGGAAATGTGTTCAGTGCTGCTGAAAAGAGTAACAGCAGGCAAGAAAGATATGGAAAGACAGATTTTGTCAGTTCAGAACTGATCCCATTGTTCAACTGAAATAGCTATGGCAGTCTGCAGAGCTTGAGAGAGAAATCCTTTGAGTATTTGTGCAGTTAAGAGAAGGATTGCATTTTAGGATCTTTTTTTTCTATTTTTGCTTTTCCCTAAGTTTCCTATTGTAGTTTTGTTTTGATTAAAAGGGAACCCATCCACTGTGTCTTAAGAGAGCAAAGAAAAGGCAAAAGAATTTGTTTTCCTGAAGCTTTTTCTTAGCACTTGTGTGTAGTGACATTCTGAAATACAGAATACCTTAACCATGAACATTACAATGACTAACCCAGACACCTCATAACTTCACGTTATAGCTGAGGGCCAGATATTGAGGTTCTTTTTCAAACAAGACTCCCATTGACATCAGTAGGAGTTTTGCTTGAGTTCATAATACAGGATCATACTCGAAATCACACTGCAGCTGTCAGGCTAAGCCACAAACACTATCAACACATTACTTCTGAGTTCACTATATTTCCAAAACAGTGAAGCTCAGCCACCTGCTGTTAAGAGATTTTATTTGAATAAATACAGATGCAACTGACTGAACCATCTGTGTCCCTCCTTCTTTAGAATTAAGCATCACAGGAAATGATTGTGACATACTGTTCAAAGTGTCCCAGCTACTTACTTTATTTTATGCACTGATATTTTTTTAAGTCTCTTCTAGATGAAATAATGATAGGAGTCTTCTATTTCAGTATCTGTCTCCTAATAGCTTTCTTACATATGTTTATAGAATGTACAACATCTTTGACAGAATGACCCAAAATTCTCTTTCTTTTTCCTCCCAAATGTACAGATCTCTTTCTCTCTTTCAGTCACATAAAAAGTGAGAGGACAAACTAATTAAGCAATGGAGAGTCCTTATATCATAGCAAAAACAATAAACACACATTCACATATACAATAGATGCAAAAAAATACAATATATTTGCAACATTGCATGATAATACACTAGATCACACAATATTTTACAGAACAAATGAGTCATAAACTAAAGAGAAGCAGACTATATAGGATGTGACCCTGTGTCTCAGGGCCTTGTAACACAGTAATTTTGGGTGGCTCCTGGAGCTCTTAAACCCTGGATTGTCTGAGCATTAACGCCTGAAACTATTTTTAACCACTTACAATAGCAGCTCAAAGTTACAGCACTCCATTGCAGGATTATCTCTGCTCTGTGTTACCCAGCTTGTGTTACACTAAGGCAGGGGCGGGCAATTATTTTGGGCGGAGGGCTGTTTACCCAGTTTCAGCAAGCTGTTGAGAGCTGCATGGGTGGCCCCGCCCCTTCACAGGTGCCCTGCCCCTTGACAAGTACCCTGCCCCCTGGTCACTATCTTGGGACCAATGTCCCAGTGTCTTGGGATCAATGTCTCAGGGCCAGCACCAGTGGGGCCCAGAGCAGAGTGCAGGCTGCCAGGGGCCTGTGGAGCTGGGCTGGGCTGCACCAGCAGGGAGAGTGGGGAGAGCCCCTACCAGCTGGGACCCCCATACTTCTACTGCCCTGCTGTGCTCCCTGATGGCACTGGCTCCAGGGCACCAGTGCAGACCCCATGCTCTCACTCACTCCCAGTGTCTCCCAGCCCCATGGCACAGGTGGAGGGCAATGTGCAGCCCCGAACCCGCGCTCACTGGCAGGTAACAAGCTGGTGCTGAATGGGGGGAAAAGCAGCCCCTCGCCCACCCTGTAGCTGGCGCTGCTTGCAGCCCATGTGGGGCTATCCCAAGCAGGCACAGGCAGCCTCACATGTGTTGCGAGCGGCTGCAGCATGGGGCACCAGCCATGGGGTGGGGGAGGGGCCACTTTTCCCATGCTCAGCACCAGGTTGGGTCCCACCCCTGCTGCCAGCGTGAGCCCTGTGCCAAGTCCAAGCTCGCTTGTTGGGGCTGCTCTGTGGTGGTAGCAGCTCTGCCTACTCCCCACTTGCCACGCCAGGCAGTGCTTGCCACCGCCACCTCTGGGCTGCCCAGCACACAAGCTCTCGGTGGGGAGCAGCAGCAAACACTGCCCAGTGCAGCAAGTGGTGGGGCCGCATCTGCTGCCACTGTGGCACAGCCCTGACAGATGAGCCTGGAGCCAGCTTGGGGCCCAGGCTGGCAGTGGGGGTGAGTTCCAAGCTGGTGCTGAGTACATAAAAAATGGCCCTCCCCTGCCCCGTGGCCAGCGCCCCACATGGGGCTCTCTGTGCCTGCTCAGGGCAGCCCTGCATGGGCTGCAAGTGGCTGCAGCAGGGAGCATGGGCCACAGGGTGGGGGAGGGGCCGCTTTTGCCTGGGCTCAGCTTTTCCCCAGACTCAGCTTTTTCCCAGGCTTCTTCCCTGCCTGGGGTCCCTCCCCGCACTTACCTGTGTTTCTGGCATGGTGCATTCATATGGTCCCAGGCCCATGAGACCATGTGAATGCACCAGGGGCTTCTGGCTGGGAGGGCAGGACCAGGTGGGCCCTGCTGCTGTGGGAACCCACCAGGCTTCCCCTGGGTCCTACTGCCCCTGGTTTCTGTAATTTTTGACAGGAACAAGGGCAGATCAATATTAATTTTCTAAATTTTTTAGGGGCTGTGTGGGCCAGATAAATGGCCTCGCAGGCCAGATTCAGCCCACAGGCCATATTTTGCCCACCCCTGCACAAAGGTGTAGCCAGTCTAGGCTACACCTTAATGTAAAAAGCCCACCTGCTGCTCCTCCACCAGTGGCCCACTGCCCCCCCGACCCTTCCCAGCATTCCAGATCCCCTCTCACTGCCTCCTTCTCCTTACTTGTGGCCATTCATGCTGTCTGTTCTGACTGCCAAACTGCTGCTACTATCTGGGCTAGACTCAGCCTGGAAAAGTGCTGCCCAGCAGCAGCCCTTACAGGGGTCAGGCACGCAGGTTAACCCTTCCTTGCCTGCTCCCCTGGATAGACCACATGGGCAGCCACACATGGGGAGGAGTTGGGGGGGTAAGGGGAGTCAGGAGAAAACCCTGAGGGGCAGGGGACAGTGGGCAAGCCAATAATGGGAGGGGGCAGGGATACCTATGTTTCAGTCCTCCAGGCCTTTGCTGGAGTGACATGCAACTGCTCAAACTTGAACCAGCACTAGAACCAATCAACATTGTGCGGTTCAGTGTAAGGTGTAACAAGGTCCTCAGAGGGGAGAAAGGAATTCTTTCTGAGTAGAGTGGCAGTGCAAATGGACAAGCAATTGCAGAGGGCTTTATAGGGATAGAGGAGAGATCAACTCCGCAGTGCAGTAGCAAGAAAAGGAAATCTAGTTTAGTCAGACTAAGTTTCTGGAGAGTGAAAACCAAGACTGCAATAATCTGTTTGCGGTGGGGAGAATAATACAAAACTAAGTTTGTCCTGCTGAAGTTAACTGTGTGGATGGGCCCTTCTATGGATGCATACTGAATTGTCCAGTCCATACCAAAAAAAAAGTTAGCCCTATGTGCAGGGGGAATCTTAAAACCTGTGGTTTAGCTATACAAGAGGGCAGAAATATCAAAAAACTTAGGGACACAGATATGAGTGGCTGGAAAACCCATGCTTATGCCAGTAAAGTAAGATCATTATATATGTAGTAATGTGCTGATTTAGAGAGACATATCAACATGATTTTAAATACCTTTATATTCACATCCAGTTCCCTGCATTGTAGGGACCTCTATCAAGTTGACCACATGTATCATGAGTATCATCTGTAACCTGACCTTCAGATGACTCCCTTTGGGAACCACCACATATATAACCAAATGGATAGAGCTGCCAAATAATCATTTAAAAAGATACTCGTTAGGTAAATATTCCTTAATAAACAATAGTGTAGACACACTATAATGGTAGCTATATGTCTTCTGGTGGACAGGCTATGCAAAGAGATAGAAATATTTACGTCTTTTCTAGAGTATGTGCTAATGAAATTACAATAGTTATGAGCCATTTTATAGGCCGATTTTAATTACATTAATTTAAATATCAGTTTGAAGCACAGAAAATGTTTTCATAAATGTGTAATTTTATGAAACGTGTTTGTTTGTGAATAATCCAATTAGGACTTTTTTCAAATAATTTTGTTTAAAATTAAAAGCTAAAAGAAGGTCTCTCTTGGCATCTTAATATTTTGACCTAGTTATGAATAATTGCTGTTGACACAGGATTTACACACATCCTTATACTTTGTCATTTTCCTGAATGCAAACAAGACACCTGCTGAGTATTAGCTTCAGGAAGAATGTCAAATATAAATCAGCAAGTAATTACCCCCACCATGCATCTAGAACTTAATTCATTTTGAAAATGGGCTTTATAGGCATTTTTAATACTTAAGATGGAGGATAAAAAAGGAAATCTCATTAAATATTCAGAGGAGAGTGACCCCTCCCTTCTATGAACCAAGAATAATGTCAACATTAAAAAGATAGGTTCCAATGTTTTTCCTCTTCTGTCAAATTAAATTAATGTACTGATATGGCTAGAGGAATTTTCAGTTTATCTAAAAATACAGACATTTCTCTTGGGGACTATAGTCTCAGTCTGTCAGAGATTTCCAATTCGTATATATGTCTGTATTAAACTTGGCCATCAGTTCCCATAGAGTGCTGTCCCAATGCAGTATAATATCAAAAGGTTTCCAATAAAGCAAGAATACTCCAAACTAGAAGAAAAACTTTTAATAAAAGCATACCAGGGCTATCAAAATATGAACTTTCAGAGTGCGCATGGCCATTTAGACAGCCGGGCTATGGTGAAATTTCAGGAGAGAAAGACTTGAAAAAAGTAAAGGGTTTGGCAATAGAAACCTCATATTAGGGAAGCAGAAGAGGAGGGTGAGGGTGAAGAGAATGAGAAGATATTTACTAGGGAAATGAATGATGGGTTTTGGCCAGAAGAAATTTTGGGGTTTGAGAAAAATTCTACCTTTGAAAGAGTTGTTGACAGACTTCTCCCATGCATTAAGTTATGCAGATGCTCAACTATTTGTGATATGGAGGTTTTGATTAATGTCATGTCTAAGAATGAGCTAAAGGCACTATGATTCCACTGATATTGTTTACAGGCTAAAACATAGGGCATGTCTATATGAGCTCACACATACCTCTTGCAGTGTCTCAAACCCCTTTGAGATGCTGCAAGAGGCATGTGCTAGAACAGGAAAAGATTCCCCCAGCTGCAACTTTGCAGCACGGGGCCAATATTAGACCCCTGGATATCCAGGGGTCAAAAAAAACTGAACCTAAAAAAAGCAGGGCAGGGCACAGCCCCGGACCATGCCCTGAGGCAACCAGAGGCTGGGTCCTCCACAGAGACACTCTGGCTGCCATAGCATTCCTGTGGTTGGCCCTCACCTTGGTGATGAAACACACTGCCTGCCCATGCAGGGCAGGCAGCGTGCCAGCAGCAGGCCTCCAGGGCTGGTAAGTAAGGGTTCGGGGGGACTGGAGGAGGGGGAGGGGACTATGGGGGGACCCCCACT
>NW_017729033.1:81032758-81032992 GCF_001723915.1 Gavialis gangeticus | reverse complement strand
AACCCCTGGCACTTACCAGCAGTTCCAGCTGCTCTTGGGGTCACTGCTTCCCCACCCACAGAATGCAGGGCAGGGTGACAGACCCAGCAGCCCCAACCTGGGCCCTGCTGTCACCTGCTGCCTTTTGCTGCCCAGAGGGGCTCTGCCCAGAGGCTCTGGAGCCCCCCAGCCCCTTCTTTTACAGTGAGTAAGGCTATTTTTTTCTTTAAAAAAAAAATTCTGGTGCCTTGGGTT
>NW_017729033.1:81032076-81032631 GCF_001723915.1 Gavialis gangeticus | reverse complement strand
CAACTTTGCAGCACGGGGCCAATATTAGACCCCTGGATATCCAGGGGTCAAAAAAAACTGAACCTAAAAAAAGCAGGGCAGGGCACAGCCCCGGACCATGCCCTGAGGCAACCAGAGGCTGGGTCCTCCACAGAGACACTCTGGCTGCCATAGCATTCCTGTGGTTGGCCCTCACCTTGGTGATGAAACACACTGCCTGCCCATGCAGGGCAGGCAGCGTGCCAGCAGCAGGCCTCCAGGGCTGGTAAGTAAGGGTTCGGGGGGACTGGAGGAGGGGGAGGGGACTATGGGGGGACCCCCACTGGCCCCGCCCATTCCATCAGCCTCCCAATGCCCTCTTTTCTTCACCCTTTCCCTATCCTTTGTATTTAAATTCCTTTCTACTTCTCTGAAAATTAATCACATCTGACAAAGTAGTCTGCAGCCTACAAAAGCTTATGCCTCACTAAACAAGTTAATGTAGAAAGTGCTACTTTGCCCTGCCTTCTGCCTAACTTGAGGCTAACATGGCTAACTATTGCTGTAGTATTTTATAGATATGTAATGAAATGTTTC
>NW_017729033.1:81014136-81032062 GCF_001723915.1 Gavialis gangeticus | reverse complement strand
GGTAGCCCCTGTGGGGGCCATTTTCCCCCTGTTGGGGGAACTGGATCCCCTGGTGGGGGGCAGTAGCCCCCGTGGGAGGGCTGTAACCCCTGTTGGGGGGCGTAGCTCCTGAGGAAGAGCCGTAGCCCCTGGTAGGGGGCCGTAATACCTTATGGGAAGCTGTAGCTCCTGTGGGGGGGCCGTAGCCTGGGTTGTAGGGCTATAACCTTTGTGAGGGGACATAGCCCCTGTGGCGAGCCCTATGCCCTAAGTTCAGGGGGTTAGCCACTGTTGGACAGCAGCAAAATATATATTCATGTATTTATGAATTCATGAAACATGTATATAGACTTCACTTTATTATGATAGGGACACTAGTAGTCTAATCTTTAACACTGTAGATATATCAATAAAACATTGCCCAACTGATTGCTGTCTCTCTGTCTCAGTCTCTCTCTCTCTCTCTTTATAGTTGTCTTTTGTTTTAATTGTGGAGGAACATGGATTTAGGGGTATTTTAGTGACTTTGGTATTTATCAGGGTTTTTTCAGTTTTCCAATAGGAAACACCAGAATTCCTGCTACAGAGGCCGGTGGCAGGACCCTCCCTGCTCAGAGCTGGCACTGTGGACCCAGCTGGCTGTGGCTGACCTCCTGGCCAAATGGGGCCACGAGGACATGCTTTGACAGTTCAAAGCATGGCACCACACCTACAACATCTTCTGGGCGATAACTGCCCAGATGCCTAGGCAGGGGGCACAGATGGCAGTAGTGCTGGCAGCTGGCCCAGAGGGGCAGATGCCTCTACTTGCTGTGCAGTCCCCATCTAGGTCTGGCAGGTGTGCAGCAGATCACAACCAGGCAGCAGCCCCCACTGCTAAACTGCTGCAGTGGGTAAAGGGTGAATGGAACTCTCAGGGCTGCTTCAGCAGTCCAGCTGGCACAAGGGGTAGTATCCCCAGATACCAAATGGCTGGGCCCTAGAAGCTCCTGAGAGTGAGTAGCCCTGAGCTACTTGCCAGGGTGGCTTTTTATACTGCCGGGACCAGGACAGGGCAAATTTTTATACTGCTGGGGACAGCACAGGTGCTGGCCCTAAGCTCTAGCTCCCCCTGGCTGCAGATCCTGGAGGAGCCAGGTAAGGTTACTTTGCCCCAAGTGGCAAAATTTGCTCCACAATAAAGTGCATGTCCAAGCATGTGCTCTGAGGCAAAAAGCCCTGACTCAAATTTTCACTGCTTCTATTTTAGCTGCTGCAAGTGCATGTGCTTGCATATGTGGATGTGCCCATACTAGGAAATGTTACATTTGCTCTCAGGGGTGGGGGAGTTCCTTAATTAGAGCAGCTCTAAAGACTGCTCTAATTAAAGTGCCACTACATCCCATATATCTTTAAAAATGGTGGCGCCTTGTGTATTCTTAAAAATGGTGGTGGGGGTGCACCCCCACCATCATTTTTAAGCACAGGGATGCTAATACACAAGATGAAGGAGGCTGCTGGAGCGTGGCAATTGCCATGCCCCAGAAGACTTGACTAATCAAGGTAAAAACACCTGAAGATAGTGAAAATGGAGCAGGACAAAAAAGAAGGAATAAAAAGGAGGAACAACAACTAAAAATAAATAAATGATTTTTTTTCAATTGTTACTTTTACTAAATGCATGAAACAATGGTTATTCAATTTTCAGTATTCTCTGTGAAAACCAGTATAACTAGATAAACTCTATATGGACATGCCCATGTGTAAAGATGGTATTTTGGTTTCAGCAGCAAATTGAAAAGTAAAATAAATTTGTTTGAATTGAGTCAGTCTTCCTTGTTGAAGCAGAAGAAAACATAATGAGTTTTGTTTTAACTTAAGTGTTTCCATTATAAAAAAACACAGGCATGTAAAGTTGTAAAGGAACTGAAGGACAAGTTTCACTAAATTGGTAGAAGTGCCCCTTCTAATCAAGAGCTTGGTGGTTAGAATATTCAGCCATGCTGTAACAAGACATGGGCTTTGGTCCCTCCTCTAAATCTGAACCTACACCATACAACTTATCTGCTGGAACTTACTTTTTCTTCTTAAAGTTGTACTATATTTTAAATAGATATTCACTGGAACAAGGTCTGGAACAAGAGACTGATTATCCTAACCAACAAAAAGGAAAGTCATTCTCTCTCTCAATGAATTAAGTATTTTATACATAATGGAAATAACTCCAACAGAAGGGATTAAAATGCCACGTGTCCACATGCAGGCACATGCTCTTGCACCAGCTCAAATGGAAGCAGTGCAAATTTGAGCCAGGGCTTTTTGCCTCAGTGCACGTGCCCAGACATGCACTTTGGTGTGGGGTAAATTGTGCCACTTGGGGCAAAATAACCCTGCCTGGCATCTCCCAGATCTGCAGCCAGGGAGAGCTACAGGCCAGGGCCAGCACCTGTGCTGGCCCCAGCAATACAAAAAGGTGCCCTGGTAAGTAGCTCAGGTCTACTCACTCACCGGAGCTTCTGGGGTCCTGGCCCTGGCCACGTGTACCCTGTACTTGACCAGGAAAGAGGTTCTGGCGGGGAAGGTGCCCAGAGACTGCAGGGTCACTTTCCTCTCCTTTGTCTATGCACGTTTCTGGACAGAGCACCAGTTGGTGGCATCCTTGGATGCCTTTGAGGACCAGTGGGTGCGGCCCGGGGAGTTCTGCTTGGTGTCCCCCTCAGGCACACTTTTCACATTTTGACCCTTTAACCTCGTGTCACTCCTGTCCTATTTTTTGCCTTTGTTGTCCCAAGAATTCTGTTATATCTTTTACCCATTAGCCCCACACACTAGGGGCTATTAGTTAGCCAGGTGGGTCTTAGGGCTCACAGTACTTGAAGGATGCAAATAGGCAGGTGCTTCTGAGGCCCGGCCACTTGGTACGTGGGGACACTACCCCTTGTGCCAGCTGGACTGCTGAAGCAGCTCTGAGAGTTCTCTATACCCTCTACACACTGTAGCAATCTGGCAGGGAGGGATGTGGCCTGGCTATGACCTGCTGCCACCTGTGACAGCCCCAAGGCTGCATGCCTTCCAGACCTGGATGGGGACTATAAGACCATTAAAGGCACCTGTACCTCTGGGCCAGCTGTCAGTGGGCTGTGGCTATACAGTTGGCTTTTATGCAGCACTGCTGCCATTTGTGCCACTGCCCAGCCATCTGGGCAGCTATCACCCTGAAGATGTTCTCAGTGTGGTAGCATGCTTTGAACTGTCAAAGCGTGTCCTCCTGGCCCCAACTGGGTCACAGGTGCCAGCTCTGAGCAGGCTTCTCTTCCTGGGTCCTGCCACTTGGCTCTGGTGGTGCCTATTTAAAAACTGCAAAATCCCTGATAAAAACAAATCCCAACGTCACTCTTTAAAATACCCCCATATCCAAGCTCTTCCAAAGTGACCAAACAAAAGACCAGAGAGAAAGAGAGATAGAGAGAGCGCAAATCAGTTGAGCAATGTTTTATTGATGCATTTTCAATTTTATAACACTTTGGAAGCCTACCAGTGCATTCCATCGTCATAATAAAATAAATCCTAAATATCTATATGTTCTGATGTTTATTTTTGGTTTCTGTATCACATGTTGGATATGTGATAGAGGGATGTGGGTGGGTGTGTGGGTGGGTGTATATGGATGTGGGAGGGATGGGGGTCAGTGTGTGTGTAGGTGTGGGAGGACTGTGTGGCCAGGGCTGCTTAGAAGGGGTGGGCCCACAGGGCAAAGTCTGCCTCCCAGCACATGGACTGCCCCCCCTGCAGGGCCCAGCTCCCCCCAGGGCTACAGCACTCCCCCTAAAGCCCCCCACCCGACACCAGCCCCCTTGTTGTCCAGCTACCTGCTCATTCCCCTGCTCCTCTTCAGCCTCATTCTCATTCCTCTACTCCTCTCCAGACTCAGGAGGCTGCAGAGGGCAGGAGGGTGGACAGGAGCAGGTGGACAAGCAGGGAGCTGGAGAGGAGAAAGGGGATGAGCAGGGGGCTGGAGAGGAGCTAGAGACATACCCCTGCTCATCTCCAACCTCCTACTTGTTCTCCTGCTCACCTCCAACCCCCTGCTCAATCTCCTGCTTATCTGCAGCATCCCAAGGCTGGAGACAAGCAGGGGAATGAGCTGGAGATGATCAGGGGCTCATCTTCAGCTCATCTCCAGGGGCTCATCTCTATCCCCCTCCTCAGGGGCATCCCCCTTCTCAGCAGGGCACCACAAACTGTCTGGGAGCTGGGGTGGCTCCAGCTGTCACCCGGAGCCCAGCACCACTCAGCCCAAGCAGCCCCAGCTCCCTACAGCACAGGGAGCTGCACTACACCTGTGCATGGGGCAGCGGCAGTGTGGGTTCCAGGCAGCCAGGGCCAATCCCTGCTGCCCCTGACTATCCCGCATCTTATTGGGGGGGCTATACCATGAGTTCCCAGTGGCCCCAATGGCTGCTGCTATAGCCAGTAACTGCAGGGGGGGGCATTGTTTGGGGTTTTTTGAGTGCCTGGAGGCTGGGGCTTGGCAGGGAAGCCAGTGGGGAGCTGAGAGCAGGTGGGGCAGTAAATGTGGGGATAAGGGAGTAAGCAGGGGCTCGGTGAGGGTCCCCTTTTTTTCCACTTCCCCCTTCTACAGCCCCCTCCACCCTCAATTTACCTGGCATATAGCCCACATCCCAGTTGCTGCAGCCTGCACCACACCTTGTCCTGCACAGGCTAGCAGCATGCTTCAGCACCAGGACAAGGGTCAGCCATAGAGATGCTCTGGCTGCTACCAGACTGTCCCTATGGAGGACCTGAGCCTCCAGTTACCTGAAGGCATGTTCGGGGACCATGCCTTCTCCTGCTGTTTTGCAGTATGTTTTTCTTTACCCCTGAGATGCTGTAAGAGGCACATGCATGCTCGTCTGGACACGCCTACAAGCTGACAGCCTTAACTTTTTAAAGTCAACTTAACTGTCAGAACATACACAGTTATGTGGACCAGAGTTGACTTAATTGCAGTGTGAGATAATATATCTTCGAGGTGTATTATTCTGAGTTGTATTAGTTAAGTCAACTTAGCTCAAAAGATGCTTGCCACTATGTCAGGGAGCTGTACGTGTGCATGCTGCAATGTGACTTAACTTAAGTTGACTTAAAATACAGCAACTTAACTAAGCTGACTTAACTAAGTCAACATAGTACGTGTGTACTCATCCTCAGAGTATGTAATTCTATGAATCCTATCTTGAGGTGTCTACCTTTCCCTCTTATCGTGGAGGCTGGATGCCTAACTTGGGTTTTTTAATTCCAATTTGTGTCACAGAATCTAAAATGCTTGTGTGGATTTAGTCTATAACTTCCTATTTGTGCTTCAAACAATGTTCAATAATACAACAAAAATAATAAGCAAATCTTATAGAGACATAGTATCACATTTCAGAACTGCAGTAAAAGATACCTACTTAAACATGCAGCAAGGTGGCTTCTTATACGCAACATTGACTCAAATTGCTTGGCAAAGCCTGTATCTTTACTCTGCCATATGCACATTTAAAATCCTGCTATAATTATGTTCTTGGGAGTCACTCAAAAACTCATTGCAGACAATACATAAGGTGTGCAGCCACTTTGCAGCAGCCTAGATCTTAAGGAAGGGAGGTTCTTTTCAGATAACAAGTGCTGGATCTCAGTAACAAGTATCTATGTTTCTTTCTCTGATGTCCAGAGCACTGACAGCACGATGTGCATGTAGAATATAATGTTTTTACCACCTCACAGGAGGCTTTTAATACATTATAAGATGGGGGTTTCTAATTGTTTATTTAAATTTGTTCAGAGACAGGGCTTGATTCTCTCAGTGGACTAACTCAGGAAATAAAGCTCCTAATAACACCAGCCTTAGGTGCCCCTAATTCCCACTCCACTGTGAGACTTGCAAAAGTTTAATACAGGCCTATTAGAGAGGAAGGTATCCAGCAATGTGCTGATAATGAACAAAACAATAAAAATAGCTTCCCAAAGCACTTGCGTGTGGTTTGCAAAATCTGTGACTCCACAGCAGCTCCACTACTGATTGCCCAGATGTTACAGAATCTAGGGGAATCTACACGAGATGCTACTGCAGTCATTACTGCACATTGGCATCAGCGAACATCTTTTAAGTGATGCTACTGCTCAGTAGCCTAATAATACTGCTCAGTAGTGTATTAGCACTGTCCATGCAGTAATACACTACTGCGCAGTATTATATAGTTTCATAGTTGTTAGGGTCAGAAGGGATCTATTAGATCATCAAGTCCAACCCCCTGCCCTGGGCAGGAAAGAGTTCTGGAGTCAGATGACCCCAGCCAGGTGTCTGTCCAATTTCCTTTTGAATATTTCCCAGGAAGGGGACAACATCACCTCCCTTGGAAGCCTATTCCATATTTTGGCAACCCTCACTGTAAAGAACTTTTTCCTGATATCTAGCCTGAATTTGCTGTCTTTTAACTTGTGTCCATTGTTTCTAGTTACCCTGACTGTCATCCTGGTAAACGTTGTATTCCCCACTTCCTGCTGACTCCCCCTGATGAGTTTATAGGTGGCCACAAGATCACCTCTCAGCCTCCTCTTGTGGAGGCTAAAGAGGTTCAAGTCTCCCAATCAGTCCACACAGGGTTTTTTCTGTAGGCCTTTCACCAGATGGGTGGCCCTCCTCTGAACCCTTTCCAGGTTATCCACATCCCTCCTGAAGCACGGTGACTAAAACTGGACGCAGTACTCCAGCTGCGGCCTGACCAGTGCTACATAGAGGGGAAGTATCACCTCCCTAGACCTGCTTGTGATGCACCTACTTATGCAAGAAAGAGTGTGGTTAGCTTTACTTATTACCTCACACTGGTGACTCATGTTCATTTTGGAATCAATTATGACTCCAAGGTTCCTTTCCATGTTTGTGCTGCTTAGAATGGTCCCTCCCAGACTGTAGGAGTGCTGATGATTCTTCCTCCCCAGGTGCAACACATGATACTTATCCTTGTTAAACTTCATTCTATTCTGTTCCGCCCACCTCCCCAGCTTGTCCAAATCAACTTGGATTTGCTGCCCGCCCTCTAGTGTGTTTACCTCCCCACATAGTTTTGTTTCATCAGCAAACTTGGACAGAGTGCTTGTTACTCCGTCATCCAAGTCACTAATGAAAATATTGAATAGTACCCAGGACAGAGCCTTTGGAGACTCCGCTGCCTACATTTCTCCAGCTAGAAACCAACCCATCTACCATCACTCTCTGGGTGCGTCCCATAAGCTAATGTTCCACCCACCGGACTATGTAATAATCTATATTGCAGTTCTTTAGTTTATTTATAAGAATTGGGTGTGACACTGTGTCAAAGGCCTTTTTAAAGTCTAGGTAAACAACATCTACCTCTGTTCCCTTATGACGCGGTCATAAAATGAAACTAGGTTGGTCAGGCAGGATCTGCCTGCTATGAACCCAAGCTGATTGTCCCTTAGCATTACTTTACCCATTGGTCCCCTGCAAATGCGATCTTTAAGTTTCTGAAAGGTCTTGCCAAAAATAGAGGTGAGGCTAACCAGCCTATAGTTACCTGGTTCCTCCTTCCTCCCCTTCTTGCAAATAGGGCTACTGCACAGTTAACGTCACATGTACATGCACCCTAGGAGACAGAAGCCCTGGCCTGACTGGATGCTTTGAAGCCAAGGAGCATGAATTCTACCAAGTAGCCTGCTCAGGGGCTGAGGATCCAAATCATTTAGTTTCCTCAGCTCTGGAGAAGCCCACTAGGCCCACTACTTTAGGACCAAGAATCTGGCATTTTCAGCTACCCTATACTCTGGGCAAACCATCCAGCTAGTCTGCTCTAGAATCAAGGCAGCCTTTTTAATTAATTTGTGTAGGTGTCCCAAAACATGAAATCACTGGATTTCTGGCTTTGAAGTAGTCTGCCAGGAATCCACTGAAGCTTTGGCTGGATTCAGCAGAATTTTGTAGAGCCTAAGAAACATTTTAGGTTCCCTGATTTTCTATTTTCCAACCAGCTGCAAAGTAAACCTATATCTTCAGTGTAACTTCTAGGAAAGGACAACATCTTTCTTTATGTAGATATCACTGCACCAAAAGGTATAAAAGCTCCTGTACTGCTGTCATTAGCAAATCCATTGCTAAGACCTCCTACAATAGCCATTATGTTTAATTTTTCTAATGTCAGACTCACTGCAGATATTTGGTTCAGTCAAGTCATTAGCTTAGTAATGTTCCAATTTCTGTTACAAAATGCTGATTTTTTTAAGCTTTAGAATAAAGCTGATTATTCATGCATGCAGATCCTCTGGTGTTATAAGTTTGGATACCGTACTGACAATTGTCCCACTCATGGCATAATTATAGGCTGTACTAAATTTAAACTTGTCATTAATAAAAGGCTATTAATGTCAAGTTTAAATTTAATATAACTTATAATTAGGGTAGCAGGAAAATGTATGTTGGATGATTATATTCATCAGTAAATTTAAATGGAAAGAGAAAAAAAATGTTATTTAGGCAGAATTGTCTGCTACTTCTCAAACTGAAGAAATAACACTTTAAATTTACACTGCATAGTAGTATGGGTACTCCATTTCTTGTTAAGATGCTATTTGATATAGTTCTTCACAATGAGATATGATTGGTTATACTTCTGTGCTTTTAATTATACTGCTGTGAAATTAAGACAGGTAACTTCTTAAACAGTCAGATATAAGCTGCTAGTCGCTGTAAGCCAAAATATCATGGCTGTATTCTGCCTCTGGTGTGGAAGGAAGTACACAGTCCATATTCAGAGATCATTTCAATCATATCTCTAATTAAAATGGTGCTAAATAGCAGTAAACTGTCTGCTCAGGATGTCAGCAGCAACAAAAAATTATGTGTGTGGATAGGGATTATAATATTGTTATAACTTCCTAATTAGGTGAAGCTTCCCATTATTGTCCTTTGTGAATGTTAAAGTCAGTATTTTCATTTTAGATGTCCTAGATAAATAAGGGTTTGATCCCAAGGAATTGTTTTACTGAAAAAGGAGAATGCTTACTATCTTTCATGCCTGGGCCCATATTTTGCAATCCAATATTTGCCAAAAATAATTCTAGTTCTTGTCTGTGTGTAAATTTTAAGACAGTTATCAGGGGCTAAGTCACTCATCTCTTCATTCATTTGACCTCATTAAAAAATATTATAGGATAGAGTTCCGCAGACATGTCACAAACTAAACTTTAAAGCAGAGTAAAATCTGCAAGATTTAGTTCTTAGTAGCTCAGAGTCACTCACGTCACTTTCTCTCCTTTAGCTGTTCTAGCAACTCACTGCTGTAACTGATAATGGAAACAAATTCATTCATGGATGCATCACTCTACACACATATCCTGTATGTCTTGAGCAGGAGTTCACAAAATCAAAGGAAGGACCTTGTTAGAATTTGACACTTGGCCTCTGGTATTTGTAATACCATCCTTAGAAAAGTTTGACAAAATTCAGTATATCTGAAAAGTTATTTTGAACTCTTCTACTTATTCCTCTCCCTGGATAAACAGATCACTTAGAATGGCATATGATGATGAAATATCTTCTACACAGTACATGGGTTTCTGAAAATAAAAATAAAGTCATTGTAACCCAGAGACTGGGGTCAGACTGTTCAGACAAACTTGTCACTATTAACTATTAATAAATATAGAAAGTTGCATCCAGGAACCAAAGCAATGTTCCACCTTTGTTACTATTGATTGAGTATTCTGAGAAGTGATCTTTAGCTGTCTGTGGTTGTTTTTGCCTCATTCTGCTGCACACATTTCCCTTCCACAAAAACCTGTGCTTTGACACTCATAGCTCATAGTCTATTCAGTACAAGGTACTGTTTTATTGTGAGATGAAGAATTTGCTCATTTGTTTTCAAGTCACTGATATCATCCAAGATAAACCCATGGAGGCTATATATAGCTAAGCAAAGGAGTACAAAACTCTAAAACTCTTGGTTCAGGGGTGATGCCTTTTATTAGACCAACTAGAAAATAGCAAAAGCATTATCTTTTTTTGCACGCTTCCAGGCACATGCAACCTTCTTCAGGCTGAGGGGAAATTAAAGATGGTAAAAGTCCACTAAGGCAGAAAATAAACTTCATTTTGCACAGAGGGCCTCTGGGTCCATGAGAGTCCCTCTGTGTGAGTTGCTCTTTGCTGTGCTGATAAGGCAGCTTCTCTTCCCTGGTGGTGTCAGATGGCAGAAAGGCAGGGAGGTGTAGAAATATTTCTTTCTTGTTTAACAATGAAGTTTATAATTCCAACAACAGCTAAAATCTAGTATCTTCCATGTTTCAGGGATTTGTTTTATAGTCGTGTTGATCTGAAGCAAAGAGGAATACAAAATTCTTCATTCAGATGTGATACCTTTTATTAGACCAACTAGAAAATAGCAACAAAAAAAAAATTCTCTCTTTGCAAGCTGTCAGGCATGTATGCCCTTTTTCAGGCTGAGGCAAAATTACTATGAAATCACCAGGAAAGAGAAAATGCCTTACCTGCACAGCAAAGAGCAACTCACATGAAGGGACATACATCTACCTTCATCTTCTGCTGTGCAATATGAAGTTTATTTTCTACCTAAGGGGACTTTTACTATCTTTAATTTCCCCTCATCCTGAAGAAGGGCAAGGCTATAAAACAGATCCCTTAAGCAATCATATAATACCTGTTAATTAAATAAACAGTGATAAGGTCATCCCAAAGCCAAACACTGAATGGTGGAAATTATGTTCTATGAATATTTTCTTCCAGATTTAAGAATTCACTCCCACACTTCACAGACAATAGTGTTGTAAGTATAACAACACTAGTATAAGTGTAAGATGAAAGTATAAGTTAAAAATGATGTACTGTAGATAAAGTAAAATGGAACCTACTAGTAACCCACCTAGTAACAGATCTTGAGGCCAAAGATGAAAAATGAAAGAGTGTAATTAGATCCTGCATTATAGGGCACTTAAATCCATGTCTCGTCAGGAAAGGCTGCCTGCCCTTATTTTCCATTCAGTGACATGGGGTTTGGCTTGTGTTCACTGGCATCCTCACCAACCATTCATTGACAGCTGTACTAAAGCACAACAGTCCAACTCTCCCTGGTATGCACAGAGCAAGGTCTAAAAAAAAGAGTTCTTGTCTCCAGCTTTCATGCAGAACCTCTCATAAATGCACAGTTTCTCCATTTTGGCATTCCTAGTGTTTGCATTCAGTCTAGAAGGGTAAGGGTCTGTTTAGCATTAGGCATGAATGCTTTCCTTTCAAAGAAATTTCCTTTAATTTTTATGCTTTTTTTCTTCTTCTCCTCCTCCTTGTTTTTTTTTTTTTGGTAAGAATTTCCAAGGCCTTGGGCCAAACAACCATTTTTAATTTTCACTAATAAGGTATTGCAAATAAGGGGATCCCAGACCTCCCGGCCACGTATAAATTCTTCATGAATATTAGGAACACTTAAGCTCTGCCCATGAAGTGGTATATGATAATATGAACAATGGATTTTTCTTTTGGGACAAATCTGACAAGCACAATGCATAAAATAAGGCTACAAAAATTTCCCTTCTGTTCTGGAGGAGTTGGGTTGGATATGTATATTTTCCACTGAGGCCTTCAGACTTCAACATTCATTTTCCTTGTAACCTTTCCTGCAGTTTATCTGGCTCCCACTTCCATTTTCTTAACATGAAAAATTAATTATTTGAACTCAATAAAACATGATGATATTATGAAGAATATTACTGTCACTGAATTCTGTGCATAATGAAAACTGTTTTGCCAAATACTCTAATATATTGAACATGACAGAAACCATTTAAACCTATTAAAATGTGACCTAAATATAAAAAACTTAATCACTCTTATTTTGGAAGCTTACATTTGCAATTACTCTATTCACAGTGATACAAGGATCAGGAACTGGGCAAATAAAGACTAAAATAAAGGTGGGGGAGTGTCAAAAAGTAATTTATCATTACAAAACATTTAGAATCCTGTCATCACAACATGTTAATTTTGTTTTTAAAATTATGGTAGTGTAGCAACTGGAGAAGTATATCTGGATCTGCTAGCTGTAACAACTGTGTGAGGTTCTTTTCTTCCAGTTTTAGCTATTAATACAATAGCCTTTTATTAAAGACAAGAAAAAGTCATGTCTTTCATCTTCTGCAATCCCATAAAACAGATATGATCTCATCCAAGTCAGACCTCCAAACACTATTCCATCATCATCCTTCTGATCTCTGTGTAAGTGATTTCTCAGATTCCTAGTTTACTCATTTCATTTTCTTCACTTCTGCAATCTTCTAATGCAGGAGTGGGCAATTCTTTCAGCTGGAGGGCCACTTAATGAGTTTTGGGGAGCTGTCACAACTACATCCTCTTCCTCTTTCTCTTCTCTTTCTCTCACTGTCTTCATCTCACTCCCTTCCCCTCTCCCTTTCTTCACCTCTCTCTCTCCATCTCTCTCTCCCTCTCTCTCCCTCCCTCTCTCTCTCCCACTCCCTCCCTCCCAGAACACAGCCAGAGCTGAATTTTGCCAGGAGCCCTGAAGCTCAGCTGTGGACCCAGATGGGGACTTCCACCATGGCAGGCAAGCAGTGGCATCAGCTGTAAGTGTATCCAGCAGGTTCCAGAACCCTGACACAGAACCTGCCAGCAATGTCACAGCTGACACTGATGCCCACCCAGCACAGAAGAAGCTCCTGTCTGGGTCCACAGCTGATGCCACCAACAGGTTCCAGGTCAGGGCTCTGAACAGGAGTTCACCCACTGAGTCAGAGGGTGGTGGCAGAAGCAATGGATGCCACCAGCAGATTCTGCATTGGGGCTCCAGAACCTGCTGGTGGCACCCACAACTGACACAGCCACCTGCCCACTACAGAGGAAGCCTTGCCCGGGTCCACAGCTGATGCCACTGCATCAAGAGCTGATGCTTCTGGGTGAAAGCAGTCCCATATGCCTCCTATGACCACATGGTAGACAGAGCCACTAGCCACCCATGGGTGAGATCCAGTGAGTTGGCAGCTGTCCACCTGTGGGATGGATTGAATCTGTTGGAGGGGCAGATCCAGCCAGCGGGCCATATTTTATTCACTCTTCATCTAATGTCTTATTATTGCTTGCATAAATAGCTATATGATGAAAGACCATCCTGATGTTCTCTGAGTACAACTGACATCATTAATGATCTGGAAGATGGGACAGATTGCACCCTTAGCAAGTTCATGGATGACACCAAACAGGGGAGTAAAGTAGATATGCTGGAGGGTACAGCTAGGATTCAGAGTGACCTAGACAAATTGGGGGATTGGGCCAAAGGAAACTCCTGAGGTTCAACAGGGAAAAGTGCAAAGTCCTGCATGTAGGAGGGAAGAATCTCATGCACCACTACAGCTTGGGGACTCATTGGCTAAGCAGTAGCTCTGCAGAGAAAGAACCAAAGATTTCAGTGAACAATAATCTGGATATGACTCAACAGTGTGCCCTTGCTGCCAAGATGGCTAACAGCATATTGGGCTGCATTAGTAGGAGTGCAGCCAGCAGATCAAGGGAAGTAATTATTTTGCTCTATTCTGAACTTGTGAGGCCCCATCTGGAGTACTACGTCCACTTTTGGGCTCCCCACTATAGGAAGGATGTGGAAAAGTTGGAGAGTATCTAGTGGAGAGCAATGAAAATGATTCAAGAGCTAAGGCACATAACTTCTGAGAGGCCGAGGGAACTGGATATATTTAGTTTAGAGAAGAGAAGACTGAGAGGGGATTTGATAGCAGCCTTTAACCACCTGAAGGGTAGTCCTAAAGAGGATGGAGCTAGACTGTTCTCAGTGGTGACAGATGACAGAACATGGAACAATGGTTTTAAGTTGCAGCAAGGGAGGCTTAAATTGGATATTAGGAAAAGCTTTCTAACTAGGAGAGTGGTGAAGCATTGGAATAAGGTACCTAGAGAGGTGGTGGAACCTCCATCCTTGGATGTTTTTAAGACCCGGCTTGACAAAGCCTTGCCTGGAATGATCCAGTTAGGAATGGTCCTGCTTTGAGCAGAGCTAGACTAGTTGACCTCCTGACTTCCCTTCCAACCCTAATTTTCTATGATTCTATGACACTTAAGCATGACATACCTTAAGCAGATATGTCAGGGATAAGCAACAGATGGATTTACTATCCCATATAACTTTTTTAAATTAAGAAAAATCTATTCTGCCTCTGGAATAAACCAAACCTCTCAGAAGTGAGGTTTGTTTATTTGTTTTGGGAATGGAAAGAACAGAGAAAGTTTTATCTACCACAGAATAGGCTGGTAGTCAGGACAGTCACATTGAATGTGGTAAATGGATGATAAGCAGAAGTCACCCAGGCTATCATCTGTTCTCTCTCTGTCTCACTGTCTGTTTTTGACCCTCTATCTAAAAACTGTTCCTGGTGAAAGTTTCACTGAAACTGATATCAGGTTTGCTGACCAAACTATTCTTTTTAATGGAAAGCTGAAAACTTTATGAACAGCCAAACTTTTTTTACTGGCATATGTTTATCCCGTGTGAGAACGGGATATGCCTTATCCCGTTCTCGCACCCCTCCCCCACAACATCCCTGACTGCACCCCATACCATGCTGTCCCCCCAGCCCACATCCCAGCCTTACCCCTGCCAGCCCTGGTCCCCCCATCCCAGCATGGACTCCTGAAAGAAGGACTACTATCTACCTACCTATGAGACTCTTAGGCCTAGCTAATATTTATAAATCAACAACAAATTTAATTATTTATAAATAACTAATTCAGTTTTTGTTTTGAGCAATCTTCAACCATGCAATGTCTATTTTTGAAGTTGGTGGCATAATATTAGGAATTATCTATATAGCTTGGTAACTAAGTCAGCTTCTCAAGAGTTTGGTTGGCAAGTCAAGGGCATATTGATAACAAGAACAAACACTTTAGGAGTGGATGAGGTTTAAGGAACAGCTGGGCACCTCTCAATTTATGATCTCAGTAGTAGGCTGGTAGTCAGGACAGTCACATAAGCCTATAAATTTAGGGTTGTTTAGGTAGTAGAGGATGGAAAAAATAAAGACCAGAAATGGAAAAGTAGTAAGTTACAGAAAAATAATGAGGGAAAAATGCACACAAGAAGGGGAATAAAAAGAAAGAAGAGACATGGAAGATAGGAGGGATAAGAGGAACACAAGTCAGCCAAAGGAAAATAAGAAGGTAGAAACATTTCTTTTTTATCTCAGACCTACAAATGCTGCTGATTGCCCTTAACTAAAGAACACAGTTGAGGCAAGGGCTCGGACAAATTCATCTCTACTGTTTGTCTGAGTGTTATATGCTAGTTGCATACAGAATACAAATGCTACATTCTATGGTTATCACATTCTGTCAGAGCTCTGAAGTTAGTTAGTTGTGTGCATCCATAAGTGAATAGGACCTCTGAAGCGTAGACTCCTTAATCTTCTGCATAAAAACATAATAACAGTTAATGAAAGTCAGGATTGGCATCCCAGGAGGTTCTTTCTAAAGATAGATATACCCTGAGATAGATATACAGTGGAGTTAGGTAGGGTACCTTGTTCCACAAAATAACCAGTAATAAAAACTGTCTACTGAAGAGCTGGAGATGGCAGGCTACCCGTTTTGCTTATCCTTGACATGAATTATACATGATTGTTGTATACTTTTTTAGCCTGATTTGAAACTCACTCAGGTTTCTTCCAATTAATACTTGGCTGAGTAATATATATTCCGTAGCATATGAACAGAATCGTGCTATCCAAGGTGTGGAAGGGATCTCAAGGGTCATCTCATCTCTAGCAAATGCTTATCTAGTATCCTTTTGAAAACCTATAATGAAGGAGATTCCACAACTTCCCTGGGCAATTTATTCTACTGTCTTACTATTCTAACCATAAGGAATTTTTTCCTGAAATCTAACTTAATCTGTTTACTGCAGTTTAAAACCTTTGCTTCTGTAGCAAGGAAAAAGAATTTTCTTCTTCTTTATGGCTACCTTTTAAATATGTGAGAAGCATAATATAGTTAAGGGGTTAAACAAACATTGTATCCTCATTGTGCCTCTGCACACAAATGTCTATTATACTGCCTCCCAGAATTCTGTATCCATTATTCAACAACACAAGAGAAGGCAGTGAGTAGTGAGGAGTTAAAAAGTGGATAGCATAATACTGGGAAACTTGGCAATACACTTTGGAAGGACCTATATCTATATTGTTGGGTAGTAGGAAAGGGGTTTTTGTTAAAAACTGGATGATGGTCTGTGCTTCAAGTGGTGAATGAGAGAGAAACTCTAGTTTAGGATCAAACTGGAGTTTGGAGTCCTTGGTGCTTGGATTTGTATATTTAAAAGAGGATTTGTCAAAGGGGACTTTATTCCCATGTGCCCAAGAGCAAAAAGTCCAGAGTACATTGCTCAGTTTATTAGTGCACAGACAACAGCCCAGGGCCTCTCCAGCTGGGCTCAGTGTGCTGCGGAGGGGCTGTCTGGAGCACAAAGGTGCTTCAGCATGGGTCTCCCCAGCAAGCAGCCCTGACACTGAAGCACCCTTGTGCCCCAGCCAGGTGGGTAGCATCTACATGTACACTACAGTGCACAAAAAAACCTCTAGAGCAGGCTAGGTCTTGTAAGTATAAGTACTAGCCTGCTGAAGAGTTTATTAGTTTTGTGCACCATAATAGGGGAACACATGTAGACAGAGACATTTACTGTGGAGCTAATCATCTAGCTTCATAGGAAACTTCTCATGTAAATGTACCCAGTGTCATCTTGGCCATAGCATACTTTGAATCAGACCCTGTAAGATACAAAACCAATAGCAGTTGCTGGAAAACTAACTTCTTGTTTAAATCCTCAGAAGCATTGTTTTGAATTTTTGCTTCATGTATTAAGCTCTTCTGAGCTGGATTTGCATTGTGTTATAGTGCAGCATTCCATTTCTTGGAAGAATAAGCTTAAATTCCCAATTTTGCCCTTGGTAGCCTAAAAGGAGGAGTCATTACTAGTGGCTTCAAACTACAGGAAGTGCCATTTCCACCTGAATAAACAGTATAACTGCACCCACTTTTTTCCATCATGCTTTTTGGAGCTGGTTTTCTTTTTCTTTATAAATGAAATATTTCAAAGTAGCTGAAATCCTCATTTTTTTCTTCCTCTCAAATATCCTTTTACTTACCTCTAAAACATTTTAAATTCAACCCACTCTAGGTCATTGTTAAATTACTACCAAAAACAAAACCTGTCTAGGACAAAAAGCTAGTTTATTTTTCACTATTTTAAAGCAGTTGTTTGGTTTTTAAATGAGCACAAGTGTGGACCATAATATTTTAAAGTGTTTATCTCTAGACCAATATGCTTATGTGAGGCAGACAGCCTAGCAATGTGTGCTGCAAAAAGAGGATGCTATTTATGGATAGTTTAAATATATTATTTGTCACATTTGATTTTAGTCGGTTATTCCCAGTGAAAAAGTCTTGAAAAAGCCTGCACACTGTCATTTCAACAGCCATATCTCTTGAAGTCATGTTTTATATCCTCACTTACCAGTCCATCCTATGGGCAATGTTTATATGAGTTATTTTGCTGCTATAAATGATAATTTAAGCAGCAAACGTATTTAAAATATTTTGTGTGTGTGTAAAGGAAATATAATTATGCTACAGAATTATATTAAAATTCAATCTTCTGGTAAATGGGGAAGAGGTAAAAATGAAAGCAGTCCTGCAAAGTGTTGATTTCTAGAATAGAAGTTGCCAATAATTATAATGTGGAAAAACTGAGTCAAGTCTCAGTTCGAGATTGCGCTGGAAAATGGTGATAAAGAGAATGTGCCTCTCTCTGTGTGTGTGTGTGTGTGTGTGTGTGTGTGTGTGTGTGTGTGTGTGTGTGTGTGTGTGTGTGTGTGTGTGTGTGTGTGT
>NW_017729033.1:80987767-81014071 GCF_001723915.1 Gavialis gangeticus | reverse complement strand
TGTGTGTGTGTGTGTGTGTGTGTGTGTGTGTGTGTGTGTGTGTGTGTGTGTGTGTGTGTGTGTGTACACACACACACAGCTTTATATATAGCTTTCTTATATTCTTAGAAAATATAGCCAAACCAATTTCCCAGAAAGCTACTTTTCCAGCAGTTTTCCGTAAAATGTTTAAAAATAGAGATAAGAAGTGCCACAGTGCTGTATGATTAGTATGGTTTCCCAAGACACATCCTGTGCAACATGTGCTGTAGTTTAAAGATATGCCTACTGAACACATTTGCTATAACAAATTTCTTATTCCCAGATAGGGAGTAACACATGACGACAGGTATTTGACTGATTGACAAACATACACCAGGTACACAAAGAAAGTGACGAGTTCTTTCAACATCACAACTAAGAAAGTGATAATAAACCACCACATTACATTGCTTTTCTCTGTTTGTTTTTTGGAGGTGGGAGGAATGGTCTATATTTAGTAGATGCAATACCCATAAAAAGGCTCAGTTTGTAAGCCTGGGAATTAAATTACCCTGTTTATCCTCTTGAGTTCCTCTATTGCTTTCTCTTCCAAAGTTTCATATCTCTTATCACAGAGGTGGGTAAAATATGGCCTACAGGCCAAATCTGGCCCACCAAGGGATTTTATCCAGCCCATGGTAGGTCCTTCAGCCCCACCCAGCCCAGGCATGGGGGAAGCTGGGCCATGGCATGTGCAGCCAGTCCCGCTGCCCCTAGGTATATAGCAGGGCGGGGGTAGCGCAACACCCAGAATCCAAGCAGCCTCATCAGTGGTTCTTTCTGGCTGCCACTGCTAGTATCTACACTGCCAATGGACACAGCCCTGCTGCCCAGCCACCCTGCACCCACTGTTGGGGCGTCAGAGCGGGTGGGCAGAGTCTCCATGGAGACCACCCCAAGACCCACCTGAGCAGAATGCACTCAGTTGGGGGGATGGGATGTGGCCAAAGGCAGGTGAGGAACAAAGTCCAGGAGTGGAACAAGTAGGCAGGGTCTGGGTCTCTGCCATGCAGGAGATGGATTGTGACCCTGCCCCATGCCCCAACCCTGCACTGTTACCACTCCACAATCATGGTCCTGGCCCCAGCTACTGCCCACCCATCCTGCTCCCAGATGCTGCTCCTTGCCCACCTGAAGTACCATCCCATCCACTGGCCAAGTGTGCCCTGCCTGCAGGGGTCCTAACCAGTCTCCATGGAGACCCTACCCACCTGCTCCATCTAGAGCCCCTGGTGGTGGGTGTAGGGCAGATGGGCATGGGCCAAACAGTATCAATTCCCCCTCCCCTGCTGCCTCCACACCACGCCAGGCCAGCAACTCCACAACAGCTCACCCAAATTCCTAATGTGGCTCTACAGTCAAAGTAATTGCCCAACCCTGGCATATCAGCATTGTTAAATCACACAGTCCCACACAATTTAAATTGAATGTCCAGTGTGTGAAACAGTTGAGTGCAAAGCTTCTAACACTCAATTAATGCTATTTGAGTCCTGAGTAACAAAGGAAGAACATTGAATAAGATTTTAAAACCAAGACAAAGATGAAAACAATGTAGCAAGTGAATTCAAATATCTTAATATCTTATGTTTTAGTGAACTTTTACTGAATTAGCTGAAAAATTCCAATTACTGTTAAACAATACGCCTTTGAAAACCGACTAGACTTTCCTAGTCATTTGTGCAATAATAATATATTCTAAATTGTTAATCATAAATAGTAACCTTCAGATATTTTGCTTTAAATAGATAATGGATGTCAAGGAAAATCTAACTGGTATCAGTTGTATTTTTAAACAGGTGTTGACTTCATAAAAAGTTGCTACTGCAATTAACACTATTGTTAGCCAAAAGCAGAAAGTATATAACTGTCAATTAGGAATGGACTTAGATACCCATAATTTTATTTTGATTCAGTCATCAAAATTATGCTTTTCTAACAGTTTGATATTGACTTGAGAGTCACAGCCTTTTATAATATTACCAAACTCTGATAGAAATAATGTTTACATAATTATAGCTCTGCTCCTATGATTATAATAAATATAAACAGGGGTGCACCAATACCTATAGCCAATATTTAAGGAGTCATATCGGTCAATACTGATCCAATATCTGATACAGCTGCCATCAGCTGGTAAGTCCATTGTGGTGGAAGGGGGAGGGGAGGGAAGGGGCAGGGGCTGGCACTTCCCCCCACGGTGAGGGAAGGGGTAGGGGCCGGCACTGCCCACCCTGGGTGGGGGTGGGCCGTGGGATGGAGGCACGGCCATGGGGTAGAGGCAACTCTCACCATTGCTTACACCCTGGGAGGGCAGATTTGAAGGGCATGTGCCCCTGGATCTGCGCTGTGTGGGACAGGCTGCAGCTGAAGGGTAGAGCCACAGCCACAGCCAGCGCTGCACAGGGATTTTCTTGCTGAGGGATGGGCTCGGAGCAGGCTCCAGTGGCACTGGGAGGAGGCTCCAGCCACCCCAACTTTCACTGCAGCTTCACACTTAGTCCCACACCCCCATATGGCACACCAATGGCTGAACACCCCACCTCCACCCAAGCAGCTGCATGGAGCATGGACATTTATCAGTCAAATTATCAGCCCCATAGGGCCAATATCTGATATAGACAATTTTCTTTATATTGGTACTGATCCAATATTAGACCAATGTATCGGTGCCCCTCTAAATATAAACCTTCAAAATATATGAAAGCCCAAACCTCAGCATTACTGAAATGGTGGATTATGGCATAAAATACACCAGATTTCAGCATTAGCAAAAATACACCTCTACAAGCAATCCCAACCTATAGTACACAGGTCCCCAGTAACCACAAACCCCTCTATAACTATGCAGTACATTCGTCTTCCCTCACAACCAACTTTATAAGACAAGGTAGGGAAACCTCCAAATGTCTCCTATATCTATCTAATGTCATCTGAGGGTAGGCTGCAAGTATGGAAACTTTCCTTACAGCATGCTCTTACCGAGAATTGATACCCACTTAGAAAGAGACAAGTATTTAAGAAGAAAATGCTCACTCAAAAACCAACTATCACCTGTCCCAGGGCATAGGCATGTCACTGTATTAATTTTAATGCTAATATTATATTTGTCGTTTGTTTAGTTTATTACTAATATTTCTCAGTAAATCCCAAGCAAGGACAAGGGTGCTACATAAGCATCTCTACTGCATTAAAGTGACAAAGGTGTAATGCAAAGCTTGAATTTATTCCTTTCCTTGGCCTTATTGAAATCCTACCTTTATAGGGGTTGGATTATAATGAGTAAGACGTTTGGAACTATTCACACCTTTCTGAAGGATCATACCCATTTTTTTTTTTTTTAGTTTTCTTAAAATATGGGCAAGCCAGATATGTCACGTTCTTCCAACATGAGTCAGAGACCGCTCATAAGGAAGAAGCTTCTTTTTTCACATAGGTCTACTAAACAGCACCAGGCACACTGAAGGACAAAAAGACACTTGAAGTTTTTTGAAGATGTAGTCACTGGCCATGTCTACATGAGACGCTGACTGCCTGATATTACTGCACAGTAGTGTTACAGAGCAAAAACCTTGATGCGGCGCTACTGCACAGTAGTGTCACAAAAAAGGTGTTTGTTGGCGGTACTGCACAGTAATTCAGGTTACCACATAGTCACTTAGTACTCGTTTATACAAGTAGTAAATGACTAGTACACAGTAATGACTGTACGGTCAGCATCTTGTGTAGACATGGCCACCAAAACTTTACTGTTTGTATTAAACAGTTGGGTCTGTTTTCAGATGTGTTTGTACACACATTTCTACCCAATAGCTTTCCTGAAATTGATACCAACAAAGCAAAGAAGTAAAAGAAAAAACAGATTTCTCTTTTTTTGGGTTAATTCTACAGACTTGTTTACTGTATTCATTAATCCATAGGCTTTAAGGCTAAAAGGTACCATTAGCTTTTCCAGTCTGACCTACTATGTAACAGTTCTAGAATTTCATTCAGTTTCTACTAAGCTGAACTCAATAACTTATTTTCCAGAACAATCTCTAAGCTTGATTTCAAAGTAACCCACCAGTTCTCTGAACAGACAGTTGAATAATTAGTCTCAATATTTTAACCCCCCATCTGATTTCTAATTTTAATATCTTTGGCTTTACCTTCCAGCCAGTGGTTTTTGTTATCCCTTACCCTATTCACAATATGAAGTTTGGTCTCCCAGGTTTCTGTATGAACCTGTGAGTATTTTTGCTTTGATAACGGCTAGTATACTGCCTGTATGTGTCTTGTACAAACCTGCTTATGCTGCTGATGTTCAAAAACAGGTGTCATAAACTGATAATTTTAGCCTGGGATTTCTTGTTTGCTTTTATTTTATTTCACTTTTGAATAGAGAAACAGGATGTTATCTAAGGTACACATGGGGATTTATTGTTGCTCTAATGTCATAAACCTGTTTTTGAAAATTTAGAAAAATATAAGGAGACAATTTTAGTGCATTCTGCAGCATCACTGGACTTAATAGAAAATGTCAGTTATAGACTTTACATGGACTATAGCAGGGTACAAGGGGTGGTTCACTTCAGAGATCAAGGATGCCAAGAGCTATGGAAGGCATCTTGTATTCCAGTAGTAATGAGCTTTGCAGATGTATCGTCAAGGCATACAGGATTTGCTAGCTTGCCCTTCAAAAAGTTTTATCCTGTATTCTAAAAAGCCGAAGAGTTAATAATTACTTCAAAAACTAATTAAGAAATGTTTAAACTCATTTTCGAGAATCACTTCCCCATGTCAGTTACCAATTTATTTGAATCCTTAGACCTTGAGTTAATAATATAGTTACAAACATTGGATAAAAAGAAATGCAAGTAATTAGTTTTATTAATTGCCAATAGAAATGATCATTAGTACAGCATATTTCATTTAAATATTTCAATATGCAGTATTTAGTTATTGGATATTCAGTTTAAGTATCAGTACATTTCTGATCCCAGGGTTGCTCATTCTAAATCCACCCCATGCCCTTGAGGAATTAAATTGTGGTGAGAGACCATTACAAATTTCATGAGCACCATTTCTTGTTCCCTTCAAGTAAGATTACCTATTTAAATTACAGATGCCTGATTTATAGATAAAGGTAAATTAACCCATTAAATACTTGGACAGAGAATTCTTTTGATCTTGCATTCTTCATTTCCTGACATGTGGCAGGCATGAATTAGAGTCATGTTTGTAAGAAAACTTTTAAGGCACTCCTGGAGATGATTGATTTTAGCAGGGTCTTCCAAGCACTTGATACTGAACCTCCTGCTTGACAGCTTCTTTTGTTTACAAAATTTTGGGACAATTCAAATAGATATGATGGGCTGTATCAGATGATGATCCATCCAACAGTCATGTGTGTTGGTCATAGCTCTGGTGGTACAGACATTGCAACCTCAATGCTGTCTGGAGGATTGAAGCTACTACAGATAACCAGCTGAAGGGACAAAATGTGTTTAATTTGAAGGGTCCATTTTCCTTGCAAGTGTTGGGTTGACAATAGATATATTGCGTTGGATTGACCCTATATAGACAGTACAGAAAAGTACAGTTTAAGTATATAAAAGGCTACTGAATGCCTGAATACTTAAAAATAAGATCTATTACAAATCCTTCCACTTCAATTAAGAAGCTACTTTTCCCTTGCTGACAAGTTATTATAAATGGCAATGGGTAAAGCTCTGTATAAGAATGTATTCTCTCAGTAAAAAACAACATTCTTTCATTTTTCCTATTTTTCTTTCTAACAGTCAGAACTTTTGCCACTCAAAAATGTCCTTTCTGCATAATGTTAAAGCTTTGTAAACTCAGAACCTGAGAAATCCTGGGCCTCAAACAGACTAGGGAAAAATGCAACAGTCTTCTATTCATTCCATTTACCTTCAGAATCTTTTATTTTGTTGAAGATACTCTAGTATAGGAGAGAAGTCCAGCAGTAATCTTTTAGACAGAAGTCTCATGATATTTCTACACTGTAAACTAAAGCTGAGCAGACTTATCAGTGCTGGCTTTAAACTAGCAAGCTCTGGTCCTGGGAGCAATCTCAATTTGGCAGAATGAAATTCAGTCTATGGTCTCACGTTAAATTGCATGCTACTAGACATATCTACACATACACTTTACTGTAGAGTTGAATATAGCAATATAGCATCCCATTTACATGTGCGGCGCTATTAGGCTGCAGTAAACTAACTGAGCTGTAAGGTAGTACTGCTCAACACAAGTACTGTCCTCTGGCAGAGTTTAGTGTACTGCAACAGACATGTAGACAGTGATAGGGGCTGGCTGGCACATGAGGGTGCAGGCTAGCTCTGCACTGTAGCACCCTGGTACCCCAGCCAGTCTCCCCACAGCATGTTAAATTGGGGTGAAGCAGCTCTCTCCTGGAAGGCTGCCCCTCCCCCCCCCATTTCTCTGCCAGCTGGGGCTGTGCTGCCCCAGCTCAACATGCTGAGATCCTAGGCACATGTGTAAATGCTGTGCCCAGGAGCAATAAACTCCAGTGTGACTTGAGACATAATTTATTCAGGTGCATTAATAGTACATCTAGATCCACCCACTGTAACTAGCCTGCTTCTGATGAACACACCAGCTACTATAAAGCTTGCTCAGTTATGCCTTCACAAGTCCCTAGGACATCTCTAGATTACAAAATAGACATAATCTTGCTGTATAGTATAGTAGTTCAAGTTTTCCTATATTTCACTGACATGCTAAACATGTGTGCACACACTCATATACAAAAAGGTTGAGGAAGATCTCCCAACTACCTATGAAAGGAAAGGAGGGAACCCTAATACCAGAAACCTCCAGGTTTGGAAGGCAGCATATACTGCATTAGACTAGCACCCAACTCACAAAATCTACAGCTTTATATTTCTGACGTCCAAAATCAATGTATGAGTTATTAAGACTCACATATGCGATGTCATATGAAAGTAGCGCACCACACCAGATTACAACAAAACTGCAAAGAAAAAAATCATTTTAATGCAGCTGCTCCTCACTTAATGTCATAGCTACATTCTTGAAAAAATGCAACTTCAAGCAAAATGATGTCAAGCAAATCCAATTACATCACAGCAGTTACCTACTAGTAGGCAGTGGCCAAACAATGTTATAACTGAACATTGTGCGACTTTAAACAAATATGTTCTCTAATAGATCAATGACATAATAACAAAACAATGCTAACTAGGACAACATTAAGTGAGGAGTACCTGTAGTAGTTTTAGTGTGTGTGGAGGATGAGAAAGGGAGAATCTGACCTAGGAGACTGAGGCCTTGCGTACATTTTTTCTTAAATAAAAATATGCAAAGACTACTCTTTGCACAAAATGATGAGAAGCAAATCTGCTGAATTTCTTTGATTCTATTTACATTCCACTTAGTATGACAAGGTTTTCCATCCTGTCTTTCCAGTATGTGAACTATTTTCATCATCTAAAGATCTAATTTTTGCTGTGAGGCAGGTAATGCCAATAACAAGCAAACGTGAGAATGGAAATAGGTAGGAAAGATCAACATAAGCAAATGGTGATTCAACAATTCTCTCATGTTTTGCCTTGAAGCCAACTTCTTTTTTTCCTTGAATTTGCTTGCAAGCAATGAATAACACCTAAGTCATAGGCTATATGTTTTCCCAGTCTGTAGCACATACTTCCTCATTGGAAAGTGAACATAATTATAGGCTGATATAAGTTGTGCTGTAAGAGAGCAGAAATTTAGGATTGTCAGTCAGCAGGATGGTGTAGGATAAAGCACAGTCTGCCACCTAATTTTATATTACTCCTTATACTTTGCTTTCATGATACCAGCCTCTTTTTTCTCCTTTTCATAGAAAAATGTATACCCATCAATATATGCAAGTGTGTAACTGTTTCACACATACATTACTTCCTAAATGTTAAAGATTTTCAGCTAAAATATTTAACCCTGGCCTATATTACAATCACCTATAGCACCTCTTCCTGTAGAGGACAAGACTAATATGGCTAAGGGTGGGCAAATTTTGCCCATATTTTAAATCACTGTTGACAAATGAAGCCATTCCATCTATTTGCTGATAAAGGTATACATGCCATAGTAAACTACCAGCTAAATGCCTTCTTCTTGATGCCATTCATGCCTACAACATAACTGGAATGGGATGTCATTCTTGATAATGGGATGTCATTCTTGAAAATGCAGCCTTTCATGTCAGTACTTCATAAGGAGAATACCATAAGTAGCTAATTAACATTTTTCTTACCAAAGCTGAAGTAAATTCTCCATAGAAAAAGAAAGCAGCTGACATCTCAGAAACTATGAAGGGTTTTTTTGTTTGTTTTTTAATATGTATATGCAAAAAGTATTGTATCTAAAAAGATATTAAAATCTAGGCATAGATTTTATAATATTTCAGTTGAGTCTGGAAACAAGTTGACTCTGAACCAAGGATCTATCTTATCCTAAACCCCAAAATGACACCCTATATCTACCTAAGTCAGTGAAAAATTGATCTTGATTACATTAACGCTAGGATTTCACTGCCCAGCATTTAACAACCAGGGAAGGATTTCTGATAAATTATTCTAATTTGAGATCATCTGTAATTTGAAGGAGTTAAGGTTCTTTGGGTGACTATGATATCTTTTATTAGACCAACTTAAATAGTTGGAAAACAATTATTAAGCAAGCTTTCGGGTTCAAAAACCCTTTGTCAAACTAACGAAGTTTCAGCAGTTGGTGTGTGCTCTTCCTGGATGGAATGAAAAGTAAAGAAGCCAGAGGCTGGGCTGGTATGCATGCAACACAGGTAGTCAGTGAAAAAGTAGATTGAGGAGTGTCACAGAGCACTTAGGTGCCCTGCTCCTTTTACAGAGGGGAAACTGCTAGGGAAAAGCCCTAGCAGTGAGTGAGGAGCCCCAGCTGCTGGTTGCCCAGGCAACCAGAGTAGCTGGTGACCCACACCTGCCAGCGGTCACCTGACCAGAAGGCGCAGGGCCTGGCTCACATTTTAGCTCCAGGGCTGAAGCCAGGCTGGCAGTTCCCTGCTGGCAGCCAAGGGAGAAGGAGCTCTGATGGAGCAAGCAAAGGGGAGAAGTCTGACTGCACGAGCAGCTCCTGATTGATATTACGGGATGGAGAATTCCCTGGTAGGGATTGAATGATGTTTTAGCTGGGTGGCTCAGATTTTATGCTATAGCCCAGGGGCTTGTGTTTTGTGTTTGCTGTTTAGAACTGGAGGTTTGGGTGAGGCTATTGAGGGTTGGAGATGGCCTCATAGGGGACCCACAGCAGCGTGGAGACCCCAGCCTCAGAGAGAGGAGGCAACAAGAAGCCCCAGAGAGGGGGAAGCAAGAAGCCCCAGAGACAGGGGCAGCGAGAAGTCCCAGAGACAGGGGCAGCATTGACAAGCATCCAGTGAGGTACAGAGTGAGACAGGGGTACTGAGAGCTCAAATGCCAGCGAAGGCATGGAATGAGACATGGCCGCAGAGAGCCCAGGGACAACAAGGGGGCCAGAGTAGAATAAGGCCCAGACCAAATGATGTGAGGACCAACTGCGAGGCCTGGGCTGCAGTGCAGGGGAGGAAAGGAGCCACAGATAGCGTCCCCTTTGCATTGGGGCAGTAAAATGGGCAGCCTCCTGCTTAATTAACATCTTCCAATTAATCAATTAACAACAAGGCATGGCAGGCAAGAAGGCGGGTGGTTGGCCCATAACAGGTGGGTTGGGTCAGTATTAGACAGACCCCGAAGAGGCGCATCTGTCACAAGGAGTCAATGGGTGAGAGACAGGCGGGGGGGGGAGAGAGAGAAAGGGGATGAATAGTTGAGAGATACCTGGGGAGTCAGATGTCAGGCCGGTTATAATGTGTCATAAATCCAATGTCTATATTTAGTCCATGATTTTTAGTATCCAGGAGGCTGATGAAGTGGAGTTCATAGGCTCGTCTCTGGGAAGTGTTTTTTAAGTTTTCTCTGAGGATCAGGACTGACAGATTGGAGAGAGAGTGGTTTTCTTGTGAGAAATGAGCCCCCACAGGTAATTGATTATTCCCGTCTTTGATAGATTACACAAATTCTGTCTCTTGGCTTGAACTTCCACCCAGAAATCTGGGAAAATAAAAGCCACCTGGGTGTTCCAATATTAACAGTCAGGGAATGGGGTACAGTTCCACTGCCAGTTGTTGATGCAACCTTCTTCTTGTAGCCCCATTATATGTACTCCAGACATTTCAGCTGTTTTAGAAACAACTAGGTAACAGGCCACAAGCTGAACACATTACAGGGATTTGTACTTAAACACTTTTCTCTGTGAGGTTTAATGGCAGTTTTGGTACTATCCTGGGGGACAATAGGAGAAGATCAAGATTCTGGAGAGACCTTCTCTAAGACTCTTTCGTCTTTCCATGACAAAAGTTATGGTGAATGCTGAACTCTCAGCTACCTTGACACAAGTTTCTCTTATACAATAATACCCTTATAAACCATTTTAGAAGGCAGACAGTGGTCACATCCACAAATTCATTAATGCGCAGTAGTTACTGTGCATTTAGTTTAGTACTTGCTAAATGAAGTACTAACTAAATGTGTAATAACTACAGTTAATGCACAGTAGCACCAGCGAATATTTTTTTTTGTGGCGCTTACTGTTCAGTAGCCTAATAACACCAAGCAATAGTGTATTAGCACAGGTTTTTAACCAACACACTATTGCCCAGTGTTATTAGGCTACTGTGCAGTAAGTTTCTCATGTAGACGTGCCCAATGTATACAAAACCTGACTCACCTGGGTCCTTGTATTCAAAGCATTATAAATCATTTGAAAAATGTAGTACAGCCAAAATGAGCTCAAAAAGTTCCCACTCCCATTAACTAACTGGGATACACAGATAAAGGACACACTTTCCAGCAATCTGACCAGATCTACTAATGGGATTTGCAGAAAATTATCACAAAGAGGTTATCACATAAAAGGCAGATGCATTAATCGGGTTACATCTGGGTTATAGAAAGTGTCAAGGTTGCTCTTTGACTCTCAATTGATGTCAGCTTTGTGCCCCCATTAACATTTTTATGGGGGCACAAAAGGCCAAGCAAAGAGGTTTCCGTGCCTCTTGTCGCACCATGAACGCCCCCAAATTGTGACCACAACAGTAGGTAGTAAAAATGTATGCTGCTTTTTTGCAGTGGGTATCTGTGTGGTTTATGTTAGGAGAGCACAGACATCATAGAGCTGCCCATGCTCTGCAGCTGCACCAGGCAAGCACCCCTGGGACTTCATGGGCACAATCCTGCGTGTCCCAGGAATTCTCCTGAAGGGGCATTATAAACATGGTCAGATTCCTGGCTAGGGTATTGTGCTACCACTTCCCAATTTGGGGCATAACACAGTCGTACATATGCCCAGGGAATCGCCTGCTAGGGGATTCTTAGAGTGTACCTCTGCAAATTCCTCCAATTTTCAACATGCCCACACGATCAGGCCCCTGAAAGCCTGGGACTGGCAGGAATCCAACAACGTGGGACAATGGGCAAAGTCTGCGTCATGCAGTGAAGCAGATCATATGTGCTGGGACACATCCCAACACAGCTGATCCTACTCCAAGGATGACATATGTTTATAGCCAAAATCTAATGGAATGAAATAAAAGAATACAACCTGCCCTACCTTCTGCCTGAGAAGAAAATACCTGAAATTATTCAAGAGTTAAGACAGGATTTTTTTTTTTCCCTTTTTTCTCTGTAGATGGCTATAAAGGAAGTTCAATTAATGTCTGTCACAGGCATGTATTTAACTTAATGGTCTTTTATTGAAAATAGAGAGCAATTTCTATTTAAATAATAAAGGGAACAGTGTTGCTTTTATGTACATATGGCTCTGTAGGGGTTATTTCCTCTTCGCCAAACAACAAACAAATGTCTCTCCAGCTTAAGGAATGCTATAAAAATAGCATAAAAAGTAAGGAAACCAATGTGTTCAACAACAAATGGTTGCAAATGTCTCTGTATGTCCATTCCTTTTTGAAAAGGAAAACCCCTTTAAGAAGATGATTCAGTTACAAAAACTGCTTTTTTCCCCCTGTATGGAAATAAAAGCAGCTGATATCTAATCAGAGTTACAGTTTTACAGTTTTTTAAACAAAATGTAACCATGGCAGCTTATACCTGAAGTGTTTTTCTATATGCAACTTAGAAGGTGTGGATTGAAGAGTAACATGACTGAGTCTGAAAACAAGTATGGCTCTTTGAAGAAATTCAGTATAAGCTTAGGAAACACCACTCTTCTCTGACTGCAGACAGAATGTGCATGTATTTTATATAGGATTGTTTTCAATTAATACAGTATTCAAGTCAGTCCCCTGTGTATTGTATTAATACTATCCCAGAGATGAAACAGAATAATGCAGCTATGGAACAGAATAGCCCACTCAGTTATGCCAAATATTTTTCACACATACCAAACAGTGCTCATTAAATAAAAGGTCACCTTTCTGAAACCATGCCTTGCTATTTAAATGTAGCAACCTTTCTGAGTGGGGATGGGACAGGACATATCAATTGTTTGATAGCAACACTACAAAATTTAGGACATTAAATGAATAATATTGTACTCAACTAAAAATGAAACCCTCAGAGAAACTTTATGCATTGGAATGTTACAGCTCAAGTTTGAAATTGGCCTGGACACTAATGCCCTTGAGAAAGGTGAAAGGAGCTCTGAAGTTATCAGGTTTATTGTACATCCATCCACAACAAGCTGGATGAGGCACAATTTTAATCAACAGTATTTTATCTTATACTAAGTTATAACCATGAATTAAATGTTAGTTACCTCCTGCCCTTTCTAAAAAGTCACACAGATTCCCTAAGTGTAGACAGACCCACAATGGGTCTGTCTACACTTTCATTAATGTGCAGCAGTTACTGCACATTTAATTTAGTACTCACTTAATGAAGTACTAACTAAATGCACAGTAACATGTGCTACTGCACAGTAGCACTGGCACACAGGGGTTTTTTTTTGTGATGCTTACTGTGCAGTAGCTTAATAACCCGGTGCAATAGCATATTAGCATGGTTTTTGACTAGCATACTACTACACAGTGTTATTTGGGTTACCGCACAGTAAGCACCTCTTGATAAGTGCATCTTAGAAGAGTGCATCCTTCATTCTGTTTGGAAAGAGGAAATGAAAACCCATACACATGCATTCATTATTTCTCAATATACAGAAGGGGAAACTTTCTTAAAGCAATATTTTAAAGGTACAAATATTTTTCAAGTTTATCCATCCTATATTTATAAGTAAGCTGCTATAAGGCAAGGAAAAAGTGTATCAAATTCTATCCAACTTGAAATCCTGATAAATCAAACAATTTAAACTAAAGCAGGTTCATTAATAAATTTGATCCTATCTTTGTAGTTTTTTCTTTCTTTATGTGTCTTTCCATCCTCTATCATTTTTATTTCTACTAAAATGTCAGTAGCTACTTTTGGCCATAACCAGATTTATAATGCATATTGAAGAGGGAGCTCCCAGGGAGCCTTTCTACTGTGCATGATAATTACCATTAGTAACACTAAAATGCACATCAGTGAAATGGCTTTTATGCAGTAAATAAATATGTTGGTCACAAATTAAACCTTTTATTGACCATAACACTAGGTTTGCTAGTTATGATGAAATATTGATTGAAACTATTAGACCAGATGAAAATAAATTGAGTTTGTATACTGTTTACAGTATATGATATTAAAAAAATGACTGCCACTAAAATAATAAAAATTTTGGTCCGCCTCTCAGGCCACCTCTCAGGTCAGACTTTCACTTTCTCCTAGGATACCTGTTGTTCTCTCAGGAGAAACCACAAGTTGTTTGGGAGAAAGATCCTGAGATGATTTTGCTTCTAGAGCAAAAATGGCTGCTCTGGAAGAAAAATAACCTGGGAACAACCAAGGTTAAATCACTCCTGGGACAGTTTCTACAGAGAGAGTGAACATTTGTACATGTTCGTTTCTGAGAGAAACCAAAGCACAGTCCTTCAACATCCCAGGGTGCTGTGCTCCACTCTTCCCTGGTAGACAGTGGGCACATCTACACTGTGCAGTTGTTACTGTGCAGTCATTTACTACTAACCTTAGCTTTGGCAACAAAAGTACTTGCTTTAGCACGTATTAAATGACTGCACAATAACCGCCATTACTGCACAGTCCCGGTGGCATGTGGATTGTTTCTGACCCTACTGCACAGTAGCAACAAGTTACTTGCTACTGTGCAGTAGCATCAGCATCATGGTCCATGCCCACCAACACTACATGATGTGGCTTATCACTACAGCGATGTAGCATCTTGTGTAGATGCACCCAGTGTGTTGCTTGCTGGATTCTGCTGCTCCAGCTGTGCAGGGAGCAAAACACACCCCCTTCACAATCCCACAATGTGCTACAGGATGGCACAGAATAACATTGAATACTCTGGGTCAGTCAGTCAGGGCTGCCCTGTCCACTGTTACCATTCTATCTCTGGGCAACTTGAGGGAGTGTGCAGAGATGCTGAAATGTGTCCACTGCAAGCTTTCTGCTCTTAAAGGGCTCAGTATGGTGGCACTATGATTAAATTTCTTACAATGAGGTATGATGTTAAACCTTTATCTATAGTGTCCCCAACTGACCCAGAGGTAAATGAGTACCAGTTATGAAGTCATAAGCGGACAGACATGATGCTAAGCACACCATTATTTTCTGTGCTTGTGGCTACAGAAGCTGATGTGTATTAACTAAGGTAGCCTGATGGATCTTCCAAGCTCAGGCGAGTAGATAAACTAAAATTTTTGGGGACCTAAGCTTGAAAATTTTGGATATAAATATCTAAAGCCAAAAAAGGAGGCCATATCAGAACCAAAGTTAGAACTCCAACGTTTCTTGGCACCACTTCTTGTTCAGGACACCCATGTTGTTACAGCAGACTACGAAGATTTCACATTGTTAAGAATAGTTTTAACTAAATAAAGTCTAATCTAAACTGCAAAGTCTTTCTAATATACATCTGATCATGCCTTCTCACCAAGGAAGCCATGGTGGCAAAGCTCTTGGTACATGCAAAGCTTTGCCAACAAAAACAGGCTTTTGAGAGGTCTTTGCAATATACCTTTCTTCATCACAGCTATAAAAATAGGAGCTCCTTAGTGTTAAAAAGTTCTTAACATGCAGTTATACTCTGAAAAAAGACTGTAATTATTGTATTGTGAGAATGTAATTTTGTGTTTCTGGAATACTTGGCAAATTGGCTCATTTGGTAGAGATATCAGCACCCCAAATTCCCGAAAGTCTTTGTTCCTCAGGTAATCAATGTATTCCCAAAGTTACAGAAATTTGATGCCAATTTATCTTTCATGCAAAAAATATCCTAAAGCACAAAAATATTAGATTACAAACAATCCTCTATTCTAGGAACACATGCTTCTTGGGAATGCCTCAGGCTCAAATTCCTAGTAGAAAAAAAGCTATTCTGGAGAATGCCTCTCAATATGAAAGCCCTGTATGAAAAATACCTCTCCCAACAATCCCCTTGTTAGCTCCATTTCTCTCTCAGCTCCCTAAGTGAGGTATTTGTAAAGTGAAGCAGAACTTAAACAGCATACAGTTGAATTAACCTTCATATTAATCAGTTCCAATTAGGTACTGCCAGATGTCCTATAAAGCTGGATCCACTGTTCCCTCAAGGCTAGATTTTTAAATCGCAAGGAGATATTTAAAAAAGTAGGTGTCTTAACATTTTAGATAATCCATTAGGCACCTAGCTGCATCACTGGTACCAAAATACCCTAAACTACTAGATATTTTAAGCTCAAGTATGACTACTCTGTTACAGCTTCCAATCTTATTTTTCTCCATCATCCACTAAAATAAAGATCCAGTTGAGCAGGGAATGTTCACAGTAATCGTTCTGTAGCCCTTCTTTGTGTAAAAAAAAAAAAAAATCACACCCTCATTTATATCTGTGCAACTCTATTGATATTCAGTAGTCTCCATCAGATTCTCTGGTTGTCGTCAGCAGTAGGTAGCTTTAAGTTTTTAGTTCTAATTTAATCTATTTAATGCCAGAACCACATTTTCCTGATGCCTTTTCAAGAATTGTGTTACAACAGTGAAAAGATGAAATGCTAAAAATAGCGTGTGGCATCTCTGGTGGGCACTATGAGTACCTTACTGCCCTCCTTGATCAGGGTGCCCTCCAACTCACCTGCCATGACTTGTTGTTACCAGGTGAAAGGAAGGGTTCAGTGGTGTTCCTCTTCCTGGATGATCTGACGACAGGGTTACTCACAGCCGTGCAATGGTGTTCCTTGGGCTCCGCCTTACCTACATCCCATCCACTCACCAACCGTTTGGATGTTCCACTTGCTGCTCCACCGATCTCTGTAAGCCCCCCTTGTTATGTGGGTCTGGCGTCAGCTTCGGGCAACACTCCGGTCACCTAGATGTTAGTGTGTCTGGAGCCACAGTCCCTGATCCCAAAGAACTGTGCTCCTTGGTGTTTTGGTGGCCTTCCCTCCCCTCCGTGGGAGAGGAATACTCCTTATAAACTTTGAGGTTGCTGGGCTGGGGATTCTCCATCCCCAACCTAATGCCTGACACTGCCTCCCCTGCCCCCCCCGCCTTAGTAGCGGAGCAGTGTCTGCTTCACTGCTATCACCAGCTCCAGAGCCACTTGTGCTGCCTAAATAGTATGCTCCTTGCTGGCTTTCTCTTCCTCCCCACCTTCTGCCCCTGCTGGTTTCCGGCAGGGCTTTTAAACTTCCTGCGGTGGTGGCATCAGCTGCCGCAATTAGCTGGACGCTGCCCCGCCCAGGGAACAGCTATTAAAAGAGACAGCATAATGTTGGCTCATGTGGCTGTGGCTGTAGCCACGACTCTAGCTCCATCTCCGGTCCCACTCCCAGAGGTAAGTCTACTGGGGGTCTGTTTATTCACCCTGGGGGTGCTCGGGGCTGCCCCCATCCCCTTTGGTGCCTGTGGGGGCTTCTCACTGCCACATAGTGTCAATACCATGATGTCATCTTGATGGAGAAAGTTTATAAGGAATAGGTATCTACTGGGGACAAAGCAAGAGAAGCTACATTTTAATAGATGAAGAACAGCTCCATTTATTTTCACAGCCCTGGTAGTGAACAGGTACAATAACATCAATGAATGCCAAGACAGTTATTCATTTTCTTTTAGATATGAAATTTATATTCACTTATTATATCTTTTTTCCTTGTTTATAAATCCACATATTTAGAAACAGTTAAAAAAGGAGTTTACTCCAAAGCAAAAGAAGAAAGAAAAAACAGTACAGAATAATTTCAAACAAAGATCAAAGCTGCCAATTTTTATTTACTGTATACTCTCTTGAGATTATAGCCAGCTAGCATATGATAAAGCAGCCTGTAGGGGGCTTTAAATTACATTGTTGACAATCATTTTCTATTAAGATTCACATGTAAAATACCTTGAAAGAGTCAAGAAAATAGTAGTGTAGGCTGTTTAGGAGTGTTGCTACAGGGAACCTACCTCTAAAGGCCTACTAGTGCCTAAACCCTCAGGTCTCTCCCCTATTCAGTACTTTTGTCTGTCATGTTTTGATGTCAAAATTGACAGGGGAGGCCGCACAGAGGACAAAGCATGCTTTTGAAAAGACAGGCCCTGTCTAGGCTGAGGCTCCCCACAGCCTCATCCCAATTTATTCTTGCTGAGCCCTCTAGCATGGGGCCCAATGTTCAGGGCTGCAAGCTCCTGGCTCAGCTCAGGTCACGCTCTGTGACCTCAGGTTCCAGAACCACAATATCTGCTACATAGGCAATGTGGGGCCATAAGTCCTGTTTTTTTCTTGCCAACTCCTGCCTTACAGTCCAAGCAAATTCAGCCTCATTTGGCCACAGAATATACTTTAACTCTCCTGCCTAAGCTTGGACTCATTCAGTCACAGAACATACCCTAGTCCTCATCCTGCATCCACTCAGTGGAATTTCAAGTTTGAGGCATACCCATTCACCCCCTTTCAGTGGTCTCCACCTCCCCTAAAGGCACAGCCCAGCCCTCCTGGGGGAAAATGAAAACCACAAAATACAAGCACCCGTCCTGGCTCAAAGGAATGCCCTGCATGCGGTTTGCCACACCCCTTGGTGGCAGGTTCCAAGTAGAAAAGAAAACAAAACAGAAAGTGGTCAGGATACTTAGCTTGCTTCCTATGCAGGTCTCCAGCTTCTCTTCACTTGTGGCTACCTGCTGAGTTCTGTCCCCACAGTCTGGGAGAAGGTTCCACCCCCAGTGGTTTCTACAGCAACACTGCTTCTCCCTGGCCTAAGGCCTGGACTTATACAAGGCACTCTGGGTCACATGACCCCTCCACTTCCCTCATCAGGCTTTGCCTGCACTTGAATCTGTTGGCCATCTTGCTTCAGTCTCCACTACCTGTGAGTTTGCCTCTGACATCAGCATGGAGGCACAGGTAGAAGAGACACAGAGATGAGGTGGAAGGAAGTGGGGTGAAGAGGGTGGGGAGGATCAGAACCATGCACTGATGAACCAGGGAGAAGGGATCTCTCTCAGAGATAGGATGCACTGGCAAACACACAAAATGTAAGAGGTTAAAAGGTTGAGGGAGGAGGTGGAGGAGGGAAAAAGTGCCAGGTGCTCCTGGATCCCTTTCCCATTCTAGTACCTGACGTCCATTTCACCACTTACACAACTGCAAGCAGTACAGCGCATTGCATCTCAGCTCCTATACGGTTCATCGAGGTTAATTGAGTCTGCTTTGAAGTGGCGGATCTCCAACATGTCTCAGAAATGAACAGCAGCATGGAGAAAATGGTGGCAATGCACATGGAAAAATGCCCTTTATTACCACTTCTGCTTAAGTATTTAAGCAGATACCTATCATGTTTACTACTATGCTCATTTGCTAACGTGCTCAATACTTCTTGCATCTATGAAATTTGTTAGCATGCTCAACAGAACGCAAAACTGTGTAAAGGTTCAGTATACAGTCACAACTTTCTGAACCTTTACACAGTTTTGCGTTCTGTTTATTTATAATTAATATTTTTGCTCACCCATATTGTTAGAGAGGAATCAACAGTGGCATCCTTATTTTACTGAGGCCCTGACTTTAGGAAGAAGACTGGAAGCAGATTTGGAAACAATCTTCAAATACCTTAAGGTAGTTACGAAGATGATGGTGATAGATTTTTCTCTGTGGTGGGAGGGGATAAGGCAAGAAGTGACCTTCTTAAATTGCCACACAGGGAATTTATGTTGGCTGTTAGGAAGAATGTTTTCACTTTGATGGTAGTTAAGCACAGGAGCATATTACTTCAAGTGATTATGGAATCTCCATCCTTGGAAGTTTTTAAGAACATGTTAAACAAACAATTGTCTAGAATGGCTTAGACACAGATGATCCTGCTTTGGGCAGGTGGTCGAACTAGAAAAACTCCGGAGCTGCCTTCCAACTATACTTTTCCAAGATTCTAAACATGAATGTGATTGAGCATGCTAACAAATTTTATAGATGCAAGAAGTATTGAGCACGTTACCAAATGAACATAGTAGTAAACATAATAGGTATCTGCTTAAATACTTAAGCAGAAGTGGTAATAAAGGGCATTTTTCCACGTGCATTGCCACCATTTTCTCCATGCTGACGTTCATTTCACCACTTACACAACTGCAAGCGGTACAGTGCAGTGCATCTCAGCTCCCATATGGTTAATCAATTCTGCTCTGAAGTGGCGGATCTCCAACATGTCTCAGAACTAAAAGGTATATGTAGAAATGCCCAAATGCGTCAGATTGCATTACAAAGAAAAATAAGTCCCTGAAAAACGTTTCCCTTTCTGAAAGACAGTAAGAAGAATAATTAATAATTACATGGGAAGTTATGTTTTGACAGCCTTGGAAGGATGTGCAGGATTACGGAAATTTGTTTAAGAATATCAAAATGTATTAAAAGTTATATCAAGTAGCTAAGTTATCAGTTTGAAATTTCACAGTAAAACACTGCAACAATGGGTGTTGTATTGTTCTTAAATATGTACAGGCATATGTGTCTATATCTGTCTTTTTAAAATTAATATAATTGTATAGATGATGAGGTAAATTATTTGTAAATTGTATACATGAACATTTTTATGGCAAAAAACTAGATTATAATAAACCATTGCAGTTTTTGCAGTTTCTGCTCTATGTTCTCCCTTTTCCAGACAGCAGCTGGTACTAATCCTACTTATCAACCTGAGTGAAAACATCAGCAAATCGCATGCCTAGATAGTGTGGATATAAGCAAAGAGCATGAAATCCACTGATACTAAGCAATTTGGCTGTATGTGATAGGTCACTGAAGGAGGTATGAGTTCAGCTTCTGTACAGGGGTAAGTAAAAGGGAGCTTCAGTATTTGTTTTAGTCAACTTCCATGGAAGATTAACAATGGCTCAGATGCTGTAAGACTTGAATGATAATTAGGTCGCAATATTGCTGGAACCAGTATCTGTGAAGTCTGAAATTTCAACAAATAGATCCCACAGAAACTATTACATGAATATATAGTGTCTCCCCTGGAGTATACTTTATTCTCTATTTAATTTGAAGATAAATATTAACATCACAAATAAGATGCAAATGTTCATGGATTAGTATTCTGAACAGAAATTCTATTGTGGATTACAGTTTTGACGTTATAATGTCAGTGCTAATTGACATTTAATTTGTTCAGTAATAATGTTGCCAATTCCCTAATTCCTCATTATATGGCTTGCAATGCTGTAACATAAGCTGATAAAAAATCAAACTCTAATTTTGAGCAGCCTAGAAAAGCATAGTGATCATCACATATTGTATTAAATATAAGTATATGTATCACACCCATGGGGTTTGACCTTTGAAGCCAGTGGGGGTCTGGCATTCACTATAACAGGGACAGAAGCAGCCCAAAGTTATTAAAATAAAGACACTAACATTACAGACTAATTGGGTGTGTCTACATGAGATGCCCACTGCACAGTTCTTACTACACAGTCATTTAGTATTTGCATAACCATCCCAGCACAGTTGCCTAATGATGCTTACTGCGCAATAGCTCATTACAACTGTCCTCTAGCTTGTTACCACTGCGCAGTAACATTGTGTCATGGTTTATGCCCAGCAATGCTACTTTGCAGTAGTAACAAGCTACTGTGCATGAGCTACTGTACAGTAAGCATCTCGTATAGACGCTTTAGAACCATTGTTCATACCATCTCATATAGAACCATTGTTCACCAGTTAGGAAATGCAAAATTTAGGGCTGAACTCATAAACTTAACTCTTCTCCAGGGGTTATATGTAATACGACACTATCTAGTTACATAATCCTATATTGCTCTTTAAATAATGACATAACATTGTGTCTTTTAACACAAAGAGAAATTACCTTGCAGCAGTGTGGTTTAGTGGTTTAGTCTGCATATCTTTCAGACTGCAAGTAATTTTAATGATAAAAATATACAGAGGAAAGAACTTATAAAATAATTGCATACCTCATTGCACACGTAGGCTGAACTGTGCACACTATGAGGGAAAGCATCCCACTAATTATATACAATACACATATACATACATATTATGCAAGATAATATCATACTGAAAGTTCCCCTGCCCCCATGAACTAGCTCCAAACTGGGAGCTGTCATAGTCCAGGCTAGGCTGCCTGTTAGGGTCCCTCACAGGAGTAATATAATCCTATTTGTTAATGACGTTTTCAGGAAACAGAGCTGATTGACTGGGACACAGGCAGCATCATGCTAGCATGGCTATACTGCTTTAGGTTTTGGATCTAGGATGTGTGGAGTGGGCAGACCAATAGCAATTGATACCCCATAGATAACCTAAGCAGGTTGCTTTTATATAAGTAAGCGGGTGTGTCTGCACAAGATGCTTAATGTGCAGTAGCTGAATAACATTGCACAGTAGCACGATGAGCAAAAATCATGTTAATATGCTACTGCACAGTAGTATTAGGCTCCTACACAGTAAGCATCTTTAAAAACCCATGCACCAGCGCTACTGCGCAGTAACTATAGTTATTGCGCATTTAGTTAGTACTTCATTAAGCAAGTATTAAACTAAATGAGCAGTAACTACTGCATATTAATGAATATTTAGATGTGCCCAGCATCAGCAAGATGAACTAGATATATTTATCTCACTGCAAGATCAAACAGGTACAATGTGGGCTTATCTACATGTGCAACTAATGCACATGAATAAACTTCAGAGTATTTTGGTCCCAGGAGCACCATTTGAACATGGGCCCGGGAGCAAAAAATTCTGGAGTATATTGCTCTGGACTTTATTCACGTGTAGTATGTGGAGCCCAGATGGAGCATCCCAGGCTGGCAGGGAATGTGGCCAGCCTGCCAATCCAGAGCTACTCTGACTGGGCTTCATGGGCTGCGGAGTAGCTGGCTGGCTCATGAAAGTGCTCAGCACAAGAGCTGCCTGTTGGCAAGACCCAAGCTGAAGCACCCTGTGCCCTAGCCAGCTGAGGCAGTGTCTACATGTGTGCTGCTGTGCCTGAAAAATCTCTAAAGCAGGGTAGTACTTGTATTTTTGCTTGCCATACTAGGGACGCATGTTTAGACACTGAGACATTTTCTGTGCAGTTAATTAGTCAACTGCAGTAAACATCTCATGTAGACATGCCCAGTGAGCCTTATTTTCCTTTCATCTTTCATATGACCTTTCTGGTTTTCTGATTTATACCAGAATTAACAGTGTTTCACCAGTGAATATATAGAACATACCTTGAAATTCTGGAACTGATCACATACTGTATTTCATAGTTATGTTACAGGTAAACAGAAATGTCATCTTATTCAGTAGAAATTATTTATGAACATATTTTTAATATAAAATGTAACCAGGTTTTTCTTGTAGAAAAGAAAATGTTATTTATAGTCTTGCAATGGAAAATTATCTCAAATAAGGAGTGGCCAAATCTGCTCCAGCTGAATGAGTAACAAACTCAGCTGTTGCTCTGGAAGGGTCAATAAAAGTTTGAGAAATGTCTACCCCCTGCAGCCCATTTGGCACAATTCCATATTACTACTTTACCTAATCAGAATTTCTATTTTACTTTTTACTGTATAGCAGACAAACTTCTTGTTCATTTAAAAGAGAGGAAAGTCATTCACATATAAAAATTGATTTTACACCACTTATGATTGACATATGTAAAATAATCTGTTCATTTCTTTAAAACAGGTCAGTGCTACTGCATAAAAACGAGGATTTATTTAAATGTAGGCTTCATTGTGTTGTTATGGTTGTAAAACTGCATTGACAATCAAATTATGTGAAAGTCATGTTTCAGTCCATCATCCTTCAGCTACAGTAGATTTGCTGATGTGGTATCAACACCTCCATTTGCAATCCTATTTCCCATTGTTAATTACTTATGGAAACCAGAGAATGATGATGCCTGCAATATTAATTCAGTTCTTTCCTTTTGGCACTTTATGTTCTATATATATATGAAAAAATACAAAATTATGTTGCATTGACTATTATCTGCATTAAAAGGAATGCAGTGTTAATGGACATAATTATGCTGTTCTAAGTATGCTCTCTAAATTAACTTTCAATCAAACATCATTTATCACTGTCTTTTTTGCCTTTTACTGTAGAGACAAAAGAATACTAAGTTAATACATTCAATTCCCATTATGCCTTTCTCATAAGACATTTTGCCCCATTATGAGTTTCTTCAGGGAAATCATCTTCTTCCTCCTTTTTATTTTTTCAGAGCAAAAGTTGATGCAAGCCTTCATTTCATTGCCTGTTTTTCAAAGAGCAAATTGATTAAAAATGTATCACTTGGGAGATCACTCTATTAGCCAGTCCCATCTGAACCTTCAACACAGAATGTCTCATTTCATTTTTAGTGAACCAAACAGTGACTTCAAGGCATCCAGGTTTATCACAGAGAATTTTTGTAGAATGGAAAGAAGGCTGGTCATCTCACTTGAAGACTGCTCAGCAGGTGCCACCACAATGGCTATCTCAACTTCTGCTAATCAGTGGTATCCCTAACCTCTTACTGTGACTGATTGCACAGTGTGATTTCTCAGGTGTTTGGAAGCTGTATATTGAGCAGGACTATATTCAAGTGTGGCTTTGCAGCTTCATTTAGATTTTGGATTCATTTATTTTTCACTTTGGGGTAGTTCAACTTGGTAGCTGGACTTAGGAACTCCTTGGTGAACTCCTGAAGAAATAGTGGTTGGGAAATGGGGTATGAGAAGTAAAACAAAGAGAACCTGTTCCTACACCACAGTGATGGCCTGTACCCACATCCTATAAAGTTGCCAAAGTTGCCTAACAAGGTAGGGCTTACTTGCATCAGCAGGCAATAATAAGTGTGCCTACCTGCAAGTTAGCAACAATTCACTTTTCATGCTAATGGAAGTTAGAGCTGAAGAAATGCCTAAAGTATCATTGGGTTCTGGATTTTCCTGTTAAATAGTGAAAGATGCTTGTCAATTTGAATTGCAACAAATGGCTTAGGCTATGATTATCTCCAGTTTGAGTATGATAGATAGCACAGGCAGGTGATCCTTTGGAGTTGCTTTTAGCAACCCTCAGAAATTTTATAATGCAGAGCTGAGTTGCTAAAATTGATATAGATAACATGCAAGTCCTTTCACTTCAGGGTACCTAGAAAAAAGTTAATATAATCTAGGGGAAATCCCTACATAACTTGTTGTATTAGTAAGAAACTGGCTTCCACTATAGTTTTGTAGAGTGTCGGGGAACGATTTTAAGAAAGGCAATTTAAAATACAAGAAATTACCTAAGCATCTTCCCTCATTTTAAAATTGTCTGCCCTAAAGTTTTTCTTCTACAAGCAAATTGATGTAAAAGTGCAAGTGTTAATTTTGCACTGAACATTGCACATATAAATATTTTATGAGCTTCAGGCTAAGCATCAGTGTTATACCATATTATATCTATATGTAGAACTCTGCTACCTTGTCAATAAATTAATACGCCACTGATGGTGATTAACCTGTATGCAGCTAGCTTTCCTTGGAGCCAGCCCCTAAATTTTTAACAGCTCTCCTGAAAGCAAAAACAGGACTCTTGCCCTTGAGGCACCTCCTTCTTTGGAAGGCGATCTGCATTATTAAAACCAAATGTTAAATATTATTTCCCATGGAAGCAGTGTTGTTCCAAGAGAATAGTCAAAGTTCTTCCCTGGAGGTAGCATGTGCTTCAGTGGTAGACAGTTATCTCAATAATTCAGTCCTAGACACAAAGGGTAAGATTACATGTTACAATTAGATCATGCTAAGACCACTTAAAACTTGAATGATCACATATTAAGACATATTACCAAGTGTTAAGTGCCCTTTAGGTATCTTAAAGTAGCGTCATGTCAGGTAAGGATTATCTTGGAGCTGTGGTAGCTAGTTTAAGTTAACTTCTGAGGGTTCACCTCAGCTAAAACCATCAATCTGAAGTCTTTCAGTATCCCAGAAGACACTGATTCCAGATGGAATAGCTATCATCCAGGATGCTATAGCTTTAGACTAACAGTGGGCAATGGGTGGGTGGGGTGGGGTGACTAGGGAGAGAGAAAAAAGAGTTGAAAGAGATTAAGTAAACCAGGGAGGGGGCATGGGAAATGGGTGGAGGGCAGAATTGGAAAGGGAGAGAGGGAATGGATAGGGGGAAAGTAGGAGTAGATGGGTAGGTGCAAAGCTGCCAGGCTGCTGCCTCCTTTGCCCCGCAAATTGCCCCAATCCCCAAATCACCCCTCCACTATCCCAATTTTCTCCTCTGGCCCCCATTTGTTCATCCACCCCTAAACTACATGCCCCTGTGCACCAAGATCCAGACCCCAGCAAGCCCTGCAACTGAAGGGGGGTCAGGGGATAGGGCATGGGGGTGGGGAGGTACTGCCAGGCAGGTGCAGTGCTTGGAGGGGGCTGGATTTGGCAGAAGTGGCAAGGGCTTCAGGGATCCTGGGAGCAGTTAGAGAGCAAGAATCCCTCCCTGCTGCTGCTGCTGCTCTCAAGCTGATTGGGGTGACAAAGGAAGTAATCCAGGGATGGGCAGGTGATCTGAGGGTGCAGAGGCTTATCTCAGGGTGAAGGGAGAATCCAGGGATTGATGTTAGGCAGTGGGCAATTTAGTGGACAGAGGACATATTCCAAGCAGCACCGGGGGGGGGGGGGGGGGGGG
>NW_017729033.1:80967571-80987589 GCF_001723915.1 Gavialis gangeticus | reverse complement strand
TTCCCTTCTCTTTCCCCAGCCTATATTATCACAAAAGAGCCTGGAAGAAGGAGGGCAGGCATGGAACGGACTTCAACCCCTAGCCATGCACCAGCTCACCAGCCATCTAGTGGCAGCTCTGAGCAGTTCACATTAGAAAGGGTATTAACCCCAAATGTGGGCACAGCTACATGAGCTCATTGCTATGGTGATGTAGCATTGCTGGACATGAACTATGACAGTGATGCTACTGTGCAACATCAATGAGCTAATGCACAGTAACTTTTTGCTAATGTGCAGTAGCAGCTAAAAATAACTGTGTGGTGACAGGACTGCTCAATAACACTGGTTACTGCACATTCATTTCATACTTACACAAGTACTAAATGACTGTGCAGTAACAATTGCACAGTCTGCCACACATGTAGACATATCCTGTGTGATTCATCACTAGCGTTAGTTAACTTTAACATAGGGTGCATCTATACGTCCACTTTAATGCACAGTAGACTATTCTACTGTGCATTAAAGTGGCACATAAAAAACTGTGCTAACATGCTAATGTATAGTAGAATAGGCTACTGAGCATTAAGCACTGCCCAAAAAGCATGCACTTGTGCTACTGCACATTAGCACATCCTACCGCTCATTTATTTAGTACCTCATAGTGGGGGTACTAAATTTATTGCATATTAGAAAAGGGGCATTAATGCATGTGTAGACATGCCCACAAACTGGCATTCCTTAAAATTAGCACCTGCTAAATGTAACATGTAATCTCACCCAAATGTGCATCACTGAAAAGAAGAGTGATCTCTTGTCTTATGCTGCATCTTCTCTAAAACAGAAAATGAAGACTTCTACTCCAAAAAAAAAAGGTGTGCGCCAGGCATAAGGGGAGTTTACAGACATGCTCTGGGAGACAGGAGGGGCACTTTAATTTGCAAGCCATGCTAATTAAAAGCACCTGAGCATCACATGTATCAACATCCCCACACTGAAAACTGGCGGCAGTGCACTTTGAACTAAAGAACATTGAACAAGCTTTAGTTTACAGCAACCCGCTGCCATTTTTCAGTGTGGGGACACTGATACACAGGGCGCTGGAGGCTGCTGGAGCACGTTAATTTGCATGCTCCAGCAGACTTGATAAATGGAGTTTGCTCCGACGTGCTACATTTACAGCCTTGCTGTGTGTCTATAGGAAACCAATACAGCCTTGCTGCGTGTCTATAGGAGCAGCCTCATTACACATCTATAGGAGCCCACGATTTTCTTTATAACACTAATAGACTCCTTCTGCAAAAATGAAGTAGTTCTAGCATAAAAAAATGTGGATGTTTTTCTAATTGTTGCACAAGGGAGGTTATTATTATAGTTTGATTTATTACTTATCTAGTGCCACTGGCAAACAAAAGACCAGAGGATATACTAGATAACTGTGTGTCAGAGACAGACAGGAAACAGAAAGTAAAGGAAGCACTAGGGATACATATTTCTTAAGAATCTAATCTCCTGATACCTTTGTGCCAGCACACACTTTTGGAATTAGATCAGTTCACCTATTTAGGTTCAACATCTTAAAGGTTATTAGTCTCAAAGTAGATGAGAGACCACAGCATTGTGCATGATCACTAACAACATCAATTCCCTTTCGGTTCTCTGAACCTTTATCAAGTAACAGTTGATCAATATCCTTCTTCATTATTTCTTCCTGTACATCAGACAAGCTGTGCCAGTGATCCCAATATCATTTTTACAACATTCTTTTCTGAGTTCCTCATCAATAATTTTAACTCGTGTTTGGTCTACGCATAAAAATGTGTATGTTTCATACTCTGCTGTTTTTCCATTAGTTTTTGTCCTAAATGTGAGCTCATAAAATCTACCTGACATTTAAGAAATGAACCTACTAGAGTTTTCAGTGATGCTGACCTGTGTAATAAAATATTTTTTCCCCAGCCGTGCAGGAAGAAAGGCAAGATATAAGGGGTATAGTTTAATTAGGACTCCATTTTATTAACTCATCTGGGGCCACTACTGGGCAATAAATTGTACCGCGCAGGTCCTCATTCTTTCCTTGATCCTTCTAAAATATTTTCAGGAGGGTTTCTGTGACACTTCCCCTCTTTGAGGCTGTCTCAGCCAGTTATTGGAACTTCACCACTCTCTCTTCATAAAAGGGTTAAAGAGGACCAGTGGAGGAAAGTTTTGTCTCCTCCCAAAAAACATAGGGACCCCAAGTGCCCTATCTCCAGCTTCCTAAGAGAATGTCTCTTAAATCCACTTCCAGTTACAGTGTTTTAAAAGACTGGACCATCCAGAACTGAATGCCTGGCACCTGCTAAATTGTGACAACTTGAACTTGATATCCCTACTTTCTCAACCTGCCCCGCACCTTATCCCACCCTGCTGCAAACAGTATGACAATGCCAGTACAATTCCTTCCTATCATCAAAGAAAAGAAAGCAGCAAGGGTGGTGCAGATGATTATTCAACTCAGTTTCTACTCTAATCCCTATTGTAGTATTAGAGTAGAAGCTTTGCTTTAGGTAAAAGAAAAGTCTCAAGTGGAGGGGAAAGGATATAAATACTTTCTTCACTTCCAGTGTAAATAAGTAACTTGGTCCTAAATAGCTTCCAATCAATTTCTTGAGAGAAGGCTTTTCCCTCTGCCCTATCCCTTGCAGCCTAAAAGAGAGAGGTATCCTGGTAAGAAGCATGATTCTTTCCTCTTCCTATTAGCAAGACCACATCTGGATTTCAACTGCAGTGAGTATATTTGCAACATAGGGTTCCATAAGAAAACAGTTATTTCCTCATTTTGAACTTCCATCCACTTAAGTTTCAGCAGAAACTATTCTGCTAACCCTATCTGAAGCCTGACAAGCAGCTGATCTAGAGTCAATTACAAAGTATCTCAGTAATTAGAATCATTAAGAATTCCTTGGAAATGAGCTAAAGTGAGATGGTCTTTTCAATTAGCCCAGAAACAGCTTACTGATTATCCAGTGCCTCCACAATGTTATCAAATCACTGAGTTGGTCTTGTGCCACTTCTGGACAAATGGAATAAATATAAATTACAGTTAAATACATTTACTTGGTTTTCTCCACCGTGTCTTTGCCAGAGAGAAGCAACCCATTTCCAGGATGACACGGACCCTGACCCAATGCCAATTTAAGTCAAATCATGGATAGGCAGAGTAATCTGTAGTATGTTTTGCTGACACCTCTGCTCTCAACACTGGCTACCATCTCTTTCAGTATGTTAATCTAAATTTGGCCACCTCCTTGTTTATCCAAAACTCTTTATTTTCATTATGTTGTACTGATGTCCAAAAATCACCATGCATGATATCAGTAAGTTTTCTTGATAGTCCTGGTTTTATATTATGGTTTACCATTATTCTCTGGAGACAACTATGCTTCAGCAGCCACAGACTCAGTTGTGTATGCTTTTGATCTTATATAATCTGTCCCTGAATTTATACTAGAGCATGTCCTAATTCAAAATGGTTTTATGCTTTAATTCTAAACCCATACTTTTGTGCCACTTTCTGGTAGCCTTTCAGATTTCTCAAGTGCTCTTTTATATTCCTATCAGTATGATTTAATATAAATATCAGAAGATAAAATTTAAAAATAAAGGTAAACTGCTCTGCTACTTTTTGGGTTACAAGGCTGTTAGCTATATTTAGTGGCTGTCTTTCATACCTTATCTTTTGCTTGTGTTCAGTGAAAAACATTTTTAAACCTGGTTTTAACATTACTTGATATGCTGTAGATAAATTGACTCTGTAAATTTTATTTCTCTTGATACTTTAGAACGTAAATCTTTCTGGGTTTAGAATGATCTACCTACAGCTAGGATTTCTGATCATTCTATACTCCCCTAAAAATCCTCACACTTGCACCAGGGTAGGAACAAAAATAATTGGAAAGTCCACTCATTAAATTAAGAAAAGTGAAATTAGTTTGTGATTTTGGAATTCTTTTAGTTGTCTTTCTAGAGATGAGCAGAACTCCTCAGTCCCTGGGATGACCCTATGACATACAGATATGGTACCTTATGTTACCCTTAGTTTGGTCTTTGAATCTTGCATTGAACCATATCAGCATAAATGGTAAATACATAGCTTTCTATTCTTCTCATTTTTGTACTGAACATGTGTTGTGCAATGCTCCAATCCAACCTTACTTATATGTCAGTTTCTGTCAATTAACGAAGGACCATTTCCTGTGTAATGATAAATAATATCAGCAAACAGTTAACCCCTGTATTGCATTTTGGCTAAGTACAGACATACAAAAAGCCAGAGGCAGAATCGATCAAACTTACGAAGGCATTGTAAACAGCGTAGATTAGTTCAGGAGTGACCAGAACACAAGCTTACCCTTTGGTAGGCAGGGTGTGGGGGAGAGGAGCATGCAGGATGCCTGCACTGGCTGAAGCCAGCAGGTGGGGAGCACTTCTGCACTCCTTCCAGCAGGCTCCCTGGGCTGCCAAGCATCCAGGCCACCCCTGATTTGCTGCTGGGCATGGCTGACCACCCCTCCTTCCCCATCCTCTGTCATTGTCAGCCACAGGCATCTGTCAAATGCAGGCACACAGCAGACAACCATGCTCACCTGTCCCCTGCAGCCTGGTCATGCACCATGGGACTGTGTTCATTTGTGGGGCCATGGGGGTCCCTGGGTGGTCTCCCATGCACCCACCCAGGGACCCCAGGCTCCCATAAGGGGGCACAGCCCCAGGGAGCTCAACCAAGCTTCAGGGCACAGCAAAGCATGCCTTCCCCTGCTGCCGCATCATCATCATCATCAGCCATTGTGGTGACTTGGCTCTATGAGAGCCCAGGGATTGGGCTAGCTGGGCACTCAACCAGAGCAACCAGGCACAGGACAAGTGTTAGTGTGCCTCCCTGTGAGGGAAGAGTTGTGGGAAGCCAGAAAGGAACCTTGGATGCCAAAGGACTGCAACCTCATTGAATCAATAGGGGATCTGGTTCAGAAATTAAATGTACCAATCTAACCTAAATCAATTATGTTTAAGTGCATGTTGATCCAGGTCTACCAGGGTTCACCATTTTTAAGCCAGTCTATGTAGACTAAATTTCTGTACTGTTACAGGTGTAGACCAGTTTCATGCATATTTAACATGAAACATCCCCTTTCAATTTCCTGCATAAAGTGAGTCTATTTATATATGCTTTAAAAACTAAAATGAATTGATTACTGTGCCACTATTCCTCTGAAAGGTAGAAACATAAGGTTTGAGATAAATTTGTATTTGGCAAATGCTAGCACAGAAATCCATTAAAATCTTTTGAACACCATTTGGGTGTAGGGGTTTGCCTTCCTGGGTTCATTGAAGAATCGGGGACTGCCTCCTGCCTAAGTCAAAGCTGGAAAATAACATTTAAAGTCATTTACTGGGACATTTACTGGGATCTAGGCTTCTGTGAACAACAGTGAGCCTTCACATTTTGTGTGTGTTGGTTGCTGTCCAAACAACATTTCTGAGAGTGACAGATAGTCTGCTTTGTAAGTCGATAAAGAAAGCTTAAGGACTTAAGGGGCTCTGGTCTTCCAAAAGGTCTCTGTCAGTTGTTCTGTTATTGAAATCTGAATTACAAAGGCAACTGAGAACACAAATTCATACTTATATTATGCTTTGTGTACTATATGCAACTGGTGGTTGTATATTCTATTAGATAATCACATGTTATTAAATGCTTTCTGGAAGAGAGCCCAGAATGAAAAGTGAAGGGAAAAGTGAGCTTTGAAAGAATAAATTGGGGATAAGAAATGAGTAAGCCTCAAGTTTTAATTCTATCACTGACTCTGTCTGCTATTGGGCTACACTGTTAATTTTATTGATGTAGAAAAAATGGGGATTATACTTACATACCTGATAAAAGCATTATGAGGGTTAATGGAAGAAGTAACTATTGTGAAATGTTTTGTGCATTATAAATGCTGTGTAAATGAGGAATATTATAACTACCCAATCACAAAACTTACATGTTAATCTTACTGCAAAAATGACTTTACAGGATACAGTTTAATGGTGCAGAATATTAAACGATGTTATCACTTGTCTACCATTTTCTAGTAACATATATTACTGTACAAAGGTTATAAGCAATTCATTGCTTGTATTAAAGAAAGTAATCTAATCTATGAACATCCAAACAACATTCTTGCAGTAAAGGCTGCCCTCTTTAGCAGACAACTGAAAAAGATTAACTCTGTCAAAGAAACTGCTTTAGAGATATTCACAGCATTTAAATGTAAAGATATTTTCTGTAGAAAGGTAGTGAAGAAACAGGTATCAAGAACCAAACTGTTAAGTAACAGAGGAAGAATGGCACAAACCCAGAACTACTACACTCTGCACAAACTGACCAAACAGAGAGGAAAGCCATGTAAGTTCAGGAGTATTTATAGCTAAAAATCAGTAGAGTCTACCCAAACATCTCTTCTTGCCCATCTCAGATAACTGATATTTTTTTAAATAAAGAAATATTTAAGTTACACCTCAAAAACAAGAAATGGCCTTATCAAGGTCCTGCTACATGTTCAAATTAAAGCTTGATAGAAACCAGCTATAGAGTTGTTACACATTTTCAGGCACTAACTTTATAGCTGTTTGGCTCTTTTTATAGTTGGATAGTCATTTTTATCATGTGACAATTACTTTGCATGTGTAGCTGGTGTAAATTTAGTGTGTGATTAACCAGTTAATAGTGTGACAGTTACTTTGCACTTGTGGCCAGGCTTACTTTGCAGGTGTGGCCAGTCTAAATTTATTGCACAAGTGACCGGTTAATTGAATAATTGTAATGTCTAGCAGGGGCCTAAGCATCCAGATCTCAGAGAAATATTTAATCAGACCCATTTTTATTATTGCTGTAGTATACAGCATCACCTAACCCCCCACCTCCCTCTCTCCCCCCATGCTGTCCCCCAGCTAAATGAGACAGGCAAAGAGCAGAAGGGGAAAAAAGTGTGAAAGCAATACAGCAGTAGTGGCAGAGCCAGGAATAGCGCTCAGGGTTGGTGCCTCCCAGTACACAGCTCTGAAGTACACAATCACCCCAATGTACAAAATTAGACATCTGAGCAAAACTTGTTGCAAAAGTATGTAATGAATAAACCCTTTTTCTAAATTGGCAAAATTCAGGGTTTGTTATTCTACTCTTGGATTTATTTTTAATTTGGTATCAAAACCCTCTTCTGCTGGTTCCTCCCAATATCCTTCAGGCACTATAACTTCTGCATAACTTCTGTGGAAGATTACAGACTTTTTTCCTTCCTCCTAAAACCATGTGCATATTTAAGTGTTAAGGGACCTAAACTTTAGGGAGTGGTTAAAATTCAAAAAGGTAATTCAAGTAGGGGAAATATTTTTAAGCATCTGTGTGTGCATGTAGTCACTTGCAGGTTCAGGTACCTATTCTTCTACCCCTATATGGAAGTTCTATATAGAAGAAGAAGAAAGCTAATAATTTTTTTAAAACATGCTATAAGTGTTGACAAAATGTACTGGATATTAGTACTGTTCCTTATTTTGGTTAAAAAATGCTGGTTGTGTTAGACCATGAAGAGTAAGCATTACAAATTAATAAACTTGGAGAATGCTAAACATATTTCTAATACACAGAACCATGAGAAAGTTAAGTCTGGAAAAGGATAAAACAGTCTTTCAGTAAACATGAAAAAAACATTGAAGTGCATTCTTTCTCAAAGAAGGAAAAATGGCCTGGTGCTAGTACATATAATGTGTAGCTGTACCAGTTTGGGAAGGAATGGATCTGTCTGAACCAACTTATATAATACATATGTGTGTAGGTGTGTATATATTACTCTCTGTTTATATATGCATATACTCATAAGCACTCTCTCACACACTAGCTTTCACCAACATTTAGAAATAAAACTTCTTTTAGATTTTGAAATTTTAGGGTATCTTAGAATACACTGTGCCAGAAATCCTGAAATACCATAAAGCAGGCTGCAGAAATAGTCTTTTCAGATGAAATCAGAAGCAGAAGTATGTCACACAGAAAAGCCTACTCAGACGAGTTTTCTGTTAGGTTTTAACAGACTCAAGTGTTTACTCAGCTAAACATCTGAAGTGGTCTCAGAACTGCAAACCATTTGCAGTTTGCCCATGACTTATAGAAACAAGTCTGGGAAAATCTCTGATACTAAGGCCTGTGTTCACCAAAGTGTGGTATGTTTTTTTTTCCCCTGGGAGAGAGAGATGCCACTTTTCTTTTTATAAAAAATAAGCTATTCTTTAGCTGTATAGGTTGCAAAGAAAGCCTTCAGAAAATGAAATGAGTATAACCAGTGCCTAAACTGGCAAAAAGCCTGAAATAATAGTTGTACTGTCAACGACTGCATTAATTTCAGGTGGTGTTAATCCAGCTGCCAGTTATTATGTTTTCATGTCAGGATTGTTAACTATTTCACTGAACATCAAAAGTATTGAAGGAGGAAAGGAAGTATGATACAACGATGGAGAGTTACACCAGTATTTTTCAAAGTGACTCGAGAGAAAACGCAGGAAGAAATAACTATGGGAAGATTTATTAATGGAATATTTTATTGATAAATAATCAAAACCCTTTAATAAGGTATGGCAGAGTTATGGTACAAAAGCAAGGTATAGTTGATTTCACTTTTCTGAAAGGAAAGTAAATAAGAATTTGTGATTTAAGCAAATGTTCTGCAATGTAGCAGCTTGGGGGGGAACTGTGTTTTTTTCTGAGTATAGTATATGCTCAATTATTAAGAAAGGAAAAGAAGAGTAATTGAGCAGGAGGTGAGGGAAGTTTGGGGAGGGGGCAAAATATTTTCAAAAGTCCTTCACTTACCTTGACAAAAATCCCACATTGAATTATGTACAACATGCACCAGAAGAGAGATTAGCAAACATTATTAGTTACAAAAATCTAAATCCTTCAGTTTTGATCAAAGTTATTGTCCTGGAGAACAAGATTATGCAGGGTACGTTTGCTTTTTTTTTCCCCCCTCAGAAAAGGAAAGCCTGAGGTGAATAGTCACTATCCTACTGCAAGTATAAGAAGGATTTTTCAGAAGTTTTCATAAATTTTAGATGTAAAAGTGTAAAATCACTTTCATTTTCTATATAAAAATAATCCTGTCAGACTAATATGCCTCCTACTCACCAGTCACTACAGTTCTTCAATACATCCTCCCAAAAGATCATTATTTAGCTCAACATACCATGAATGGTTAAGACATGTTATAAAAAGTTTTCAGCACAAGGCATAACGAAGTAAGGAAAATGCTGAATATTTTTGAAAAACTATCAGGATCAAACAAATATACCACTAAGGTATATTTATTTAGATATATCTGTCTACCCAGAATGCTCAATATATGGATTCAAAATGTATATAGGTGACTTAAGTCACAGGAAAACCAAGGGGCTACTCATAGATTCATAAACTATAAGGCCAGAAGGGACCTCAGAAGATCATTGGGTCCAGCCCTCTGCACCAAACAGGAAAGACAACTGGGAGGGTCAGGTAACCCCAACCAGGTGACTCTTCCTGCTCATTCATAAAATACTTAGATATTTAATTACTGTGGGACAAAAGCTGTGAGTTATATGCCTGCAAAACCCTATTTTCAAATAGATGGACTTTGATGTATTGGCAATCCCATTCACATTACTGAGGACAGCATTTTCTATCAAATTACTTTTCACTGTGGACTAGCTGCTAAATACTGACAGTGACATTGTCTTCTTTCCAAAGTACTGTGTGCAAATGATATAATCTTGCTAAAATATGACATGAATGGCACCATGGGCTATCATTTTTCAAGTCTGAATTTCCATTTGGGCAAATGCAGACTTTATTCTCAGTAGGAGGTTTTGTTTTCTTTTTTTTCAACTCCCATCTCTTCACTAAATCTCTCCACCTCTTTCCACTAACTTGTCTATACAACACTTTATGTTGTATGGATGAAAATGCTACATCAGAACAGTCTTATTATTTCATTATTATTTATGTTGAAATCCAATTGCATCATATTTCATCCAGATTCCTAAAAAAAAAATGCACAGCCTGATTTGGAGGTGTCCAGAAAGAAGTCTGCCTCTGTAAAGTGAACTCATAGTTTACAAATGCATTGTCCAGTATTTCGTCATCCAAAGCATTTGCTGCCAGTCTGTATACATCACCAAAGTAGGTCAGGCATGCATATCTGAGACAGATACTTTTTCAGCATACAATTTTCCTTTAGTAAATATAGTTAAACAATGTGTGGGCTTGGCTGTCATACAAGCTTGCATGTAGAAGTGACATGTTGTTCTAACAGCAAAATGCAAGAAGTAACTACACTTTCTAAGAACAGGGAGAAAGGTTTGATACACTGGGCATGTCCCCACAAGTGGAAACATGAATTCCCTGGGCACAGATAGCAGCAGCATATATTTGTGCCACTGCTACTTGTCCCTGGGGAATGCTCCTGCTCTTGCACTCTGGCACACAGCAAGTTGCCCCAGGTGGAGAAGTAGAAGATAAGACCAGCACCTGGGCTGGCCCCAGGAACCTTACCTGGGCTTCTGAGGGCCTCCCAGAGCTCCAGCAGTGGCCATCTATGCACACAGAGCCTGGCCAGCAGTTGGACTATGGCTCTGACTGGCCAGGCTCCGGTTTCAGGTGGTGCATGCTGCCACCACATGCACCACCCCACTTTTTTTTTGGCATGGCACACCACACTGCAAATTAGCAGCATGGTGAATGCCTGCATGTGCAGTGCATACAGTTAGCAGCTGCAGGGTCTGCAGTGACACAAACTGCATATGTGCACTTGTATGAAGGTACTCACTGAGGGCTTAAAAAGAATTTAGTGTGTTATTTTCAAAATCACTTGAGTCACTTAAAAGCATGAGTTCCACTTAGTTACTTTTGTAAACCCTATCCTTCCTCCTTAGGGAAAATGGCAGATTGATAGACTGGTAACTTGGATCCTTAATTCACTGATCAAATACAACTCTACCTGGGACAATTAAAAAAACCCATACTGCCTCAGTACTATGTTTCAACCCTGATCTTGAGAGACCAGCTCTAGGATTAAAAGAGCAATTCATTTTCTATATCTATTCAGTCTTCAGCCACTTTATTGACACCCATAAGGATGTCATATCTTGGTAGTTTTTAATGTGATAAACAACTATCCAGTGGAGACTAGAGTTAAAAAAGCTACCAAACTCATCTAAAGGTTGTCTTCATATTCCCATGTTTGTTTGCCTCTAGGAATTAATAGAGGAGCCCTGTTCTTCTCATCAAGTAAAGCTATTATTGCCTTAGAATGGAAAGAAGGAAAAATGGAAAAAAAGAAAAGAGATGAAGTTCAAATTAAGGGTCATATATCAACATCCTTTATTCTGACTGTTCTCCGAAGCCACAATGTCAGAAATATACTGTATACTTAGATAAGCGATTCCTGTAATATACCCATAGTGAGAACTGGGTAGCAAAGCAATTTTGTTTGAATGTCCCCTGCTGTTGCAAGAAATATAAAATTGCTTTGGCGGTAGAAAGGAAGAGGAGAAACATATTTGACATCATTTCAGAATTCTGGCATATAATGAGTGGTATCCTGCCACAGGGTTAAATTCTGTCCCAAGATGCTTGTGGACAAATCCCACTGTAGTCAATAGGAGTCAGATGCAAGTGTCTGAAGCAGAGTTCAAAAGATCAATAGAGAAAGATGTTACAGGCCTTCTTAAGGCATTACTTTACATATGGAGCCTTTTAGAAAACAAATATAAAACATACTGTCTTAATGAACCTGATTTATGGAATTCTACAGAACTATGTCTACTTGCTTAATATAAATAACAAGCCACTAGGTTAGTACTATAACATTTTAAAGAGCAATATACTTCCTACTGAACATTTCCCAGAAATTTCATAGAAGATTATGAAGGGGTTATTTGAGCCAAATGAGAAAGGGGGATAAAGCAATCTTGGTCTTTAGGGATTATGCTTATATGATTCACCTTTAGAGCAGTTTATCATGCTGCAATGTATGCAGCTGATTTATGCACATATGAAAAGCAAAGATTTTGGGGTGATATCTTTCATTGAACCAACTGCATACAACTGTATGCCAACTTTTATTGTACAGTTGTCCCAATAAAAGATATCACCAAAAAATACAACCTTTGCCCCTCACATAATTCTTGAGTCATCGCAGCTATAACATCACTGTAATACTGCCATACTTATTCACATATGAAATATTAGTTAAAAGTAGTATTTAGAAAAGAGATCTGGAGACAGTGTTGATACCTAAGGTTGTAATGAAGGGTGAGCAAATGTATTTACATCTAGTAGCATCTCCTTTCTTGGCGTGGATCAAGTGGTAGCTGTAACGCTTGATTTTTTCTGAGCACTCCTCAGCTTGAGAAAAAAATTTCTGAAGACCCCTCAGCTGAAGCTGGGTGGATAATATATTTTTTGTTTTTGTTGTTTAGCCACCAAATGAGAAAGATGGCCTTGTTGGCCATCTTACTCAGCAAGGTCTCAGAGGTAATAACACTCAGAGGCAATAGCCCAAGCAAATTGAGATGGCTGAGCCCCAAGATATGACATGGATAGAACTAATGAACTATCCCCTGACCATACGAAAGGGTAGAACCACAGGTCCATATAGCAGTGCAGGGCAGGCAGCTCAGTAATTAATGGAAAGCTGTGAACTGGTTAGTCGTGTGTGTGGGGGGGAGGTATTGCATGATGCTGTTGTAAACATTAGTGTAAACCTAAAAATTTGCCGTGTTTCTAAACATCATTCATTTTTATCAGGAAAAAGTAGAGCTCTGCAATTTGCATTGTTTCACATATTGATGGATTTTTAAGAGTTCAAGTGATCAGCACCTCCAGGAAGAGCAAAATATTCTCCTTGATCTTCTAATGATTTTCATCACAACCTTGTTTCAGATTATGCTCCCCTCTCAATGAGGACTCTGACCTCTCCTTGAAGTTTGCAACATGTCCTCCTAATCTTGTTTTAGATGTACATTTTTCTTCCTTGACACACATATTGTTTGCAGAAGTCACGTGCATGTGTGTGAAGTAAAAGCTCTGTTGATTTTATTTTTCTGTAATTCCTTACATTTCCTTCTAGATTTAGGCATTTTATAATTTCCAATTTACTTAAAAAAAACTCCCAACCTAAAGTATGAAAGGTTTGAAGACACTGTGGGATTTTGGAATTTGCTAAACTGAGCACACCATCTGATTCCCTTGGTTCTTGCTAAATATATTTCTAAAAATAATCTTTATTCTTTGCCCATATTCCCTCTAAAAGCTTTGAGCCAACACTAATACACATGTTTAAAAAAACGCTTTTCCTTCTGTCTTGCCACCTCTTTCCAACCATGCAGTCTGACTTTTGTTGCCCATTTTCAGCCTCAGTTCAAAGAAATACTTCCAAAAAAAGTCCCACCTTTCCCCAGTTTTTCTTTCAAGATGCCTGCTGTTCCTTCACACCAAGTTGAACTGATTGTTTCAGACCAAAACCAGACCAGACTGCTTAGTGTGGATGTCAGCAACCTCTCTGTTACACCTGGCTAAAACAATCAGATAAATTCACAGTGAAAGAGGAAAGCAAACTGAACATGAGCCTAACAGGGAAATAAATAGGGTTGTCCACATGCTTTCTGTGACCCTTGGGGCTTTTTTGCCAGACTATGATTCTCAAGCATAAAGCTCACTGAACTCCTCTGTGAGCATATATGTGTATTCAGCAGGAGTAACACCACTTGCCCCAGTACAGAAAGCAGAATGTTTAACATTTGACAGTTTAGAGCTTCTCCAACTTGAAGACAATTCGTAAAATGTACTCTGGCAGACAAGGTTCTTTGGGTGAATCTGATATCTTTTATTAGACCAACTTAAATAGTTGGAAAAAAATTTTAAGCAAGCTTTCAGGTTTAAAAACTCTTCATCAGGCTGAGGTAGTCTCTGCAGTTGGTGTGTGCTCTTCCTGGATGGAATGAATAGTAAAGAAGCCGGAGGCTGGGCTGGTATGCATGCAACACAGGGAGTCAGTGAAAATGTAAACTGAGAAGTCAGTGGATAAGAGACAGGCTGGGTGTGGGGGGAAAAGGGGGCTGAATAGTGAAGAGGTACCTGGGGAGTCAGATGTCAGGCAGGTTATAAATCCAATGTCTATATTTAGTCCATGATTTTTAGTATCCAGGAGGATGATGAAGTGGAGTTCATAGGCTCGTCTCTGGGAAGTGTTTTGTAAGTTTCCTTTGAGGATCAGGACTGAGAGATTGGAGAGTGGTTTTCTTGTAAGAAATGTGCCCCCACAGGTAATTGGGTATTCTTGTCTTTGATAGATATCCGGTGTGCATTCATTCTGGTGCGCAGTTGTTGTTTGGTCTCTCCTACATATTTTCCATCAAGGCATTTGGTGCATTGAATGAGATGTATTACATTTCTGGAGGTGCAGCTGTAAGATCCAGGAATGCTGATGGCTCCATTGTGGGGTGTAGTAATTGTGGGGGTGCTGGAGATGTGTTGGCAGGTTTTGCATTTCTTGTCATGGCATGGTCTGGATCCTTTTGGTGTATTCTGGGCCTGAGGAAGTTTGCTTCTGGTGATGAGGTTAGTGCGGTTCAGTGCTTGTTTGAAGGCTAGGTTGGGTGGCTCTGGGCAGATCTCTTTAAGAATAGGGTCTCTTTCTAGTATGGGTTGCAATTGTTTGAGGATTTTCTGTGTGGGTTTGGGGAGGGGTGATATGTCATAACTAGCAGCATGTGATTTGTGAGGGGGGTTCTACAGAGACTTCTTCAGCCTGACAAAGGGTTTTTAAACTCAAAAGCTTGCTTTAAATTTTTTTTTCCCCAACTCTTTAATTTGATCTAATAAAAGATATCAGATTCACCCAAAGAACCATGTCTGCCTATGTCCTTAGATCAACACAGCTACAACCTACATGCTTGTAAAATATAATCTGTATCCCTTGCAATAACAGTTTTAACAACTATGGGCCAAAATTAGACATGTTTAAGTAAATCTCACTATATTCAAGGGTATTTAAAATGGTGTAAATTGCACCTTATCCCAAATATCTCACTGAATAAATTACATTTGTATAGTTTCTCACAAATTCTGGCCTACTTGTTAATGTATAAGTTAAAACCCTTATAACCTCTAAATTTGCCTAACTGTATCTAAGAGTGTCAAAGCTGATGTAAGTTACATACAGAACCTATATTAAACCAGCTGGAATTCTTAGAGGCTCTGTCTACATTATAAATACAATAAAATTACATTAGAGAAATTTCTCACATTTCTTCATCATATTGTAAACATACTTCAAATCTATAATGTAGACTTTTCCGTAACTGTGTTTTATAATTAGATGAGAAGAGCAAAATATCAGTCTATTTATGAAACTCTGCAATGGTCAAGCCAACATTACAAAGCAGTCCTCTTTGCAACCTTGTAAGGAGACAACTAATTTTTAATGAGTTCCCTTTATATAGCTGTAGATAGGTAGAGCCTAAAATTCACTTATAACATATCTACACAGCCTCCAGACCATATTAGGGAGCATCTAAGTGAAGTATGGGACGTTTGCTCCATGCCCATTTCATCCTGAAACAGATTTAATGCATCAACCTTACAATAACATTGATTGTACACCAGTAAGCTTGCTGTTTTTGGTGTGTTCATTATTAGATGCCTATTTTTGCTCTAAGGGTGTGGACGTATATAATAATTGAGTCATTCCAAAAATGTCACTGATTAGGAACTGGTTCATAATTATATGAAGTGCTGTGGCTTTGAGACACATGGATGAGAGTGAGCACCAAGGCCAGTCTGCCTCAGCAGGTGAGTTGGAGGGCTGTGTTTGCACCAGATGTGTAATGAGCAGTGTTTGTTCCCTAGGTAAACCAAGCAGAACAGCAGTGGATGGGGAAGGTGGGGAGTACCAGAAAGGTGGTGGTTCTGAGAAAAGAGGGGGTGGGGCTATACAGAAATCTTACCCAAACTGGGTACTCAGAACAGTCCCCAGCTGCCACTGCCACAGCCTCAGCATGGTCTGCCCACCCTGGCTTGTTGCTCTTACAGCAGCAGCACAATGTCCGTGCACCCATTGCCATGGGGATGCTTTTGCTGCCAAGGCACAGACTTTATAGGGGTGGATTTGATTCTGCAGCTCCTCTGGGGTAGGGGAGCCCAGCCATGCTTTAGAAGTCCCAGGGGATGGATGACATGTGGCTGTTTCCTCTTTTTTTCCCTAAAACTGAGTTTGGTATTTCAATAGCCTGCAAATGACCACAGCCTGCAAGATGCTTGCCTGCTGTGGGGTGCCCAGAAGTAGGCAGTGCTTGGACCCATGCTTTTGGTTACCAAGGGCAGGACAAGGACATGATGAGAAGCTGCAGTCAATAGGAAGGACACAGCTGGCTGTTAGAAAGATGGCTTTTATTGACCAAGTAGTGCAAAGAAGCTCACCAATAAAAAGTGCCAACAAAAGGAAAAAAAAGGGAACAACAGATGAGCAACAGACTTCTAGGTATGTACCAGAATGGCCAATTGCAATAGTATATGTTTGGGGGAAATGGGTGAGGAGCAATGCAGTGTGGGATTCCTGGAGGAGTGAGCAGACCTGTGTCACAGAATGCTTGCTGTCCCTTCATAACAATAAACCATTTCACAGGAAAGCAATTCAAAATAATATTTGATTTTCCAGGTACAACTTTTGAATCATTCCAGGCAGATTGAAACTATTTTCACAAGCTTGTATGTCTGTCTGTTTCAGGTTTAAAACATGCTTAAATTGTTCCAAGTGTTATGGCAGCTAGCTACCTTACACCTACAACTATAGCACATGTAGAGAGGGTGTGCTGTGCTTCACTGCACTTTCCAAAGGTAGTATAGACTTGTTGTGAGTGCAGCTATGAATTCAGGCTGCCCTGTCCAAAGGAAGGTAATGCTTGTACATACCCATATGAATGAATACTCATAGATGTCAAAGCATTTTAGTAAATCACACACAGCATTATCCTTTACTAACTCATGGCCTTCTTGGGTGTGTGTAAGTGAAATGGGGGCCCTAAACTGAAGTGGTGGGTTTTAAAAAACACTGCTTCAATTTAGGGCTGATAGCCCCCTGTGTTGTGCACACACCCCACTTTTACCTCCCTCTCCAGTAACAGGGAGGGGAGGGTGAGCTGCCAGTGGCCAGAGCAGTCCCTGGGCTGTGGGGTGGCTGGTGCTTCCCTCCATAGCAGCGGCACCCCCCTCTCCACCCAGATGGCACCTGCCCGCAGGCACCCAGCTTGGGTGGTCCCAGGGGGCACCGCAGAGGGAAGCACCAGGTCTCCGCACAGCTCAGGCAGGCAGACAGGCTCCAGGGGAGAGGAGGGGGAGATCAGGCTTGCAGCTTTTCTTGGGCAGAGCTGCTTTCCTGGGCTGCTGCCAGGCTGCCTGCAGGGCTTCCTGCAGAGCCATGGGGTTGCACAGAGCCTGGTGCTTCACTCAATGGCTGTAGGGGCAGCAAACTAAAACTCCTCAAAGGAGTTTTAGTTTGCTGCACCCAAGTCATTTAAGGTGCATTATGTCACTGAATTTCCTACAGTGGCTGGAATTAATGCACAATACGCTGCCAACGTGTGCAAACACCAATACCATTAAAGCAGTGCAAAAGCATTTAGCCGTCTTTAAAGTGCCATGCACACACGCCTCTCATTTTGTCTACATATGGCCCTTGGTGCCAAGTCAAGCAGACACAACAACATAGCACATCATCTTCATTTTCAGCAATAGCTCCGTCATTTCTCCCCTTCCCACTTGCCAGTCTCTAAGGCTAGGGACAGAAATTACAGATAAACCAGTATAAGTGCTCAGAAACTCGTTCAAATATGTAAGACAACAGAAGTTCAGTGCACATAAACAGCATTCAAAATGGCCAAAACCAGTTAAAGATAAATCTGGATGTCCGTAGTATCAGACTTAACTGATTTAGATTAAATCAATTTATTGAACTTCTGTCCCAAATCTCGTCCAGCTAACTCACAGTCCCCCAGCATCCCAGGATGTTTTGTAGGGTGGGCGGGCTAACTTTTTTCCAACATGTGCTCTTGTGCACCCCAGCGTCTGCTTTGGGCTATGGCAGGCATGTGGCTGCATTTCTGGAATCAAAAGTGGATGTCTGTTCACTTGTTTATTGGTTCAATCTACACAGCTTTGACTAACCTACGAAGACTGAATTGATACAGCCTCTGGTTTTCTGACTGTTTGTAGTGAACCTAAGAAACTATTCAAGCAAAATTTCAAAAGTAAAGAAGCATGTAAATACCCTGTTACCTGTCAGCTCTGTGTTCCTGAGGGAGCCCTGGCACCCAGCTTGCTAGACTTACAAAGGACTTTTTCTATCTCCCACTCCCCCCCACACACATCTCATCTAACCAGAACTAAGCAGAAGAAAATTTTAATAGGTACATTCCCCGGTCCCAGTATGGGAGGCCTAATTAAACTTGATTGACTAAAACTTGTTTGCTGGGTTAGGGAATGCTGAGGCACGAAACAGAGTCAGAGGGGGTATGGGTGACATTTGAACAATGGTTAGGGGTTCATCACAACACCCAGCCCATTAGAGCCCTGACCACAAATGCTGTCATACTTTCCCTGAGATGACTGGTGGAAGTCCTCCCCACAAAGTTTATGAACACTCCAAATAATCCCCTTAAGTCTAGTAAAAGACTACAGTAAGATCTGAAGGTTATGCTAATCTGAGGCTTATTCACAACAGGTAAAATACAAAACACTGATGCTGACTTCACGGTGCAAGCATAGCTAGACCATCTGAGAAGCCCTTCGGGTATATCTTCTATATTCATAATAATTTCAAGCTGGGTCCTAGGTGTCTGGTTACTCTTTAAAAATTTATGTTTTTCCTGGGTGTTAATCAGTTTATTGAGATGTTCCAAACCAGATAACCCCTTGTCACTGAAAAAGGGAATTCATTTAAATTGAAACTGTTTATATAACAGGATTTTACCTGTCAATTATGGCTTGGGACCCTCTTGATTTTTACAATTAAAAGAATGCTTTCAAGAGGCTAGACTAAGGGTATAAGAAAGCTGTAAAGCAGCAAACAGTGTGCTTCAAGAGGGAGAAATCTCTTTGACACCATCCACTGTTGTTCTTGAGAGGCTGGGATAAACAGATTGTCTCTTTCCATCGCCTGTTTAACCTTCAACAATTGTGCTAGGAACTTTGTCTGTCAACAAAATACTGGAGTGCCTTGGAAGGTGGTATCCCAGCTCTTGCTGTCTCTCTTTCTCCCTCTTTCTCTCTCTCTTTTTCTTTTTCTCTCTAGGCATAGCTTTCTGAACCTGAATTTTATTAGTTAAGCTTGAGCTAGGTTTCCCCAAATACTCAATTAAACAAGGGTGATATCGTAATTGTTTTTGTTTGTTTTCCCTTGCATGTCTATTACTACTAGTACCATCATGAATTTCATATACTTAGCAATAAATAACTTTTATAGTCAAACTGATGGTAACCAGGTGAATTTTTCCTTCTCTACTTCCCTTTCCACACTTGCTGTGCAGCAACGCTTCTTTTACCTTAGCCAAAGATCCTTGTAAAGCCCAAAAATACTGTGGGGTCTGCTCATCAAGAGGCTACCACTACTAGGCAGTTAGGGCAAAAGATTGGGGCGTGCTGAGTTTGAGACCTATATAAGGGGATTAGCTTGTCTGATTGACCGAGTTTGGCTCACACATGCCCTAATTAATTGAATGCTGGCCCATGAGAGTGTCAGCTGGACACCCAGATGGATTCAGAGGTATTCTGTTCACTTGTGTGCTTGTGTCTGACTGCATTTTACTGTTGCCCTGATGAACTGATTCCTGGCATATAAGGGTGTCAACCTGTACATGCTGATCAACCTGGCCAGGTCAGGCATGTCACGTTAGTGTGTGTGTGTGTGTGTGTGTGTGTGTGTGTGTGTGTGTGT
>NW_017729033.1:80963373-80967503 GCF_001723915.1 Gavialis gangeticus | reverse complement strand
GTGTTTGACTGATGTGGTGGCTGGAGGAACCCAACCTCATTAAAACTGAGTCCTGCAAGAGAGCTCCATTGGGGGTGAGGACTTGCAGAAGGGAGAAATACAGCTCCATATAGAAACACAAGTAACACAAGAGCACATTGATAGAATTACAAAGACCCTAGAAATGTACCACTAATAAGTGAGCACACCCCACACCTCAAAAGGCCTCCCATTAGTTTGTTGTTTTTTTTTAGGTCTTCTGGTTAGCCACTGGAACCAGCATGGTATTTTACTCCAAAAGAACCTTACATTTCTTATCAGAGAAAGATTAGTAAAGTGACATGCTGACATGGACATGTGCCAAAAGTCTGCCCCTAGCACATGGAAACTAATGTCCTAAGAATAGCTGCCCAAGAGCAGCCCACCAGAAGATTTTCAGGTTTGGAGTGTGTCAGCAGAAGTCTGGGACTGATTCATCCATTCCAGAACATGCTGGATCAGCCAGAGGAAGCTGCGACTGTGATATATACATGCCCGCTGAATTTGTAACTATTCCAGGACTAGTGATTACAATTTAGCCTGTATATTGTAATCTTTACTAACTGTTCAGGCCTGGAGAAATTGTTGTTTTTTTTAAAAAAAAGCAATTTTTGCATTACTTTTACTGCATTTGAAATTATTGGAGGCTGGAGAAGAAAATTAATGAATTATTGTTCAATTCCTCTGGCAACAAAAACAATACAGGTATACTCTACTGGATGCTGGAGAGAATTTGAAAACTGCAAGCTCTACCAGAAAGCAAGTTCTGTGAGGAAAACAGAAAAAAAAAGCTTGTAATATTTTACAAGCCTGCAGCAACTCATCCTACACACGTAAATAACTCCTCTGTGCTGAAGAGCTGAGTCACTACTTTTTCCAGCAACAATTCTTTGTAGCAGCAACCAAACAGAGCAATATGCTCTCAAGCAAGATGATCCAAAGTGTTCAATAATATTCAGTTCATTAATTAGTAGAGCTATTGGAGGTACTGAGTGATCACCCTTCTAGAACCTCCAGGTTGGGCATGTAGAAGGAAAATAAGTCTTCTAGGTAGCCTCTGTCTATATATTTCTTACACAACTTAATGCATAAACATCACCAACCCATTACAGTTAAGAAATGAGGAATTTTAAGGGCTATTAAACACTCTGCAAATAGATCAGCAGAAAGTTATTCAGCACAGGTGTTCCTATAATTAGGCTACATTGGAAAAATGCAGTGTTCAATGATCCTTTTATTGTGCCCTTCTCCCTGTGTACAGATGAGCATTATCAGTTCAGAATTGAACCAAACCTTTGTTCAAACTCAAGATAATCTTGGGGGAGCGGTGTCAAATCAAAATTTAAATATTATTTTCCATTTCATTTCTCTTTGTATTAATGGGCACCAGTATTTTTAAAAACAGAAGTGCAAAGACATTGGTAAGGAATAGCCTTTTTTACAGTGACACCTGACCTGAATGGAAAAAGGAAGTGATAGAGATCTCATGATTTCATAAAGTTTTCCAAATCAATCTTATTGGTCCAAGAAGTTCAAATAATCTTCTGAACTCTTTTGGTGTTACTAGGATTAAATCTTTTTGTATTTTGAATATCAGTACAACTTATGGGGATTTTTACACTTGGAAAATGGGCAATGTAAGTTTTTTACCATCCTTGCATCCAACAATAAACCTCAGGCTCAAGGCATATAATCCATGTGGTATTCATTACCACTAGTTACCATGTGGTCTTGGTATACCAGCAAATTGGTGTCTGGAGATTGTGCTTGTCCCCAGTATGGAGACTGGTGACATTTCCAAAGGATTTAAAAAAGGGCTTCCATCCTATCAGCTGCACTTATTACATTATTACTATTATTTATTTTCTTAACAGCAGTGTATATAAGTGTTGTCAAAAATATTAGATGTCCTCTGCCTGGAGGAGTTTTGAGAATGTGCATTATCATGCTGGTGATAGGATTGTTAGTAGTTTTATTTAGTCAAGTGAGTAGCTATGTCTAGCAAATTGTTAAAGAATTGTGAGATTATGGGATTTAGGGCTGTAAAGGTTTAGCCAACGTACATAAATGTTTCATTCTAGAAGATATTGTGTGAAAGTGAATACCCACATGATAGACTGGAGAGACTTTCATTCTTTGTTTTGTAGTTCAGTAGGAGTTATTGTAGGCGGTTTGTTTGAATGTCTAATGAACAGGTTTTCTAGCTATTAGTGGATTATGTTATCTGTAAAGTGGCACATACATCAGTAACTGCAAATATTTTACAGGTGTGCATCTACTTTTCCAAAAACTATATTGAAGACATTGAAAATAGTTGGACAAAGCAATAAAGACAAATAGAAATGAACCCCAGCAGAAATTACAAATTCCAATGGTCCAAATTTGAAGATCAAAGAGAGAGCTCAGTATTTTGGACCTGTGTCTGAAGGCAAAGCATCAGATTGTGTCCTCATGATGAAACCAGTTTAAGGACACTCGGAAAGAATAAATTACACTAAGAGCATCTTTACATGTACTCTGGGGTGGGGGAAGCACTTTAATGAGAACAGCTTTCTGGAGCCATTCTAATTAAGAGACCCACAGCATCTCATGTATTCAGTTGCCCCGTGCTTCAAAAAGGTGGTAGGGGTGCTTTACTTGTTCAGACTTTTATTTAAGGGCAGTTAAATCACCCTTGCCGCTATTTTGAAGCACTGGGACACTAAATATATGTGATGCCAAGAGTATTGGAGCATGCTAATTAGCATGCTCCAGCAGAATCAATTCAGTCTGTTCTGATGCATGCCAATTTGCATGCGTCAGAGCAAGCATCTAGCACAGGAATATGTGTATATTCTCCACATGGAGACTACTTTCTATTGTTTCTGTGTTTTCCATCTTTAGCAAAAAGAAAATCTGATACATATTCAAGTGTGACAGGATGAAATCTAGGGTGGTTTCATGAACTGTGTAGTAGATTTCAATAACGAAGCCCTGTCTACATGTAGATGTGGGACAGAAGTTCAATAAACTGATTTAACCTAAATCAGTTAAGTCTGATACTACATCCATGCAGGTTTATCTTAAATTGGTTTCAACCATTTTAAAAGTGGTTTCTATGCACTGAACTTCTGTTAAACCCATTTCTGAACCAGTTTGAACCAGTTTCTGATCCTACCAGTTTATGTGTAATTTCTGTCCCTCACCTTAAGGTGTAAACAATGAGTAATTTTCTAGAAGACCTTTCTTGTACAAAACTAGTATGACAGAAGAATGAGAGGTTTCCACACACACTGTAGGACCCACCCACTGAAGAACAAGACTATCTGGTATTTTGATCACATCAACATAGCTACACTGGAGCCAAGATACCATGGATTCTCCATGGATATTCCTGCTGCAGCAGTCTTTATAAAGGCATAGAGGGGGCGTAGGAGTGAAGAGCATACAGACTTCAAACCAATATAGAGTTTTCATAGACATTAGGGCTGGAAGGGACCTCAGAAGATCATTGAGTCCAGCCCTCCACCCGAAGGGCAGCAAGTCAGCTGAGGTGATAGGATCCCATCAAGATAAGCATCCAATTTACTCTTGAAGGTGTTCAATGTAGGTGCTTGAACCACCTCTGATGGCAGGCTGTTCCAGACCTTGGGGGCTCGGACAGTAAAGAAATTCTTCCTTATGTCCAGCCTGAAATGGTCTTGCAGTAATTTATAACTGTTCGACCTCGTCATCCCTTGGGGTGCTCTGGTGAACAAATGTTCCCCCAGATACTGATGGTCACTCCTGATAAACTTATAGGTGGCCATCAGATCACCCCTTAGCCTGCGCTTTTCCAGGCTAAAGAGCCTCATAGTTCTCAGCCTATCATCGTAAGATCTGTTTTCCTGACCTCTGATCATGTGCATGGCTCTTCTCTGGACTCTCTCAAGCTTCTCCACATCCTTTTTGAATTGTGGAGCCCAAAACTGGATGCAGTACTCCAGCTGTGGCCTCACCAAGGCGGAGTACAAGGGGAGAATGATGTCCCAGGATTTGCTTGAAGTGTTTGCAGGGTCAGGTTTTAAATTCCCTTTCCCCTTTTATTCGTTTTTATTTTTTTTTAATTTACATTTTGCTTAATGCATTTTCCC
>NW_017729033.1:80956858-80958373 GCF_001723915.1 Gavialis gangeticus | reverse complement strand
TGAAGTGTTTGCAGGGTCAGGTTTTAAATTCCCTTTCCCCTTTTATTCGTTTTTATTTTTTTTTAATTTACATTTTGCTTAATGCATTTTCCCTATATTAACAGAGAAAAAAAATAGCACTCAGACTAAGAACATGTATAATGAGTTTCAGTGTAGAGATTTTATGCCCATATATTAACACCTGGAAACTGTGTTTAGTGAAAACAAAAGCATTCAAGTGTGACATTCAGGTATGACAGGGTGAAATCTAGTGTGGCTTCCAGAACAGTGTGGTATATTTCAAGAACAAAGGCTGGTCTACACTTAAGACATAAATAATGAGTAATTTTCTAGAAGCCCTCTCTTGTGCAAAAATGTTGTGACAGAAGAATCAGGTCCATGGATACCCATAGTTGTGATTTTATTAAGCTGTTAATATCAGAATATGGCAAAACATAAATACAATGAAAATGGAAGGTATGGTAAGGGAAAAAAATAATGGGGAAAATATTCTCTTCAGTTAAAGAGAAAAAAGTTAATAATCTTCCTGAGATAATATGAGCACTGTTAGCAACATAAAACATGATTACTAAATCTGCACCTGGTGTGTAGTATCTGTTTTGTAAATTCTAGGGCATAAAAACATGTTATTTCCTGCAAAAGTACGTATGAAATTTAACAAAGCAGCTAGCATTTCAAGACCAAAATAGTTTTCAGGGAACTGATGACTCATATTATTTATTATCCCCAAGTCACTTGGCTTCATAAAAGTCTCATAAAGGTTTTCATGGAAGCACAAAATTTTTATTTAGTTTCTATTCTTACTAAACGAAGCAGTTCATAGTCTCACAGCACAGATATATTGGTCAGAACTCAAAACACTAGGGGTTTGATGGGGAGGAGGAAAAGAGAAAGAGAAGAAAGGAACAATGAGGAGTCTTCAAAAATTAAACAATTTTTCCTTTCTATAGGTCATGAAAATAGAACCTTGAATTCTGATTAAATAAATGCATTGTGCTTACAAGGATATTCACTGCAACTTGTGCTCACTCAGTGCACATGCACACAAAAATTATATTACCTTTGCACAGTCGAAAACATCAGCAGTTCGGGTCACTGCATACCTAGGCGCTTGCTTGCCTGGGAACGGTAGAGGGGATTCCTGATTGGACAAAGAAGCAAAAGAGAATGCCTGGCAGGTAGAGGAGGGAACTGCTGTGGGGCTTTGTTTCAAAATCCCCATTTAAAAGGTGTGTAGAGATCATGTCTGGAAGAGAAGAGTACTCTGTGTGTCTCCCTTCTGCCATTGACTGGGCTGTGTGGATGATGATCAGGAACTATTTGCCTGTTTTGTCTAACCTTACTAAACCTGAGGGCACCGGGGCATAGAGCCCTGTAATTGCCTCATCATCCTTGCCTATCAGTGCTGTTTGTAGAATTTGAAAGGCACTTTTAAGCTGCTCTGGGAATAACTGCTCACTAGATTTGGGAAAAACTGAAGGGTAAGGCTGGGGGGGTTGTCCACTGGCGGGGGTG
>NW_017729033.1:80956436-80956847 GCF_001723915.1 Gavialis gangeticus | reverse complement strand
TGGGGGGGGGTCGAAAGGTTAAAAATAGAAGTCAGAGTTGGAGGCAGGGGTAGAAGAGCACAGCCTTGGGGCGGAGGTCAACAGCTGGGCTTTCCCAGTGTGGGGCTATGATCCTAACACATACAGGCATTCGATAGATTGGTTTAACTCATTCCCAGTCTAATTAGTTTACCTCCTCAGGTGAACTTAGATTGCACCCATCATTTCTTGCTTTATTTAACCTTCCTGACCACTCATACAATTAGGGATTTAGATCGGAGTAATCCTAGTTAGATCTGTCTAAATGTAACTTCCGTGTGTACCCTAAAAGTCCAACTCTGGATACTGTTAATAACATGAAGACCATTTAATTAACCTTGCACTAGACCCAAATAAATCTCTGTTATTTTGGTTGTACTATGTATATCAGTA
>NW_017729033.1:80947140-80951436 GCF_001723915.1 Gavialis gangeticus | reverse complement strand
TCCCTTCCTCCACCAAGTTAAACGGAGTCTGAAATTTAATTAACTCTTTCCTAGTGTCTGTGTTTAGTTTTCCTATGTGGCCTGATCAAAGTATACAAACTGAAGTGTAACACATGGTTTGTTTGTCTTTGTGCAAAGATGTATCCTTCTAAAATAACGAACGGCATGGAACAAAGGAATAACTAATGCAAAACCATCCAAGGAATATTGAAAGCAGGTCTGTTAATTTTAACAAACTATTAAATAGCATTTACAAGCTTCCTTGCAGAGCTGTGTAAAAACACTATTTTTCACTTCATGACTATTCTCACATGAATATGACAGTTCTCAATTTCACACCATTAAGAGAACATGAGCCAATCTGCTCTCAGTTTCTCTTGTGTAACCCAAGAATACTCTCCCAATCGAAACTAGAAAACAATTTCAAATTGACTTTCTCAAGAAGAACTGTGATATGGACTGAAAATTGTCTAGAAAAGGGGAGTACAAAGAAAAGTTAATGATAAAGGGCAATGGCTCTAATTGGGGCCAGAGGCTGCCATGAAAAGCCTTTATGAGTTCAATTGATTTTACACCTGCTGAAAATGTGGCTCTAGCTGTTAACTGGGTGTGACAAGGACTGATGTTAGGAGTAATTTCAGTTTATATTGTCATTAATGATCTGGAAGAGAAAATAACACTATATGAATTACATATCTTAAGCATTGAAAAGACTAGTGAGAACAGAAAAATCCTACAGAGCAAGCCAGAGAGTGTAGAAACATAGAAAGCAATTATATCAACTATATTCATAAAAATATGCTGACCAACAAAAAAGTTTAAATTCATTTTATAATATATTCATAATTAATATTCACATCAACTCTGCTCAATAAAGCCAGGGGAAATGTTTTCTAGCAGTGGATAGGCATACATTAATAAGATTTAGGTGGGAAAAATCATAGACCTAAAATAATCTGCAGGCCATTCCTTTCTCTTATACAGAAAGAAAAATTGCTTGCCTGACATTCTGCTTCTTTGAGAATATTATTCCAACAGGTTTGACACTCCTTAATGTTAAACACCAAAACTTCCACAACTTATAAAAAAAAAATTGCCCCTGGGGACAATGGTAATATGGTGGAAAACAAGCCAAACTCCATTTTTATTGCCCCATCTTCCTTCCCCATCTTCACATTCCACTGAGAACAGTGCTGGCTAATCTACCTATGCTGCGATGATGTGGTGCACTATCTTCAAGTTGCAGATAGGTAACCACCGTCACAGATGTGGCATTTAATAGTACTGAGTAAATAATGTCCTTTGTGCAAAAACTGTAATATTTATCTCACTGTGAATTTCTTCTGCTCTCCATGAGTGACTCTGAACTGAATTAAAAGAAAAGCTCATAGACTTTCTACTCATTTAGTAACCTCTATTAGCAGTTAACACAGCTGCATGCTGCAAAGACAAAGCTTTTGCCAAATATTGTGTTTCTTGGGTGGCAGGAAAGCACCTATAAAGTCAGCTTTATTCTTAGTTGGATTTTAGCCCTAATCCCCTCCCATTCTGGCACAAAAAAAAAAAAACCCTTTACATGGGTTTGGAGATGTTTAAATGCAGGAATAATTTTCCAGCAGGAGAAAGGCAAGTTAGAGCCTGAGGTCTATTACAGCTCAAATTTGAACTAGCTTTCTTCATTGTGAAGACATAAGCTAAATCTTTTATAGGCTGATAGTCCTCTATTACCTTCCCACAATACCCTTCAAGAGAAAGGCAAGTTGTCCCATAATTGGCTGGCAAAAATTACAACATATCTCAGCACAGACTTAGTCTCAGATATACACAGGTGAGTGCCAAGGCAGTGGGGACAGGTGACAGCTTTGAAGTAGGAAGGCTCACACCTGGGATAGACTCAACCAGGTTCTCTGTTTTGGGTATTAGTCACCATGGATTAATTCGCTGAGAGAAGACATACCTGTAAGGGTGTATATTTATTCTGCTTTGATTTTCTACTAAAAGGCCTGATTCTGCATTTCCTCACATATAAGTAAGCCATTTTTGTGAAGGTTTTTACATTGGGGTATTGTCTCAGGCAATGGCACACTAAGTCATTTCACATATATCATAGTGTTTTTAAACAATAATGAAGCAAGTGTGGTTGGGAAATCCATGCAAACAATGGTAGCTATACTTCTGAGCTTGCCAAGGCTGAAATGGGAATGTACCTGTTATCCTAATTTCATGATCCTTCATTTCTGATATAAACAGCTTTAAACAATAATGGGAGGGGTCACCAGCTTTATAACTCAAAGGACTAAAATGCATTTTTTCCATCATAACAAGGTACAGGTGAAATTTGCAAGAGCAATTTGTGGTAGCTTTACTATGCTATCTTCTGATAACGCAGTAAATACTTTCTGTCCTCACTGCTACTTCCGACTTCAGTTAGTCTATTTTCAATGGTTCTAACATTGGCTTGTGTGCTTAATACTTTTCTGAAGAACTGTTGTATAAATCGATTATTAATAATAGCTGTTTAACAGACAAATTTTAGCTGTCATTCTTTAAGGGAGCCAGCTTAGATAGAAGAATCAATAACAATCAGAAAGGTTATGGTTTAAGATGAATGAAGTCTTACAGTCTCTAAAAAGAGAAAGTCTAACAAATGGGCTGACTCTCCTGTAACTAATATTGATACCTTGCTGAAATCTCCACATATGCCCTGGAGAGAAGATCATGTTTCTTACATTACAATTCTGTAGCAAAACATATGGAAAATAAATATCATTTAACTTCATTTCCCATAGCAGCATTATAATGATGCAGTTAACTGAGTACTTAAACCCCCCATGCCTTCCTTCTATATATAATAGGCATGAAATTGATTCAAATAAATTAGCATGATTATAAAGCTGGGTATGCCTGGAAATATTTATATAACCTTTCTGCCAGGCATTGGATGACAGTAACAAGGGCTGGGTTCAAATGTAGGGATTTAACACCAACTTTCCAAATCTGGCTCAAGCAGGGAAAGTAAAATTTAACTGGGTGTACTAATGTGAGGAAAATTCCTCACTCACAAGCAATGTTCAACTAAAACAGGGGAAAAGGAAACAAATATGCATCTTTAAACTTACCTGTTAAATATGAACTGAAACCCCAAACAGTTATCAGTTTCAGTCACTGGCAAACTAACCCCAGCCCAGTCATTTATGAAGCCAGGCTCACCCACAGCTGCCCTTCAGGGGACTCTACCACCTATGCCAGCCAACAGGAGCAGGTGCTATGTAGGAAAGCACACCCTGGAGAACCTTGCTGCTCCTCACTGCCAGGAGTTGCCACTCTAACCCACATATACCAGCTAAAATGGCAAGCGATGGGCTTGCACCAGAGTTGTTGCCATCTGCTGCCAGGGATCATTGTTCTGGCTTCCACTGTGCTGCCAGTCCTCCTCAGGTTGCCTATATAACCCCAGCCTTTTCAGACCCTGCCCTATTTCAAAAGCAGGCCTAGAAATTATCAGATGTAGCACGTGTCAGCTTTCTACCTGAACTCATTATACAGACTGGTGCTCACAATCATTTGACCAAGAATTAATGAACCACAAAGCCATCCAAGGAGTCACTCCTGCCTATGTTGCCCTGAAGGGTCAGGCCAACGCTCAGGATCTCAATATTGTGCTGTTAGACAGAAGGGTGTGGTGTACAATTGCACATGCACACATAAAAATCAATTAAGCACACACACACTAGGTGCATACTCCCCTATTGGGCATACACACTCACACTACCAGCTCAGGCATATACACTATACATCCCAAAAGTTAGACACAGATCACTAATTTGTATATCATGCACACAATTCCATATATATATATATACATACACACGCTCTCACACTAGCAACTCAGATACACACACGTTCAAAATAACTAGTCTGGGTTCACACACTACACACACCAAACTTAGACAGAATCAGTTACCAGTTACCAACACCTGCACATTCAATACACATATGTGGATTACTAATTCATATACCCCCCCCCCACACACACACACTATCTATGTCTATCTATCCATCTATATATGTGTGTGTGTGTATTCACTAATTTACACACATACCACCCACCTACACATACACACAAGTAAGTTCCTAAATTGGGTATTGTGATATGTATGTATGTATGTGCTCGGTGCACTTGGGATACCTGGAGAAAGGTTAAGGTAAGAAAGTAAAAGTGTAGGGGGTTAAATTTACCAGGACCAGGATTAGAACCAGTAGACTACAGGGGCCTGGGCTGAAGAACTGAGGCTG
>NW_017729033.1:80941675-80942140 GCF_001723915.1 Gavialis gangeticus | reverse complement strand
AGGGGGGTGGGGGGGGGGGGGGAACTTTAGGTTAATTGATCTTAACTGATTAGAAAACAACGCCCAAAGCCTGCAGAACAGGGAAGCGTGCCAGCACAGAGTCTGGGACTAGAGCCAGAGCTACAGGAGAGCTGAAAAGGTAGATGGGGAGAGGAGGGAAAAATGGGACTAAGGGAAAGTGTGGGTGTTAAAGAGGGACTCTGGATGTGGGGAGCCACAGGATGGCTCCGGGGCAGCTAGAGAAGTTGCAGAGAGTGGCAGTAGGTGCTGGAAGCTGGAGAGAACTCCAGGACAGCTAATAGGACCTGGGAAGCTGCAGGAGCAGGGGAAGATTACAGAAGGTGCAGGGTTGGGGGGAAGCCTGAAAACAAAGAGGGCAGCAGAAAATCACAGGAAAAGCAGCAGGAACAGCAGGAAGGCAAGGAGAGGCTGAGAGGTGGCAGAAAAGGGGAGATGGAATTGGGA
>NW_017729033.1:80936040-80941540 GCF_001723915.1 Gavialis gangeticus | reverse complement strand
GCAAGGGTCAGCCCCTGGTGTACTGAGCATGTGTGCTCCATGCAGGGATGTGGAGTTTCCAGAGTCTGTAACGGTGGGGTACAATGGGAGAGTTGCTGGTTCTGCAGTCTTTTGTTTTTCAAATGCTGGGTTCTTGTCTCTGGTCCTGGGTGAGGTCCGTATTTCCTGGATAAATCAATGTAAGGGGATGGCTCAGTCTTTACAGGCCATTCAGTAGAGGCCTGCTACCACTGTATCTCAACCATTCCCAATCATTCTCATTCATCTGGGAACCAATTTACATGGGAGGGGTACAGTGAATCATATTGTTGCAACATGGGATGCCCAGGCAGAGGACAGAAGCTGGAGGCTTGACATATAAAATGGAAACTTGACATTAGTTTGGTTCACTTACAAACACAGGCCTAAACCATATAATATGCATATGAAACAACAAAAATCAATATAAAAATGACAACAATACAATATACAACAGTAAAAATTAATACAAACCTAATAATTATAAAACAATGGATATCCAAAACCAAAAACTTGCCACCAAAAATAAAAATGCTTAAAGCTTATCCTAATTTTGAGCTCACTTATACTTATCTATAGGGAATAGAGAGGGAGAGAAAAGTCAGAAATGGTTGCGGAAGGGAATGCATTTTAAGATAAATACAAAAAAAGAAAAACTGGGGGTTTTGCTACACCTAGAATCCTGTCTGCTCCTCCAATACACTGATAATACACTAAAACTGAGGGCCATCAGACTGCAGACCTCCGCATAGCTAAAGTGTCTGCATATGAGCTACACATGATGCTACATCACTGTAGCAATGTGCTATGGCAACATAGCATCTGTGGGTGTTTACATGGGATCAGCAGCTACTTCCCTGTAGTGATGCGCTCCCCTGGTATAAAACGCCGCTACAGCAAAGTAGCTGCTAAAAACAACTGTGCTGTGCATAGAGCATAGTATGGGTTGTTACTGTGCTGTGTATACACGGCGCAGTAACAATGTAGCCATAGTGACACATGTAAATGCATCCAGTGAGTGCTGACCTTTCAGTGATTTTTGCATAACTTTATATTAGCAAGATTTGCGAGACTGCAAAATTTACCATGTTGGAAGGGAGAGTTGGCAAGCACAAAATCTGATCCATCTGCCTTTTGCAGTTGAACACTTTTACCCCACGCAGTAAACACAAACTCCCAAACAGTGAAAACAGTCACAAGTAGCCCTCCAACTTCCAAACATGGAGAGAGGGTTATGCAGAGTTAGAATACACAAAATTGACATTATAGAGCATAACCATAGTCCAACATGTAGAACATAAGCAGGGTTACATCTACATCCCATTCATTTACCAAAAGTGATTATCCAAAAGCAAAGAAAAACAGGGTAGAACTCTTTTTGTAAAACCAGATAATTTTAGATAAACATCAATACCAAACTTCAATATATTTTTGTAGTTTTCCCATCACTACCATATTTCACTGTTGCAGTCCTGTAACCTTTAAGTTTGTTCCTATGCCAAACAATTTTAAGTTTATTTACCTAGTTACTACTTGCTATTCAGGAATGATCCCATTTTGTTTCTACAGAAAGCAAAGAAAAATTGGATATGGTAAGAAAGTAATCATTATGGACTGCATTTATTAATGCAAAACATATTTTAAAAGACTCTTGAATGCAAGCTTTTTGATAGAGTATTAACTCCAGAAAACGTTGATTTGTACAGCACCTCACATTAATAAAGGTGACCTGCAAAGAAAAAAACAAATTGCTTTATTTTTCAACTTTTTGTTGCTTTGTGACATGTAAACAATGCAACAACAAAGAACATCTCATTCTTTTATTTCTCACTGTTTGTTTTCAGTCCTTGAGATATGATGTTTAGCTTATGTGTCCTTTTTCTTTCTTATTTCTTTTGATGAGCTCTTTGAAAAACTAGAAACTGAAATAAGAACTGTTTCAGTTCTTCCATGTTTAACAAAGAGAGCTTTTCTCCAATGTACTTGTAAGGACCACAGGAATTAAAGGGCAAACCAGTAAATGCATAAAATAAAGAACCTGCCTCTCAAAATATCATAATGCTACTTGAACTCTAGTCCAGAGTTGTCTACTCAATGTCCAGTAAAGTCAGGACAAAAGTGTAACTGGGCAGCTCTTCACCCAGGGCCATAGCAGTGGGGCATTACAAGAAACAATGGTGGCTCCCAGCAGGTGGTGATTGCTATTTTTGTGCACCCCGCTGAAAAGTTGGCACCCAAGGCCAAGAGGATCAGGACAAACAATATAGAATATTCCTATGTAAGAAAAAAGTAGGAGGAAAAAACCCCCACATATAATCATTACAAAGAAGTAAACAGGATACAAATCAGGTCCGCTACCTCAGCTTACTAACTCCTCTATTTCAAGTCACATTTAAGTATTTTGCAGTGTTAATATTACTATAAATGGCTCGTGCAGTTCTGTCTCTGTGGAGGATAACTGGGAAAGACCAAAAAGGAAATAGATATTCAGAAAGGGATTCATATAAAATGCCATTGAGCACAACTCTCCCATTGTAAATGGCTGTCAATTATAAAAGGCTGCTGTGTCAACAGATCAGCTTTTTATGTGCAATTTTATGTTCAATGACAAAAACTGTAGACTCTACCTGTCACACACAGATGGATAAATAAGCCCCTCTCATTCATTGACCATCTGGTATTCACCAGGCAGAAGTCTTTAACCAGATCATAACTGAGTATATTTAGCACAACAGAATGTGAACACTGGAGGAAAAGAGATCTTTATATGATCAGACATAAAATATTTAATGAACTGGAAAGATATATTCTTATAGGAATTTGGTAACACATTAAGCCAGTTTTAACACAGCAGGAAAATTTGTTTCACCCTTTAAGATACAAATGTGGTGGAAAATATGGGATTGTTTGACAATTATTACAGTTGGTGAGCTTGTTTTTACAACATTTTATTAACAGAAAATGGTAGTCACTGAAGCTGAAACTGTCCAGGAGAAAGTGTCAGTTATAACAAACCTTCTATTTTGAAAATATCTGAAAAACAAATGCTCCATCCCAACATTTTAAAAAGAAAATATTTGATCTTTGTGTTGAAAATGTTTTACGTATAAATTTAAATTAACTTATAATAAAATTTCAGATGATAAGGTAACTTGCAGTAAACTAAGAAGCTCAAAATGAAAATGAAATGTTTTGAAAATACTGACATGAAACACTTTACTCTATCTCATCTTAATTCTTTTTTCCGTATTTTCAGCTCATGACTTTTAAAAAATATTTTGGCTTAACTGAATTACTAAATTAAAAATATTGAAATGAGAATATTTTTCACAGGACAGAAACACCATTTTCAATCCATGATAGTTATGAGAGAGCTGCTGCATGCTGGAAAGGTGCCATTTTATGTTTAATATAATTGAGAAACCAGATCTAACAGGTTATCTTATGGACTTCTCATTGTTGAGAACTGTGCATTGTTTTCTCCTCATGATTATAATTCAAGACAACATTCCTATTTAGTAACACTCTTAAGGATGTGGTTAATTTCAGAAAGAGGACAGGGGCTTGTGAAGATCAAAAAAGAAGACATACAAGTTTAGAAGACAGGAGGACAAGGTGGGATGGGACGGGACACCAAACACAGCAGGGCCTTGATTTTCATTGGGCCATCTGTATTTCACAATAATAAATATGATATAAATATATAAATTAAATTTTTCTATTGCAGAACAAATGAACAGAACAAAGAGTAATCATGGTTAAAGGCTACACAATAGGGGAAGTACTACTACTACTTGGCTGCATATTTCCCAGTGTTTGGATATGACAACACAGGGGTTGGCAACCAACAGCCTACCAGCTGAATCCAGCTCCTGAAGAGATTGGATCCTGCACATGCTAGGATCTATGTTTTACAAAGGCAAAATATGTATCCCTGTTACAGCCCAGCCATTGAAACTGCCGCAAGTTCCACGTCCCACATTTTACTAAGTGCTAGTCAATCCCTTTGCTGCCAGCTTCTATGGAAAGCTCCTGAAGCTCCATTGAATTTTGGCTCTGTGAAGGAGGCTGTTCTTTCCCCAAGTACTATTAATTGTCCCTCACAGCATTTTTCACAGGAGGCTGCTTTGGAGGGTGATGGAGCGAGATCGTCCCCTCTGCATAGGCCAGGAACAGGGGCGCAGTAGGGGATGAGCAGCCTACAGTGCTGTCCAGGTCACAAGAGGCAGTTGTAGTATATTACAAGCATATAATTTTTGTAAAGAGAGTATAACAATGTGCGTTAGGAAGGAAGTTATCTTGATTCCACTTTACAGACCATTTTTTCTGTTATTTTATCAGGAATGTAACTTAACTATAGCAGTTAAGCTATAAGGACATTTTTATTTTATAACTGTTTGTCTTTTCTCATTTATTGTTTAAGAGTCTCAGCTGACAAGCAATACTGGGATGACTGGAACAAGGAGGCTGTCCTTTGGCTACTTATGTAATGGTCATTGAAAAGAATATGCTTTTAACTGAGTGTAAACTCAAGAGTAACCATTTGTTGTATAAGATAAAGGTGAAGATGAATTGTTTATTTTCAAGTATGTGAACTGTAAACTTCCACTGGGATTCTGTCATCTGGATACCTAGGTCTTTATTCCCCTTTAGTTGTAAATGGTCTGTATCAGGTTTGTTATATGATATTATATATGTCACAGAATGGGGACCAATATAGTAGATCTCATCAAGGGCAAAAAAACTGATTTTATTGCTCAGGCTTCAATGGACAGCGGTGTCCCTTTTTCTGAGATAAGTGCTTTGGGTCTAGAATTGGAGATGGCAGATATCTTAGAGGACTGGAGGGTTAGGTAGCATTTTTAGGGTGGGAATATGAAGTCTGAGTTCTGCCTGAAGACAGGTACCTTACCTAATTAAGGCCCCTTATCTGTTTAAGGCAGGGAAGCCTTAAACTGGCTCCCTAAGAGCCAGGTAGAGAAGGTCCAGGTAAAGAAAAGTAAAAAACACAGCACTGCAAACCTTGAGGGAAACCAGGTAACCACCAGACGCACCCAGGGAGCTGGCTTAGGTTCATCACGGCTTAGTACATACCAAGAAAAGGATTCTCAGCCATAGAATGGTAGCAGGTGGCTGCTCAGTTCCAGCCTGCAGGCAAGAAAACCTAGTTACCATCTTGTTAACTGTGTTAAGCTCTAATAATGTTATGAACTTTTTAATATTGTTTAGAACAGGGGTAAACAAAACATCGCCCACAGACTGGATCTGGCTTGCCAATTGATTGTATCCAGCCCACAGCTGCCGCTCCAGTGCTCCACATGGAGCTGAGCCCCACCCAGGGGGGCCTGCACCACACTCCCACCTGCAAATGCCCCACACCTGCTGATGACCCCAGCCCTGGCCTTGGTCCCGGCCCTGGCCTTGGCCCCGGCCCTGGCCTTGGCCATCAGGCACAGTTTCCCGAGCAACTGCTGAATAGTCA
>NW_017729033.1:80898744-80931040 GCF_001723915.1 Gavialis gangeticus | reverse complement strand
GATGACCCCAGCCCTGGCCTTGGTCCCGGCCCTGGCCTTGGCCCCGGCCCTGGCCTTGGCCATCAGGCACAGTTTCCCAGTAGCCTTCCACCCACTCCACCTATGCTGGAAGTAGAGCCCTGACACTGAGGCAAGAGCTTCTCAGGTACAGCTTCCCCCATACCTGGTTAGGTATGTGGTGCCCAGTATGCATCCCCATAGTCCCTGCCACTTCCCTGAGCTACCTGCTTCCTGGAGCAGTGCAGCAGTGGCAGGATGAGGAGGAGTTCAAGCCACTGGAAGTGGGGAGAACCAAGCAGTACCTAGGTGGCTGCAGCAATAGCATCAGCAGCCCTGCCAGGAAGTTGTGCATGCTGGCCAGGGCCAGAGTTGGGGTAGTGTCATTGGTGAACACAGGACAGGTGCAGGCAGGAGAGTGGCATGGGCTGCCCTGGGTGGGAGCAGATGTGGTTCATCCCCATGAGGAGTGCTGCAGGGGCAGCCACAGGCCAGACGGTGGTGGGGCACAGACTGCAACTGCACCTGCACCACACTGCCTGGGAAAAACCTGCTGCATGTGTCCCCTGCCCCACCTCCCCATCCTCAAGTAGCTCCTAGGACATAGCACATGGGCAACCCCCACATACGCACTCCAACAGCCCTCCACATACACACCCTCCCACCCTCATCCCCTCACACACACACACTGCACACCCACTCATACACCCACCCCACACTCCCCCATGCACAACACACTCCCAGGTACACCCCACACCCATCCACACACCCATCTCTCACACATAAAGAGTAAGCCTTTATTTTGAGCTATTATGCAACCACCTACTCAAAAGAACATAAATCAAGACAAAAATATTTTTTGAAATAAAATTAAAATATGTTATAGTAGATGTAGTACAGGGAATGACCTGGTAGGAGAGCTTCAGATTCATTCAGTCCCACCCTAGGGACTGTGACCATCAATTAATTAAATTCAGCATACAGCATAGGGTGGGAAAGATAACTAGTAGGGTGGAAGTGCTTGACTTTAGGAAAGCTAACTTCATTGTGCTCAGGAGTTTAGTCAATGATGCACTGCAGGATAGGAGTGTTGGCAAGATAGAAGTCCAGGAAGGGTGGTCATTCTTAAAGGAAGCGATCCGTTGGGGAGGGAGACAATCACAGAGGGAGAAATCCTACTGTGAGGGAAAGGGGGCAAATGGGCCAAAAAACCTCCTTGGCTAAACAGAGAAATCCAGGGAAGCCTAAGGGCAAAAAAGAAGCACGTAGGAAGTAGAAGCCGGAGGAAGCTACAAAGGAGAAGTATACCTACTTGGCCCGCACTTGCAGGGAGGCAGTTAGAAAGGCCAAAGCAACTGCAGAGCTGAGGCTGGCAACAGGAATTAAAGTCAACAAAATGTCATTTTTTAGGTATGTAGGGATTAAAAGACAGGTGCAGGGCAGCATAGGACCCCTACTGAACAAGCAGGAGCAGTTAGTGACAGACAGGGAGGACAAAGCTGAGCTCTTCAATGAGTTTTTTGTTTCAGTGTTCCTGAATGAGGGTCAAGACAAGTCTCCTAATGTGTTCTTAGATGGGCATCAGAGGAACACCAGCCCACCAACTGTTGACGCTGACTTGGTGCAGAGACACTTGGATGGAGTGGATGTGTCCAAGTCAGCAAACCTGGATGAGCTGCATCCGAGGGTGCTGAAGGAACTGGCTGGTATCATAGTAGAACCACTGGCATGCCTGTGTGAGTGCTCATGATGCTTGGGTCAGGTCCTGGAGGACTAGAAAAGGGCCAATGTGGTCCCTATTTTCAAGAAGGGGAGGAAGGAGGATCCGAGTAATAATAGGCCAGTTAGTCTCACCTCTATCCTTGGCAAAGACTTTGAAAAAATTATTAAGGATAATATTTATGGGATTCCAGTGGGTAAAATAATGCAGCAGGGCAACCAGCATGGATTCATAGCATGTAGATCACGCCTGACTAATCTTGTTTCTTTTTATGACCAGGTAACAAAACACTTAAACACAGGAGTAGATGTGCATGTCATTTACTTGGATTTTAAGATGGTCTTTGATACGGTATCTCATCCCATTCTCATCAACAAATTAAGAGGCTGTGACTTAGATGATTACACAGTCCAATGGGTGCAAATTGGCTTGGGGGTTGCAACCAGAGAGTGGTGGTTGATGGGTTGGTATTAACCTGGAAGAATGTGAGCAATGGGGTCCCACAGGGCTTGGTCCTTAGACCTGTACTCTTCAATGTCTTCATCAGTGACTTGGATGTGGGTGTGAAGTGTACTCTGTCAAAGGTTATGGATGATACTAAATTGTGGGGTGAAGTGAACACACTGGAGGGTAGGGAATGATTGCAGGCAAACCTGGACAGGTTGGAAAAGTGGGCAAAACACAATAGGATGCAGTTCAATAAGGACAAGTGCAGAGTGCTACATCTAGGGCATAAAAATATCCAGCACACTGACTGGCTGGGTAATGACCCTCTCAGGAGCACAGAAGTGGAAAAGGATCTCAGAGTCATAGTGGACTCCGAGATGAACATTTGTTGTCCATGTGACTAAATCATCAGCAAAACTAACTGCACTTTATCACACATTAGCAGATGCATAACAGATATATCCAAGGAAGTGATACTTGCCCTCTATGCAGCATTGGTCAGACTGCAGTTGGAGTCCTGCATCCAGTTTTGGACACCATACTTTAAGAAGGATGTGGATAACCTTGAGAGGGTCACTAGTATGGTTATGGGTTTGCAGGCCAAGCCCTATGAGGAGAGACTGAGGGACCTGGATCTCTTCAGCCTCTACAAGAGAAGGCTTGTGGCCTCCTACAAATTCATTAGTGACACGCAGCAAAGAATTGGAGATGCTCTGTTCACCAGGGCGCCTCTTGGGGTAACAAGGAACAACAGTCACAAACTGACAGAGAGCAGATTTAGGTTGGACATCAGGAAGAACTTCTTCATGGTAAGGGTGGCCAAAATTTGGAATGGGCTTCCAAAGGAAGGTGGTGCTCCCCCCTACCTTGGGGGTCTTTAAGAGAAAGCTGGATAGGCATCTGGCTGGGGTCATCTGACCCCAGCACTCTTTCCTGCCTAGGCAGGGGGTCAGAGTCGATGATCTGTTGAGGTCCCTTCTGACCCTAGCATCTATGAATCTATGACCCCAGCACTCTTTCCTACCCAGGGCAGGGTGTCAGACTCTGCAATCTGCTGAGGTCCTTTCTGGCCCTAGCATCTATGAATCTATGAATCAGTTTCATTTTTAGTATATGTTTTTTTAACTATAATTTGTAAAAAAATATTTTTTTCTGAAAGACTTTATGTGTGTGGCTCTTGACAGCTCACCAAAACTTGTTGAGTGGCCCTCCAGCTGAAATAATTGTCCACCCTGGTTGAGAAGAACACATACTATTGAACTTCACTGCATTCCTTCTAATTTATGCTAAACTAAATAAATAATTTATGCTAAACTACTACCAAGCTAGTAGTTCCTGATTTGTTTTGTGATCCTTGGATGTATCGTTCCTGCCTGAAGTCAACAACTCTTTGATGTTAGTGGTCCACTTAATTGTCAGACCACCAAAACCCCTTGAAGTGTTTCTGGAGGGTCTAAAGGGTTTCTGAGGGTCATGGTTTACATTCCTCGTGGTTACTGATTCTAACCAAATTTGAGGTATCTCTGCTAACAGAGACTCAGTTGTAGACATGTCAGAGACAGAGAGAGTTGGTTGTATTGTGCATATTGTCAATTAAATTAAATTTAAACTTGGCTGCTGTTGCTTCCAGTTTATCTGACTTAACAAATCTCAAGTTATCTTTGTAGTAAATTCTCTTTCAAATATTCTCACAAACTAATCTAGTTAATTCACTGCAGATCTGCATAGAAGTCTCTCTCTAACCCAGACTTGTCATAATTATCTTTACCCTTGTTACAACAATCCTGAAGATTTAAAGGCCTTGAGTAGCATGGAAACATAACTATTTCATTTGCAGTATGTGGTATAAAATTGTCTGTAGGATATATAGACAAATGTATCCTGAATCCTTTGTGGAATCATGGTTTATGTGGTGCTTATGGATGATTATTATATTGAAGAGTCAAGCTGGAACATTCCAGTTGATGCATATTTTTTTCCAGGTGGAATTTCTCGTGGGTGGGCAGATCAGACACTTCAAATCTAAATCTGAACACCTGTGAATCTTGGCTCTTTGCATAGATGTCAACTTAAAGAAAAAAATAGTTGGCATATTGTCAAAAATATTCCTCAAAAATATTTTTTTGCAATCAAGCACAGGGACGTGGGTTTATTCTAAAGTAAAGTAAATGCCTCTGCATGCAATTCAATTTCCAGGTGCAGTAATAATGAGGCTCAGCAGGAAGACCTAGAAATAGAATTACTAAGAGTAAGAGCTAAAGACTGTAGAAGCCTCTTGTGTTGTAGGGTCTGGAGGTACTAAAGAGAGCCTTTCAAGTAATCAGACCCTCTGTGCTTTTTTACTGTAGACCTCTTGAAAACTAGTTTAGTCTCTTAACTACTCTGCTGCTACTTTAAAGATAAGTGCACAAAAATGGCCAAACAGTTTCTCCATACCAGTGGTCTAAAATGGCACTAAAACAGGGTCATTTTAAAAGTTTCCAATCTATTTTTTGTTAATTCAGTGTCTAGTTCAGTGGAACAGCCACAGGGATGGTCAACTTCAAATATTCAAAGCAGGATAACAGAGCCCCTGAAATAATACTGTTATCAGTGGCATCTCTTGTATAAGAAGTTCCTAAAATTGGTGTTTTCATCAAGTAAACAGTAAACTAAAATGAGTTATGTAATTTATTTTCTCCTTTCGTATAAACATAATGATAACTTCGATAAATAATTTGTAATTATATGACTGCATTATACAGACAACTGGGATTCAAAGTCATTTGGGATCATTAGCACTTATTAAAAAAAAGACTAATGAGTTCTAGAATTTAACCACTGTTTTGGTCTCTGTACCTTTATACTTCAGATTCTAAAATGAATCATATGAATTATAAGATAAATTAAAAGCTTATAGTAAAGATACAGAGCAATTCCAGGATGACTGAGGACACAGAACATCTTCCATACAAAGAAGGACTTGAAGAGGCTGTGATTTTTTTAGCTTGAAAAAGAGAAAAGTGAGAGGTCATGATGTGAGTTAATAAAAAGAAGGTGCATGAAAAAAAAAGAATATGGAACTGTGATATATCATGTCTCATAATGTAGGAACTAGAGACTTAGGAATCTAATTTACTGCTGGTGACTTAGAGGGGAAGACAGGAGATAGGTTGCTCTACACATGCCCTATTTCTAATGCCCTTGGTTTTAAGCATCCACTGCTTACCACTGTCAGAAACAGGTTGCTAGGTTATATGGACTTTGACTCACTATAGTGATTCTTGTATTCCTAAATTCTTGTCTTTTGTGGACTGGAAAGTATGAAAAGAAACAGGAAAAAAAATGATAGTTAAAATCAACTGAAAATGTTGCATAGAAAATGTATGTCTTCTTAAATATATCTGTTATTATAGGCTGCAGAGTGAGTCATTAAAGAATTAATAGTGAATCTATAATGTAAGAGTTCAGCGGATCTCTGTTTTTTCACTCTTCTTCTCTAATGGACTTGGAGCTCATCAATAATTGGGAAAAAATGTACTTCACACTCAGGGTCTGGATTTACAATGCATTTTCACTGGTGCAATTTTCCTTTACACCCATGTAAAAAAAAATGAATGGCCATATACTGTATAGCATTAAATGGGGTAACTTACTCTGGTATAGAGCTGCCTTCTGAAAAACAGCAGTAAAATACACTGGTGTAATTTCTACCCCTGTAAACTGAGAGGGTCCAAAGAAGGGCCACTTGCATGGTCAGGGGGCAGCAGGGCAGGCCTTACGAAGAGAGGCTATGGGACCTGAACCTGTTCAGCCTCCACAAGAGAAGGCTGAGTGGGGATCTGGCAGCCATCTATACACTTACCAGGGGGGACCAGTGGGGAATAGGAGAGGCCCTGTTCCCCTGAGCACTACTCGGAGTAACTAGGAATAATGGCCACAAGTTGACTTAGAGTAGGTTCAGGCTAGACATCAGGAGGCATTATTTCACTGTCAGGGCGGCTAGGATCTGGAACCAACTTCCAAGGGAAGTGGTGCTCTCTCCTACCCTGGGGGTCTTCAGAAGGAGGCTAGATAGACACTCCTGCCCATCTGCTCAGGTCCCTTCTGACCCTACCAACTATGAAATGTAATGTAGCTGCAATTAATCTGATTTAGAAGTTTGGTCAATGAAAACACGTTATTCTTTGTTTTCCTTCTACCTAGCAGCAAAGTATCATAATAGCACCTAATGCAGAAGCTATCTAGAGATAACTAGTTGTCTTTCCACCTCAGATTGCAGTTGAATTTCCATCAGTATATAAAATCAATGTTAATTACAGTGGTAATAAGTATTATGTGTCCAAACCCTTACATAAATTCCAGAGTAACCTAGTAGTTCCACACTTCCCTTTACAAAATATCCTTATTAATACCATAAAGTATTTCATCAGGAAACAGAAATGGATTCTTCCAGAGAAGTTACACGTTATACTTGGACCATAATAAGAGTACTTAAAATGTGAGCATCTACACAGCTCAGGCATGGGGCTACCTTCAAGAGGTTTTTCACTGTGCTAGTGACTTAAGGCACCTGATTAGTGCTACAATGTTTGCCTAGTGCCAGGTGATCGTGTTTGGGGTCCCTCCTCCTGCCCTATGGTGTGTGATTGTTGTTTTTTTTATTTCTTCTCTCTTTTTCCTTTTCCCTTTGTCTTCTCTCTCTCTCTCTTCTTTTCTTTACTTCCCAATTCTGGAGTGACTGAGTAATGGGAATTGTTCTGGGTGGGGCTGGTTTAGGTACATGAGGGGAAGGGGAGGGTAGGCAGCCTTATAAAAAGACAGCCCCTAGCAAACCATGGAGCAGTGAATGAAAAACAGCAAAAAGACAGGGAGTTTGCTTAGGGAGTACACCCAAAGAGAGAGCTAGGGAACTGGAGACTCTGTGCATGTTCATAGGTGTGTAGGCAAGGACCCTGGTGTGGATGTTTGGTTTGCAGGTTCTTGTGGTGTGCCTTTCCCCCATACTATCCCCCTCCTCTCCTCTTTTTCTTTTTGTCCTTATAACATAGGTGTTCTCCAGAGAGCAAAGGAGGCACAAATGTAGTCTGGGTCAGCTGTTGTGACGTGTATGGGATGTGCCGTGTTAGTATTCCTCCCAGAGGGTCAGGGGCACTTCATCTGCACCAAGTGTCTACACTGGTGTCTACCCTGGAGGAGAATATTCACAGGTTAGAAGCACGCATATCCATGCTGCATTGCATCCAAGACCAGGAAAATTACTTGGACAAGAGTTACAAATGGATGGTACAGAAGGGGCCAAAGGGCAATGAGGAGAAGTGGCAGCATGTGACCACTCAAAGAAGTTGCGCCCCCAGGATTGAAGAGGAGCAGATTTCAGCAACCACTTCCAAGCACTCTGCAGTGGGACTGCTGAGGAACAAACTGAGGAGAGGACATCTTCAGGCATGAGACAGAGGAAACAGCAGCCTAGCAAGCAGGAAGTGCAAAGCCCCAAGGACAGGGGCTCCAGGACCACTTCACCAAGAAGAGAGTGGTGGTGGTTGGTGACTCCTTTCTGCAAGGGACGGAGGCGGAAATTTTTCATCCAGACTTGGGAGCCGGGGAGTTGTGCTACTTGACTGGTGTCTGAATTAAGGATGTCACAGAGAACTGGCCAAAGCTCATCCATCCTTTGGACCACTACCTCTTCCTGTTTGTCCATGTAGGTACCAATTATACTTCTGGAAATGCCACTGAGCAGATCAGAGGTGACTATGAGGCTCTTGGCAGAAGGATTAACAAGGTTAGAGCACTAGTGGTTTTTTCATCACTTCTTCCTGTGCAAGACAGGGGTCTAGGCAGAGACCACCATATCCTGGAAGTGAATGTGTGGCTGTATTGGAAGTTCTTGGGAGGAGGACTAATGTCAAGAGATGGGATTCATCTGACAATGGGGAAGAGCATCTTTGGCCATCATCTGAAGAACCTAGTAACAAGGGCTTTAAAGAAGTTTCCACAGGGAATGATGATCAGAACTATCCAGTGACAGAACACACAGTCCAGAGGGGAAAGAATTCAAAGAAGCAATTCAACTCTGGGAACAGGGCAGAAAGCTATAGGACTGCAATAAGTGGCACAAAAGGGAAGCAAGGAGGTCAAAAGGCAACATGCATCCAATGCAGGTACACAAATGCAAGATGTATAGGAAATAAATAAGATGAATTGGAAGCTGCAGCCTGTAAAAAGAGGCATCACTGAGACCTGGTGAGACAGCTCTTATGACTGGAATGTGAACATCAAGGGTTACACTCTGTTTCAGGAGGACAGGGTTGGGAACAAAGGTGGTGGTGTTGCTTTGTGTGTCAGAAACACATTGGCTTGTTCCCTGGTTCAGGAGGAAGAAGACAGAAAAGCAGAATGCATTTGGGTGAAGATGAAAGGTGAATGATGCAGTACCAATATAGTGGTGAAGATTTATTATAGGCCATCTAATCAGGAAGATGTGGTGAATGTGGCACTCTTCAAGCAGGTGACAGATCTGTCCAAAAGCTGCAGGGTAGTATTGGTGAAATACTTCAATTTTCTGGACATGTGCTGGAAGAACAATGCAGCCCAACATAAACTGTCAACTGGTTCCTAACTTGTGGCCAGAAGGTAGAGGATTCAGCTAGGGGATTATCTATCTTCAATCTTGTCCTGACCAACAGAAAACAATTGGTAAGGATGTAGAAGTGATGGATCGCTTGGGAGGAAGCAATTACTATATGATAGAATTCCAGATCCTCAGAAAAGGAAAATACCAGGTCAACAAAATTAGCATGCTAGATTGGAAAAAGATGGATTTTATCTGACTCAAGGAGTTAATAGGCATGGTGTCATGGGAGGATAGATTGAAGAATTAAAGCACCCAGAAGGGTTAGAAGCTTCTAAAGGGCACAGTATTGGAAACAAGCAACTGTCCCAACACGATGGAAGCATAAGAAGAAAGGCAAGAGAAAAAGGTAGGTGCACAAACATCTTCTAAAATACCTCAAATGCAAAAAGAAAGCATACAGGCAATGGAAGAATGGGCAGGTCACCAAGGAAGCATATCAGGGAACAGCAAGAACATGCAGAAACAAAATTAGGAAAGCAAAGATAAAGAATTAGCTGCAGCTGGCAAAGGAGGTTAAGGACAAGTAGAAGATACCAACAAGCCAGATGGAACTCCTAGTCAAAGATGCAAAGAAGGCAGAGCTACTCAACAGCTACTTTCCTTCAGTCTTCACAAAAAAATTAAGCTGCAGCCAGACCCCTAATATGGATTATCTGGATAAGAAAGGGGGCAATCCAAAGGAGGAGATAACAAAAGAGACAGTCACAGAAATATGCAAGCTGCTGCATCTCATTGCACTCAGCCAGAGAGAATGTCATATAAGCACAAGATTGGGCGAGTGTATAACTCAGCGGGCACATTGACACACATGATTAATGTGAATGAATATATTCTGGAGCTTATTGCTCCAGAGTTTTTTACTCCCAGGCGCACCATTTGAATGTGCACAGTTTATTTGTGCACAGCATATGGAGCCCTGTCAGAGCAGTCTGGGCTGGCAGGGGACCCAGAAGGTCAACCTGCCAGCCTGGGGCTGCTTTGACTGGGCTCCACATGTTGTGGGGGGGCTGGCTGAGGCATGAAGGTGCTTCAGCATGGGGCCTGCTTGCTTGATATCTCCACACTGAAGCACCCTGTGCCCCAGCCAACCAAGGCAGCATCTACGTATGCACTGATGCACACAAAACAACTCCACAGCAGGGTAGTACTTACATTTTGAAAGTTCTACCCTGCTGTGGAGTTTATTAGTTTCATGCACCCTAATAGGGGTGCACATGTAGACACCAAGATGTTTTCTGTGCAGTCAAGTAGTCAAATGCACAGTAAATGCCTCATGTAGATGCACCTAGTGTCAGCAACATTTTGGCAACTAGTCTACATGACAAAATTGCATGAAGCTGGGACCTGTGTGCCTATTGACTTTCCAAGGGAATTGCTTGCCCAATTTCTGTAGTTGTTTTTGAAAGTCTCATGCTCTATACATTAGCACTAGAGCAGTTTTCTCTCCTACGTTAAAGACACACGTTTCTAGTGAAAAAGGTCCTCAGTAGATACAGTCAAAATTATTTGAAAGTCAGACTCTTGAATGGGAAAAATCATGGCCAAACTAAAATACATGGAACCTTTACCTTTTACTTTAATGGACTAGGATTTTGTCGCACTAGGTTGAAAATGCCCAGTTGTGGCTAGGTCGGTGGGCTGGACACCAATGAGGACGCAGTTTATGATTAATATGCAATATTTATTTGGCTTTAACCTATAAAATATTGACAACTCAAGCAAATGATTTCCTATATAATACTAATCTATGCCAACATACAATAATCAAACAATCAAAGCTGAGGAGCCATGTCCATTGGGTCACGAAGTTCAGGTCAAGGCCCCTTGCTTTCAAAACCACAAGTGGTTTTGGTGCAGCCGGCCAGGACCCTAGTCTCAGACCTGGTCAATGGCTCATATTTCTTAAAAGGTCATTTAACAATCAAAACATAATCAATCAAAACAATTACAAACAGCTAAATGGGAAATTACGTCCGTTGAGTCACGGGGTTCAGGTCAGGGCCCCCTGCTTTCAAGATCATGGACAACCTTGGTGCGGCTAGCCAAGACTCTAGACCCAGACTTGGTCAACGGCTCATGTCTCTTACGGGAAAGACAGACAAATACAAACATAAATGACTACAGTCTTACATGCACGCTTACCACTACAGCAAACAAAAGGAGCAGCTTCATGGCTGGGAACGTTAGTCTCTTTGCAGAAGCCTCAAGAACGACCCGAGGCAGCGCTCGGCAGGGGACGACCCTGCGGGTGATCAGTCCGCGGGCCCCTTTGATTCTTGAAGTTACTGTTCGAACTTCCCCCATCAGGGCCTCATGGCTCTACTCTTTTATACCCCTACTCTTTTTCACTTATTTTTACTGGCCAATTGTGTTACCTTCCTGCCAGCATTCTGTTCGCTCATCAGTAGCCCCTTCCTCACTGCAGTCCCCTCATTGTTTTCTGCTTAGCCAGTTATGTTGCAATTTCCTTCCTGCTTCGATGGCAGTTCAATGTGGTTGACTTCCCTGCCTCGTGCCCGTGACAGGGGTCACTCGTCCAGAGGCCTGTGTTATGGCCTAGCATTCTGCCATTTTGCTGTTGCCTGGCCATTCATCTGGGGAGATGCCCGTGACAGATTTCATCCAGTGTTTCAATTCATTGTGATTAGGAGTGCACATTATAGTTCTGTTCTAGTTATACAGGATGTTTAACTACTGGATATGTTTTACAATGAAGTATTCTTAATGAAGTAAACTTTAATTGTAGTTATAATATGCCAACGTTACTGCAATTGCATTAATATCACTATTTTATGCTGTAATAGAAAGTGAATGATAATGAGTAATTGTAGGTGTTGGCAGATCTTTTTCAGTAATGGTTCTCACACTGAACCTTGACTTAAGCTTTTAAATTGTATTTTGTTATGATTTATGATCTAAATTGCATACAAATAAGATTTTTTTCATAGATAACTTTATAATTTCCGTATTACTGTACACCATTGATTCTTCAAATACTTTAGAATGTGTTTCTATAATGTTCTTGTAAAAAAAAAAAAAGATTAGGGCTTGGTGAACTGCTAAGAGTTGTTTTAGTTGTTGACCTTGCCCCACTTAGTTCTGTGAAATTTTCAAAAGAAGCATGCAATTTCTAGTATCCATTATTTGTATTTATTCAAATTATTTGGACAATTTATTTGGTTATTATTAATTGTTATTAGTTGCATTGAGGTATTATGTCTCAATCCCAACTGAGAACAGAGCTCCATTGGGCTAACTGAGGTAAAAATAGGTAATAATGGACAAAGCCCCGGTCCAGCTCCCATTAGAATCAATAATGCTCTTCCAGATTAATTTAAGGAGAGCTTAACCAGTTTATATGGCTAGCCTAAATAAGTGATTGGGTTTTTGAATTTCTTAAAACAGAGTAGTAATTTAGGGACTGGGAGCAGGGGGAAACAAGTCAAATTAATATTAGGAAACATGTTTTTTCTCCTATTCAAACCACAGTATTGCATTGTTTTTCTTTTCATGTACACTAGACTTCACCTGAATTCCTTGGAGGTGAGGCATGAACTGCTGAAGGGAAGATATATTGATTTTCAATAGCAGACTTTACATTAAGTTCTCTGCAGTACATTCACACCCAGTACTGCTTTTTGCATTTATCTGGTATTTATGTAGAGCACAGTCACATATCCTTTTCATCTCATTTGATTAATTGCTTCAGTTCCCAGTCTCTGGATATGAATTTCAGGGACACTGTCTCCTTGCCTTACTAATAAGGACAGCATCTTATCCAAAATAAAAATAAATGCATATATAGATATATACATTTTTGGAATTGTCTAAAGTGCTGTCACTAGAGCACCTGCCTAAGCTCCCCCTCAGTCATAATCAAATAGCGTTTTTTTTTACCCTTCTGTTTCTTTCAAATCATTTGTTATTTCTCTCTCTATTTCCCATTTCCTACCATGCTCATTTCTAAGCACTCAAACATTACTTTACAATATATATTTTCTGAGAAATGTGAAGAAAAAACCTGAAATGTTAAAAACTAGTGAATCAGCACAAATTTGATTTAAAAGTCAATGTGTTTATTTGGTGAGTTTTGTAAAGCTCTTGGTCTAGGTACAATTTGGTTTGATAGAATATGTACATAAACACAGCATATAAACACACACACACGTATATCAACCTTCAAACTATCTTGGTGTAGTTTTTGTCAGATTTGTGCAAGATCTTAGCCTGGATTATAATGTTGATCCCTGTAAGTGGATATTTGAAATCCATGTGGACCCTATTGACTTTAGTGGAACTGCCCTATTACACCCAACTCTAGGATTGGGGCTTATGCTACCCATTCTTTGAAATCCAGTGGGACAAGTTATATGCTCCGATTCACATAAGCAACTCCATCAAAAACTAAGAAATGCAGTCAAGTGTAGCAGAGTGCAAAATTTGCCCCTGTTCAAAGTGAGAGATTGTCTACATATGTGTTTCTAGAATGAAATCCATTAAATGCCTAGCTAATAAGAATGATGTTGTGTATGCTGTCATCCTCCTTCCTGTGTTTTAAGTACCTTCTAAAGTTTTACTTGCAAGTATTTTAGAGGGCTAGTGACAACCTAATAATGTATTTAATTGTGACCAGTAAAGTTTGTGTTGCCACTTAAGATTTTAACATCATAAAATGCAGACTTATATTCTTCGCAGTTGTCAGTTAAGTAAAGCTGCCATTTAAAAAAATATGTTATGATGTGCTACTAAGTTACCATTTCCTCAGGTGATATCATGCTAGTTGACCTTTTCTGTTATTATCAAAACAACCATAACTGTGGTTGCCTAACAAAGTTAGCAAAGTGTTAAGGTTAGAGTTACTAACACTCACTGAAAAATCAGTTTACAGCTTCAGTTTTATCCTATAAAAATCCCATTTCATACTCAACAGAATGATGTGTCGACAAAAACACAATTTCATTTTCTCTTGTATGAGCCAGCATAGGCTGCAGATTTCCATTCCAATCCTATTTAGTATAAGATAACAATCCACCACATGCACATAGCTCAAAATGATCTGCAATTTGGATCTTAAATTTATAAATGTCAGTTCTGTGAATTAGACTTGAAGGGAAATATTGAGCAGAGGTGTAAGAACCTGAATGTAAAATACAAGACAATTTGTACAGGAGCAAAGTTGGCTGCTTCTGTTATACTGTATAAACCCAAGAGACAGCTAAATCTACAATGAATGAAAATACTTCAGTCGTCTTAAACTTGTAGATGTTTTTTGATCCACAGTGATTTATTGCTGTCCCACAGGAAGATAAATATCAGTCTACTTTTGGCAACTGTACCATCTCAGCCTAGCAACAATTCTTGGGGTTGATACATAGCAGTTACTGGAGAAATATTCCAGTAAAATGCAAAATCAGGTACGTTATGATCTTCACCATGGTCTGAAGGGCTTGTGGGCTATCAGGCATGTTTTCTTGAGTTTGTTTCACTCATATGGCATTTGTAGCCTCTACAAAGAGGTATTTAGCCTTATTGTCCTTATGTTTATATGCACTGTGATATTTGATATAAAGTGTCTTTCTTATATTCTTACATGCTAGGATTGTACAATATGATAGTTACTTTCAAGTAGGGTTACTGTATGATCAGGGATTTGCAAGGCAAGCCATACAAGGTGAAGTTGAGGGGCTTGGGCCTCTTCATCCTACAGGACAGAAGGCTGAAAGGGGAGTTGGAAGCAGCTTACCGCTACATCAGAGGAGTATATCAAGAACTCGGTGAACAGCTGTTCAACAGGGCACTCTCGGGAAGACTAGGAGCAATGGATACAAACTCCTGGAAGGCTGCTTCAGGCTCAGTTCCAGGAAAGCCTCCTTCACAGTCAGGGTGTCCAGACTATGGAATAAACTCCCTCCAGAGGTGGTGCAATCACCTACCCTGGAAATCTTCAAAAGGAGACTGGACAGCCACCTGGTTGTCTTTTCCTGCCTAGTGCAGCGGGACGGGACCTAATGATCTTCCAAGGTCCTTTCTAGCCCCTAAAAATCTATGACTCTATGTCTGGGTTTTCCGACATATATCATCTTTTGGGTCCTCCCATCTCCATCTGGGTGGGGTTGTTTTTTTTAAATATCCGCAAAAGTCTGGGATTTTGCTCTGCCTCTGCTTTCCCAACACTCCCTGGCTTGCCCCAGCAAGAAGCTGCTTGGGGCTAGGGAGAGCAAGGTAAGGAAGCTGGACTCTGGGACATCATGTGCCACTGCACGTGCCCAGGTAGCTGTAGGCAAGCAAGTGTGCATGTGTCTGTGAATTGGCATGCGAGGGGGATGGGTGCCTGCCAGGACTGGGGCTGCTGCAGGGCAAGGAGGCAGGAAAGATGGGGGAAAGGGCTGGGGGGGTTCTTTGGGGCAGCAGGGAGCTGCATGGGCATCAGACCTGGTGGGGAGAGGGCTGCAGATCACGAGTGAGGGTAACCAGCAGGCCTGGGGGGGCAGCGGATGCAAGTCAGGAGTTTGGGGTACTGGCAAGGACTGTGGGGGTAAGGGCTATGGGTTGGGAGTGTGGGGCATCAGCAAGGCTTGGGGGCAGGGGCTGAAGGTCGGGAGTGCAGGGCATCAGCAAGGCTGGGGATGCAGGGACTGCAGGTTGGGAGTGAGGGGCACTGGCAAGCCTGGTGGGGCAGGGGCTGCAGGCTGGGAGTGAGGGGCAGCAGCAGGGCTGGGGGGGCTATGGGTTGGGACTGAAGGGTGGCATTAGGGCTGTGGGGGCTGTGGTCTGGGAGTGAGGGACTAGGGTAGGGCACAGGCATATTGCTTCCCCCCCATAATTATATACTTCCTCCTCCCACAGGTGTCTTCTTTTTTGAAACTGGAAGTATGGTAACCCTACTTTCAAGTGAGAAACAGTGTTTTTCTTTGGCCTCTAGGAAAGACCCAAAGTCTACATGGTTAAAGAGTAGTAATCACTAAGAATTAGCATTTGATATACATTGTTTACTTACCACCCTTGCAGACATGCTTTGAGGCACATAAATCAGGCTATTCCAGACAATGATGAATTTACATTTTTAAATAATGGGATGTAAGACTAACATCTGGGTATTCAAACTACTGGAAGAAGGACATTTCTCAGGAGTGGAGAAACTATGTGAGAGATGTATTATTAGGATATTGGATTAGTATTTTTCATGTCTAAAGGATGCACATATTGTCCTGGTATTAATTAGATAAGGAAAGATTTCTGCTCTGATAAATATTCACCTTTAAGGGCCCAGAAATTATATACAGCGTGGTCTCCTCAAGAATCCAATTGGCGGTGTATGTAAATGTCCAGGTAAGAAACTGTACTTAAGCTTTGTCTTGAAAGCTGGGTTTTCTTCAGTTTTCCTGGGCTTAGGGAGAAACTGGAGTCCTTCAACCAGCAGGCTGAGAAATGAATCTGATAGGAGAATTTGCAGTAGTCTAGCAGCTGGCAGATAGGTCATAAGCAGAAGCTGCTTTTCAAGGTGTTGAGCTGAGTAAGAGTCGCATTCTTAAATTTAAGATGTGAGGTAAGAACAGGTTGGGTTTTTGGTTGTAGCCATGCTGGTCTAAGGACATAGGCAGGGAAGGTTCTTTGAGTAGATGTGATATCTTTATTAGATCAACTGAGCACTTAGAAAAAAGTTCTTAGCAAGCTGTCCGGTGCAATCACCCTTCTTCTCAAGACTTCCTGTGCCTGAAGAAGGGTGATTGTGCCCAAAAGCTTTGCTATGAACTGTTTTCCATTGACTCAGTTGCCTAATACAAGATATCACATCTACTCAAAGAACCTTGCTCAGGTAAGAACATGTTATTGTTCTGATATTTTCTTCTGCTTGTTTATACTTATTCTCTGCCTGTGTTTTGACCTGTGGTTAGTGATTCCTTATGCTTAATCTCATTTTTAAAATAAATCATTTTGTCACCTTTTTAACTCATTTATTATTAATGTTAACTGTGATTTTAGATCACTTAACCATACAGAAAGGCTTATTTTCTGGAAGGATGGATCTGTCTTCTCTGAGTGCATGACTGGGCAAGGGTGTTATTCTTCTGGCTGGCAGAATCCTCTCTGCTAAAAGCTGGCGAGACCTGGATGAGACAGGTATAGCTGGAGCACCATAGGTCAGGGAGATGACCTATGGAGCATCTCATTCTGTTTTGGTGGGCAAGAAACAGACACCATAGAGGGGTTTGGAGATGAAGAGCACCCCTGAAGGTGTGAGAGCACCACAGAGCACATGACAAAAAATATTGCCTTTATTTTTAAGCCCAAATAGTGATTTCCATAGATTCTCCCCTCCCCTCACACAGTCAATATTTTGCTTGTGGACTTGATCCTAGAAACATGTAAGCACATATTTAATTTTGTTGGCCTGAGTAGTACGTTTTGTACTCTCCCTACAGCGTATAAGCATTCATAGGTGCTCATAATTTTGTAGAATGCCTAGGTTTAAAAAAGGTCTAGATAATCATTCTGTGGTGCCTTCCAGACTCAGCTGTTGGAGCTTTATGCATGATCCCTGTTATCCATAGTTGGGGAAATTGATTTATGCTTCACTGGAAATCTTTTGATACATTGCAACCAACCACAAACCAATGAGCATGGAATTTTACTTTCAAAGGATGTCTGTATATTGAAATTCCATCAAGTGGCAACATTTTGATCCTCACTGGTTCATCAGTACAAGCAAAACCTTTAGTCTAACAGGTTTCTGTCACTTGATATAACAAAGGCTGTCGCTCTCTAAATGAATTACCACTAGCTGGCAATGAGACATTTGGCCAGGGGGCTTCAGATATTTGCCAATAAGGGCAATGGTCAGAGTGTGGGACCTTGGATTCCATTCTAAGCTCTTGAGGGGAGTGTTTTCTAGTAGTCACACATGCTTTGGTCTCAGAGTCCCAAGCTTGACTCTCTGTATCCTGTCTCTTTTACACCATAGACTCATCACCTCCATTCTTCAGCTTCTTATCCCAAGACTGTTGACCAACCAGTCCTAATATCCTACCCCAGTTCATCATCCTCTCCTGTAGTCCCTTGCTTTCAGGACTTGGTATAAGCCACATAAAGTTAAAAAAAATGAAAACAAGCATTAGAAACTTTTCTGTTTTGGTAGTATAATATACACATAACAGTGAAACATCCCAAAGGTTAATTGATTCATTATGTACACAGCATGTCCTAATGTGCCAATTTCCACTGCTGAACTCGAGTTGCAGTCATATTAATGTAGTTAAAGTTATAAACCTTTCAGTGGGGTTTTGAAGTTTGCTCTTTGTGCCAGCATTTTGACTTTGATTTACAAACATAATGCTCTTCACTCAAAGGAAGTAGGCATGAAAGATCCTCTGTATACACTTAATCTGCTTAGTGTTATCAGACGTGACTGTACCATAAGAAAATACATCTATTTTAAATATCCCCTGAAGAAATATCCTCTGGTGCCATTTCATGAAAAGCACTCTTCCCTTTTTTCTCTGTGGATTGCTTTTCTTTGTGTCATATCACTGTCAAGAATGGGTAGCTATGGCTTTCACTATGACAATGATAATCTGTGTTCAAAACTATAGCTGGGGCATAATCTACTGTATCTGCCAAAAGAAAATAGTTTTAAACAAAAAAATCTTTTCAGAATTATAAACTACTTTGTCAGCTGATCTCCTTATTTTCAAAGAAGGAATTCTAAAACAATCCTATCATTGCTCATGTGTTTGAAAGCTTAAAATCTCTAGTCATCCTCTATAAAATACTCTGATCTATTAAACCAACTTATATAAAAATTATGGGATAAATATTTTAGAAATTATATCTTTTTTGTCAGACAATTTCCTTTGTGTTGTTTGCTTTACTTTTTACAGAGGTACTAGGAGGCCCAGTAGTGAATATTTTGTTGGATTTTCATAAGAAGAAAATTTGAGTGTCAGTCCAAGCATGCAGATACTAGCTTGTCTGTCAATAATTGCTTCACCATGTATAGACCCACTTCTTCCCTCTTTCACAAGTGTGGGCTTGAGTGTAGCTAAATTATTTGCATGGAAGGAAGGGAATGGAGAATTTGCCATGCTTCTTTAATCTTGCAGCCTTGCTGTTCCCTTCTAGTTGTCCTTTGTGGGGACACTGATGAATATTTATGTTAGAATTATCTTTTGCCATTCCCTCAGCCTGACAGGGATTCCCACTTCTATTTCCTATTGGTCACCATTAGCTTTTACTAATTGACTATAATAGCTATCAGAAGAATTAGGAAAAGTTCAACAGCCTGGGAAGCCATGAGAACATGGCTCTCATTAATGTCAACCCAAACACTAAAAAATCATGGGTTAAGTCTAAAAATCATGATTTTTTTTAAAGTTGTTTTTTTACCTTTGCCTTGTGATAATGAATTTTTAGGGATCACATTTTAAGCTTTCTCCATGCCTATAAGAGCTAAATGGAAGCTGAGTTTCTATTTAATTACAAGAGCTGGGAATCTAAGAAAAGCACCAAGTAGTATGACACCATACTAAATCATGTAGTAGAACTAAATGGTTCTAATTTTCAATTAAAAATCAGACCTTTTTACACCACTGTCACAATACTAAAGCACTGTGAAGTGGAAATTAGAATTCAATTTCAGTGTCTCCAATTCCATATAATAACTTGGAGAGGGTACAATTTGGCTCTTAGCTATATTCAGTTACATCTTTATCAGTGTTTGATAGAACTAGCATCTGTATTGGTCTACTGCCTGCAACATAAACACACACATTACCAGTACCTGTATTACTAGTCTTTCATTCATGTCAAGTCAGTCTTGAGGCTGCTATGACCACTGGGGCACCTTAGATGCTGTAACAACCCTCCTCCACTCTGCCTTGTGTTTAGCTAGTTTTGCACACTCTGTCAGTTGAAGCCCCATCCAGTCCTTAATATTGGTTTACAAGCTCTTCTTGGGTCTACCTCTTTTTTCCCTTTTCCACCACGGCATCCTGCAGTATGGCAGCATTGGAGACACAATGATAAAAATTGGGGTCACAAAGACACTCGAGAGTGTCTACCAATTATGTTGAATATGCTTCCTGTTTATAAGTATGCAGCTCTCACACATGGCAGCTGTTCGTTCACACACAATAGTTTCATTTCCAATGCAAAGCACTTGTATGTTACAGGAAGCTGATATAAAATTGATATGTTTATACTGGCTGACTGAAATACATTTTACATGACAGAGAAATCTAACATGGATGCCTTTCTTCAAAAAGCATATGCCTCACGCACCACCATTAAAACTAATGACAAGGATGACAGAGAGAAACGATAGGAGTGCAAAACACAAAAGTGGAGATTTGATTAATCCTTCCATGTTCATCTTGTCTGCATCATTTTGAGGTTCTTGTTGATTTTGTCTGCATCATTTTGGGGTCACAAAAAATTCCAATGTTTAAATGGGGTCATGGTGAGGAAAAGGTTGGGAAGCCTGCGTTATGGTGTTGGTAAAGGTGTCCAGCATTCTAATGATGTGTCCAAACCATTGAAACTTCCTTCATCACACAACCTCCAAGAGTTCACAGGTTCCAATTTCTCTTTCTAGTTTTTCATTGCTGATCTTCACATCAACATTTATGTCAATGACCTTCTAGGGATCACTGTTTAAGCTTTCTCCATACATATAAGAGCTAAATGTCATCACTGTGCTTTTCTCAGCACTTATTTCCATTCTGTAGCTCTTTGCAGTTTTTTCTAGCATTTTGGTAAGTTTTTGAAGGTCTTCAGATGTCCCTGGTATCAGGTAGATGCCATCAGCAAAGTGTGGGTTATTGATCTTCCACCCTCCAACTAATACAGTTCCTATGAAATTCTCTAAGGTATCTGACATGATTTGTTCAAGGAACAGGTTGAAAAGCCATGGTGAGAGCAGGCAACCTTGGTGTACTCCTACTGAAGTTGCAAACCATTCTGCAGTATTGTTGTTTATCAGCACTCCACTACTTGCATTGCTGTAAAGTTATTCTATTAGTGTTATCAGGGATCTGCTGGTGTTATGCATCTTCATTGTGAGCCAAAGTGCTTTGTGCTACACCCTGTCAAAAACTTTCTTGAAGTCTACGAGTTGTCATGAAGTTCTTTTTGGTGGTCATGGTACTTTTCACACAGTACTTGGGTGTTGAAGACTTGCTCTGCAGTACTTGTCCCTGCTCTGAACCCAGCTTGCTCTTTTGCCAGCATGGTCTCTACTTGAGGCTTGAGTCTGTTCAGTATTATTCTTAGTCTTTCATTAACTATAGTCAAATTAGCCTCTGGCATGTACTTAGCAAGGCATTGCATGGAGTCTTGAACCACCAGGTCTCAGCTTAAGAGCTCTGAAATTCCTTCTGTGATTGACTCACACTGAGGCCATTTGGATGAGGTAAATCCCTAAGAAAGGCACCTAAAGATTAAGTACAGAAGTTCAAAAAACCCATCGCAGAATCAATTCAAACTTTGAAGGTTTTTCTAAGCTGTGTAGATTGGACTGATAAGGAACTGAACTGACATTCAATGTTCTGGAAGTCAAAGCAGGCAGCAGCATGCACTGGCCCAGGTCAGGAGCCTCAGGGTGCTCACATGCACCTCCTGTCATGCCAGACACTGCTGAAAGCTGCCAAATGTAACCTATTGGCAGCCCACACCTGATTGGCTGCTAGACACATACCTTCACCCCCTTCTGTCAGCTGCAAGGAGAGGAAGAGGCATCAAAAAAACCTCATTCCAGCCCTGCTCTGCCCTCTCACCAGCCACCTGCCTCTCTGAAAGGCAGGGATGAGGCGGGAAGGGAACACATTCTCTGGCCCAGCATCACGCACCCCCAGCAGGGATCTGCATGGCATGGGGGGAAGAATTCTTCATGGAGGGGCCTGAAGCTAAGCAATCTAGGGTGGGAAAGCCTCTCACCTGAAGTTAAGTGAGCTGGGCTGGGAAAGCTGCAGCCCCACCACTTTGCCAGAGGCCAGCCTCTCTGAGAGGTAAGGGATGGGGGAGGACTGCACCCCCCAGCCCAGTACTGGCCTTCCACCGCCTGGGGTCTGGATGACCTGGAGGTGGGGATGGGGAGGCAGCTCTCATGAAGGGGCTTTTCCTCCCAACCACATTCCAGTAAGCTAGGCTGAGAAAACTCCATTTCCACCTCCTCATCAGCCACCAATGTCTCCAGTTGAGGGGCCAAGAGGGAATGCATACCTCAGCCCAGCACTGCCCCCCCCCTCCCAGCAGGGGTCTTCCCAGCACAGACTAGCGAGTCAGGCTGGGAAAGCCCCAGCCCCATCCTGTCACTAGCCACTGGCCTCTCTGAGAGGTGGTGGGGAGGACACCCCCTCCTGGTCTGGCACCACCCCCACCATGTTTTTCCCCCCCACATTTCAGAGAGGCCAGCAGCTGGTTAGGAGACAGGGCTGGGACATTCCCAGCTCAGGGGCTTGCTGCTATGGGAGGGGAAGCCCCCAGACTTTCCTTCCCTGTGCTATGCAGACTCAGGGGGGACATGGGGGTCCACTCCCCCAGCCCCCTCATACCATTAGGCTGACGGGCACCATCAGCACACAGGCTAGGAAACAGAGGCTTTACAGCCTCAGCTTTGTAAGAGCTGGGATGAGGCCAGCTCTGCTCCAGCAAAGGAGACAGCTCACCTCTAGGTGGCCTTCATAAAGGACATTTCGTTTTTTGGCTACTATGTCCTCTGTCCTCTATTGATATGAAATTTGACACCTTTATGTCCTCTATTTTTTTTTAAGAGAAAAATAGAGGACATAAAGGTGTCCGGTTTCATATCAATAGAAGATAGAGAAGAACTGGACTGTCCTCTTTCATGGCCACCCTACTCACCTAAGGGCTGCAAAGGGTCTTGGGATGCTGGGGAACTGTGCGGTAACTTGATATGGGAAGAGATCTGGGACACAAGTTTGATAGACTGATTTAACCTAAATCTGTTAAGTCTAATACTACATCCAACCAGGTTTATTATAAACCAGGCTCAGCCATTTTGAAAGTGCTTTATGTTCACTAAACTTCTGTTATGTTACTCATGTGAATCCATTTCTGATCACTTTTACTGGTTTATGTGTAACTTCTGTCCCTAGCCAAAATGTCCTCACTCAAAGGAATATTCTTTTTGCAGCAGCATGGACCTTTTCTTAAGCATCTGAAGCACAACTGCCTCTGTGCTAAGTTGCATTGTACTACTTACCAGCCTCTTTCTCAAAATGGAAGCATGCAAAGATGGAGGTTTTACAAGATTCTCTTTATAAGGTGTTCTGAGAGAGATCTTAGAGATCTCAGTTTATTCTATCTGCTCATCTACCAGGTTTCTTTCCCATTCCCTCTCCAATGTATTATAGTTCTTTTTAGTTAAAGAAAGAAAAGAAAAGAAATCATATTCACCAGTTACAGAAACCCATATATTATTTTATGCTAAATTCTGCTGTTTCCATTTGGCCATCAAGAAACTATCTGGGGACAGAGAAGGATGGCCACAGTGGGAATAAGGAGGTTGTGAATCAAAAAGTCAAACTATGCATTATTACATAAACAGGCATATTTTGAATTGTGGAACTTTATATAATCCCATCCTGGAGTTCTAATGACAGTATAAACAATTCAAGCTTTGCTTTTATAATTTACGGTGTCAGCAGAACACCTCATTGGAATTATGGACTTATAATTCAAAAGGGTTTTTTATACAAATGCAAAATGGCAAAATGTGCCTAAGCAGAAGAATCAGAAAACAAGTTGATATTCTTGTTATGCTTTGGGGATATGAAATATTCCACAATAAAAAGGAGATCAATCTTTTCTAATCTTTTCAGTGATATGATCTTCACCATTCTGCAGTGCTTGATGCTTCAGCGAAAAGGGTAGGACTTACATTTAATTCAGGAACTACTTTGTTTTAAAGGAACATGTGCAACCAGCAACTCAGGATGAGCCTGATTCAAGACCCACTAAATTTAATGAAAAGGCTTCCACTGATTTCAAGCCTGTCTCTGCTGGACAAACTGGCTGGTCAGGCATGCTCCTCTGTGATATTCTGTATAGAATTGACAGTGAATATTAAAGGAAAACCAATATCCCTTGCAAGCAGATAACTGGACAAATCTTTTCATGGCTCTAAAGTAGTTTTTTTATATCAGATCATGTTTCTATCTTTACATCTTCTTCTCTTGTATTTCAAAAGGATGATTTCTCCATTCACTTGAATATGAAATATATTGAATGTCTGCAGTTGAACAAAATGTTTCTTCATTCTTTGTATAATTTTATGTACTAAATACCTAATTGTCATGTTTGCAAGGTAAAACACTGGCTTATTTATAGTTCCTAGAAAGCATTCAATTAATAGGTGAATGAAAGTACTAAGATGGACTCTGGTCCACCCAACATCTTACTTGAAGCAACATCTATTGCAGCTGTTCTTTTGTAACTGGACACTATTTAATATCACAGGGACCATTTGTTAGACTGTGGTTTGAGAGCTCCTTAATGAGGATTTGGTGTCTTCATTATTCATTTCTAATCGGCTTTCTCTCGTCCCGTAGATATCTATTGCTTAATCTCCAGACAGGAACTACCGACTAGCAAATGGTGGATGGTCTATGAATTTAAGCAGATTTAGCAAGGCCTTCAGTGAATGTTTATAGGGCTTAAGCTAATTGAAAATAAGATTTACAATCCTTCTTTTAACCAATGCTGTCCTATATTGGGAGGAGGGAATTACTGAGACCTTACTAAGACTGTAATATAATTTGTTCATGCGTATAGCTTCCTTGAGCACACACAGAATTGTCACTGCTAATCTAGGTAAAATAGTAGATTTGTTCCTTTTGCTTTTATTTTTACATAGTAGTAATGTACAGAAAGAGCTCCATTCATAACTATATTAAATTAGACCATTACATCAAAGTTTTGCTTGATCTTGCCAAGACACTGAGAATCATAATCTCTAGGAACGTCATCAGGGCTTTCACTTAAAAATCTTGATTTTCATATTTTAGTGAAACATAAAATGTAAATATTTTATAAATGAGCCTTACTTAAGCTAGTAGGAATCACTTAGTAACATTTTATATATGTATAAGATATTGATATGATTATTTTATGTAAGAAAACAAAAAGATAAGAGAACATTTCTAGGGCATGAACTCCTGAGAATTCATGAACAAATATAGGCATACCCAATTGCAGTCAAAGGAGTTAAATTGTTGTAAAAGTGGTGTAGAGTTGAGGGACTCAGGCATATATTGTCCTGTTATCTTCACTCTGGTACAGTGTGTATAACAGGTCTTGTAGTACAAAACTTCTGAAATATTTTGAGATACAACAAAGTTTCCTTATGTTAGTAATATTCTTGCACATTTATTAATCCTTTTAGGGGACTGGAAAGAGGAATTCTTTGCACAATTACATATTACTTTTTTGTAAGAATGTTCTGAAACAGTGCTTCTCAAACTATCTGATGTGGCGGACCGGCAATTTTTTTTCCAGTGGGCCAGGGACCAGTGCCTGGTTCAGCTGGTGGCAGCAACTGCGTGTACCAGTGCTACACAAATGCACGACTGGCTCTTTCTTTCTCTTTCCTCACCTCGCATGACGTGACATCACCTGGAGTGTTGGAACATATGAACTGTGGCGCTTGACATATCAATGTTATGCTTCTGAAAATATATTTCTTTCTTTCCTGGCAATTCGCTGTGAACCGGCAACAGGTGGCTCATGGACCAGCACCAGTCCATGGACCCCCACTTTGAGAAGCACTGTTCTAAAAGATTAACCATGTTTTTCTGGGTGCATTCAGATATATTTTATATCTCATTATATTCTGTTTATTTCAGGTTCTTCAGTGATTTCAAGTTCATGTAATTATTCTCTTCACTTCCCTATCCTGTTGAATAATGTCGTTATGTTTCATTCCAGCCACCATAATCAATTCCAGCAATTACTCTAGGTTTGTCGCAAGCAAAGAATCTGGAGCACTTAAAAATGGTTATAAACCATAGGCACTGAGTATGTGGGGCCCAAGGTCCCTGACCCCCCCTCGGGATGAGGGTAGGGTGATCATCCATTCCTAATTTGGTGGGATAGTCCCAAAATGGGAATATCAAGTTCTGGTCCCAGGCTGAATGACTCCTGGACGGCATTTGTCCCAGATTCGCAGTATCATGCAGGGAGCTGGGTTGACTGCTCACCGCAGAACAATGTGGGAAATGGTGGGTTTCCCCTTTCAGGATGGTGGAGTTCCAACCTACAGAGTGCTGCAGGGAGTGGGACACAGGGGAAGCCACATGCATGTGTGTGTGCACACATATGCATGTGGCCAGGAATACAGCCCCAGGCAGTGGTGGAGAGCAGCTTTCTCCAGCTATCTGCAGGTAAGTCGTGGGGGGGGGTGCAGATTGAGGCCCCCATGGTAAGGAAGGGAGTGGGACAGGGGCTGGGCCTGGGGGTGCTGCCCAGCAGGGGAGGTGCATGGGGCCCAGAGCCAGAGCAGGGAGTGGGACAGAGCCACAGGCGACTCATACGGGAAGTAAGGGGGAAGCTCCCTGCCACTGTTTGCATTCCTGGGGAGGGGAGCATGAGGGGACACCCCCCCACACTAGATTTGTGCATGAGGTGGAGGTGGAGGCAGAGACGGAGGTGGACGTGGAGGCAGATGTGCATTGTCCACTGTGACTCCCTGCTCTGCTACCCTCCCCCCCAAAATTCCATGGTAGTCATGCTGCAGTGATGAGGTACCCTCTACCTGCCCAGCAGCTGTGGGGGTGGCAGCACAGATTTATGCCCCTGTTGCTGCTGGGCAGGCAGGAGGCACCTCACCATGAAGACATGGGGACTGCCACCTCCCCATGGTGGTGGGAACCGCCACCAAGAAGCATTCCCACCCACACACTACCTCTTTACCTACACCAGTCCCAGAAATGAGCCAGTGATGCTGCTCTGGAGCATCCACTAACCATTCTTGAGCATCTTGAAAACGGAGCACCATCTCCTCACAAGCTTTATCGCCTCATTTCTGGGTGGTATTCAGGGCGGCAATGTATAATTAGGTCAACGTTCTTGAAAGCACTCAAGAATCAATTTAGACATACCCCAAAAGTGACTGATAAGACTGTGCTGTGTCCATGATTCTCCAACATGTAGAAGATGCAAGTGAGTGTATGCCCAAAGACTACATTTTCTACTCCTTTCTTTCATTTTTATTAATGTGCTTTTCAGGTTTGGTCCTCAAGGAAGATGGGATCAGATTTTCATGATACCAACAAATAATCAGATCATCACAATAATCAGATCATCACTAATTCATTCCCCCCACCCCATTCCAAAGAGAACAGTTAATGCCATCTCTAATACTATCTAAGCAAATGTCCAATAAGTATTTTTTCTATTATAAAAATGCTATAAAGCTAAAGGGAATAAAGGATACTGTTACAAGGAAAGCCTTACTTAAAGCATTTGAAAAGCAAAATATTATTTTTCTATCTTCTATAAAAAGCAAAAAGTATTTTAAGTAGTTATTGGTAAAAGGAGTAACCTTCAGCAACTTAATATAAGCTTTCAGACCACGCTTAATTATTTCATGTTGTAACAATGAACAAGGATAGATTAATATCTCATTTCCTGTTGTATCCAAAACAGCCCCTTTTAACCTAACATACTAATCTATATTTAGTAACGTACAGAAGCAGTCTGGACATTGGAATTGATGAGTACCTGTAGGTCCTATTTTCCTGTCTAGGATGAGAAAAATAAAACAGCTAGAATTGTTGATAAATGATCCTTAATTATATTTGTGTTCTTCCTGGTTTTGTATTGTTGGTGTTTATTTTTGAAGGGAGGAAGGGGTTGTTTAATTTGAATTGACTGAGCTGCCGTTGAACTGAGAGTGGAGAGTCTTTCCCCTCCTTTCTTCCATTCTATTTGCTGGCCTCTCTTGAAAGTTACAGGATGATGAGGGAACAATGATAATGATCAGTATTTTGTTTTTCCATAACAAATGGGAAGGTCAAATTAACAAACTCAAATGAACTGAAGTAAGTCTTATGCATTGTGGGTATGTCTACATGGCACAAATGCAGTGTACCATATAACTACTTGAGCTAGCCTAAACAAGATAAGTTGGAACTGGAAGCAGCCCTGTTATCATGGTATTCTCACTGGGCTAATTTATTCTCACTAAATTCATTTGCCCACGTGGAGTGCTGTACTACAACAACTACACTGGTTACAGTACCCAGAGTTATCTCTGGTATCTCTGTACCATACTGCCAAAATGCAGTATGGATGCATCCAAACTACCTGCTTTGCAAAAACAGTGAACATGACTGTAGTATGAATTGGATAAATTGGAAAATTTAAATGGAATCCATAGAAACATAAGTACTTCCTGTCTCTGTGCCCAGAAGAAGACCATGTGCTTTAAAAATAGAAGTATCACATCTTTTCTTGTAGGTGTCTTTTGATATACAATTAGTAACTGAGCCTTTGCAAGATCAAAGGCACTTCCTACATTGTGACTACTAAACCACATTCTTCAGTCACTTAACTGATTGTACATAGCACATGGAGAACTTGATAGCTTGCCTAATATACATATACATCAGTGATTTTCAGTGTGGGTGCTGTGGCACCCTGGGGTGCTGTGAGATCCTATTAAGTATGTTACTGGGCACTGGGAAATATTAGCACTGTTAAGTATATAAACACTTCTACATGATTCACAAGATAAACCCAGAGATTTCAAGTAGGAATCCACAACATCAAAACCATCTCTGACCTGTTGTGGTCTTTTTTTAGTTCCGTAGAACGTAAAAAATGCTCTATTATTTTTCTGTAGTCAAAAGTGTGTGAAAGCTAAGATCTGACATTTCCCAAGAGATGCCTTGAGTCTAACAAAGGTGCCTTGAGTCTACAATGGTTGAGAACCACTGTTCTATATAAATACTAACAAATGGTAAGAAATTATCTGTGTGACTGAAAAGAGCACCTGCATAAATCATCTGATTGATATTTAATGTAATGGAGTGAAGTATGGAAGGAACTGAGAAAAAGAAAACATTCTGGAGAAAAGTTGGTGGAGAATAGAAAAATCAATAGTGTGTCCTAGTTTAGCAGTTCTCCTTCCTGAAGCAATCAATAAAGCTTCAGTGAGTGTAAGTAACCTTACAACTGAAGAGCCCAAGAGTAGAGAAATATTATATAAAGGTTCGTTTCCAATCAAGCACTTAAGTGGCTAAAACAGGATTGAAGTCCAACATTGTTATGGAAAAAAAACCGCTCACTACAACTGTATCCCCCTTGTACTGTATAAGGGTACTTTTCAAAATGTGTCAAGCTTGAAAAGATGAATGAGACCTCTTACGCTTGTTCAGTGGGGAAATGGTGCTGACTGGTGGCCATGTTGAGTGTACCGCAGAGATTAAGGGAGATAAACACAATCCTACAATCAGGTTAGAAACAATGTGGCACTTAGGACCCGGTGTGGAGCAGAGTGTTCTGGGAGAGTTATCTGTGAAGAGGAGAAGGGTCTTGATGACTGGAATGAACTGCCCTTTTAAAAAAAGGAAAAAAAATCACTGATCAGTACTAGCTGAGCTCTGACACCTGCTAGCAGAGGGGTAAAAAATCTGTTGAGTGTTCCAGGAACAGGAAGAGGGTGAGAGGAATATTAATAATTTTTTCTCTCAACCAGAGAAACTTGTGTCCTACTAAGTGTCTTCTGGGAAAATGAAATATAACACAAGCATTGGATCCATCCAGAGACTCCAAAGGAGGTGGATTCAACCTCCGCTGACAGCAGCTCTCAGAAATTTTAATAGCCCCAGTAAGAGTGTGGCAGATCCTGCATGTGCCAGAGCTTCAGGCATCAATGTCAAGAACTAAGCATATGAAGCCCCGAAATACAGTGAATGTGTCCCGGACCAGCTGATTGGTTTTTTTTCTTTTTTTATTTCCCTTTTATGGATTTAGTATACAAGCAGTTCTCAGGGATAGTGAAGCTGGTTTGTAGTTTAATCAACATGGGTGCATCTACATGAGACACTTTACTGCATAGTAGTGTAGTTCACTGCATAGTAAACACATGTCTACACATGCATGTACTTACTGTGCAGTAAATGGCACTACATGTGAGTAAATTTGCTACCTGAAAATGCAAGTACCAAATTTACTTGCGAGTACTTACTGTGCAGTAACACATGTGTAGATGCCAGCCAGGAGGAAATTTGCTCCCAGTCAGCCCTACCACTAGGGGGCCATCCTGAGGCTAGCCCCAGGGCTCCAGACTGGGAGCCTCTCCTGCCCCAGGGTTGGTCCAGCTCTATGCCTGCCCCAGCCTCAGCCTTCAAAAGCCTGCAGGCATTTTGAAGCCTGGGGCGCACACAGGCATCCTGAGGCCACTCCAGACCCCTGTGTCCCCCTGGGAAGGCCACAGGCTAGCCATACCAGCCTGCCTATACCCTGGTGCCACTGCCTGGCACTGCAGTGCTGTGCGGCAGCCAGGCCCATGCCATCCAAGCCTACAAGTTGCTGCAGGCTCCTGCCAGGCCTGCCAGCCATCAGGTCCAACTGCAAGCAGCTCCTGACCACTAGGGTCAGCTCCAGCTGCCCACATCCCACCCCCAGCAGCCTGCCTGGAGCCTACAGGTGTTGCGGGGCATTGCCTTGCTGCACAGCTGCCAGTCCCATGGTTTTGCCTTGCTCTGGGTGCTGTAAGCTGCTGCCCAGGCCTGGCACTGCAGGGACAGAGAGCCAGTTCAGGAGCCTGTATGGCCTTGTCATCACCAATGCCAGTTCCCACCACCCAGGGCCCCAGCTGCTCCATGGAGGAGACTAGTGACCTCATTGTGTTGTGGGGTAAGGTGGAGGTGCAGCGCCAGTTTGCTCAGGGTGGGTGCTCTATGAGAGACTGTCAGGCCAGATGCATGAGTGTGGGCATGACTGGTCAGCATGGCAGTGCAGCATAAAGGTCAAGTCCTTGTGGGCACAGTGCATCACCATCACTAACCACAATCATCAGCCAGGGAGTTCCTGCAAGACCATGCCCTTTATGCAGCAACTGACAGCAATACTCGTGCCCTGGGACCTGGACCCAGGCTGCAGCTGTGGGCTGCCTGCCTCCACAAGCCCCCTGGGGAGGGCCCCTCGGGCCTCCACCAACCTGTACCACCAAGCTCCCTAGCCTCAGCCTCCACCAGCAGCTTAGGGAGCACAGGCCAGCTACTGCCCTGACAGCTCTGCAGCTTCAGCCCCAGCCACGAAGCACAGCTGGCCATGTCACTGATGGCCACCCACAGTGCCAACTCCTTCCTGGGGGCGGGGGGAGGGGGCCGTCTGGCTGTGCCCTACCACCTGAGGATACCACTGGGAGCTGCACACATCGCCACCAGCCATACCAGCCCCAGCCCCATGGTAAGCCCCACACTGAGGGAAGGGCCCTCCCTACCCCTGGCCTGCCCCAGCCTCTGCCCCGCCCTCCCTCCCCACCCAATCTGGCTGCACTCCCTTGGCCCCAGGTTCCCCCACTTCCCCCACAGCACAAAGGGAGGCAGGAAAGAGTGCAAAACTTAATTGAGCAGCCTGTGCCCCCACAGCTAGGCAGGCATGGACCTTTCAAATGCCAAGGAATGCTTAGTGGGTTGGATACCCCTTTGTCCATGCAGACAAATCCTCATGCAGCACCTGTGACATGTGCAGCAAGGACACACACAAGGCACAGCATTGGTGGGGAGGGGCAGGGCACAGGCAGCTCCTCATCCCAGTTGTACAGGAGCCCTGTGCCCCCTGAGCCTGGTGCACGTGTCTAAGAAACTTTCAAGTAAAAAAAGAACTTGGTAATATAAGGATGATGCAACATTAAGCACAACCCCTCTGGGTTCATTATATACAGTTACCTTCCTTTTTGACCTGAAAGTTTCCTAGACACCTGCAGTTCTACATTGTCCATGTGCTCATAACTTTTGTTGCCTGAGCAGTCATACATGCTCATGCTTAACCCTGATTGTCCTGCTTATGGCCCATGAATCCAGAAACTGAACAGGGCAGTGCTTTTGTCCCCAAAAGGCCACAATCTGGTATGCATGCTCTGGGCACACCTACCACACAATATTAGGGCCCAATGTCTCACAATGTCTCACCCCATTCTCATTAGGAAGCTGGGCAACTGTGGCGTAGACACCCATACAGTCCAATGGGTCACCAACTGGTTAGAGAGTCGCACCCAGAGGGTGGTAGTGGATGGGTCCTTCTCAACCTGGAAGGACGTGGGAAGTGGGGTCCCACAGGGCTCGGTCCTTGGACCTGCACTGTTCAATATCTTCATCAGTGATTTGGACGAGGGGGTGCAAAGCACCCTGTTCAAGTTTGCTGATGACACTAAGATGTGGGGGGAAGTGGGCACAATTGAGGGGAGCAACAGGCTACAGTTAGACCTAGATAGGTTACAAGGATGGGCGGAGGAGAACAGGATGGGGTTTAACACGGACAAGTGTAAGGTG
>NW_017729033.1:80893086-80898413 GCF_001723915.1 Gavialis gangeticus | reverse complement strand
CAAGGAGTGACCAGGAACAATGGTCACAAGCTGGCGGAGGGAAGGTTTAAGTTGGACATCAGGAGGCGCTACTTCACGGTCAGGGCGGCTAGGGTCTGGAACCAGCTTCCAAGTGAGGTGGTGCAGGCTCCCACCCTGGGGGTTTTTAAGAGGAGGTTGGATGACTACCTTACTGGGGTCATTTGACCCCAGTGCTCTTCCTGCCATGGCAGGGGGTCGGACTAGATGATCTGCTCAGGTCCCTTCCGACCCTAGAAACTATGAAACTATGAAACTATGAAAATACAGTCATAGCTACTTTATTTCTAAAAAGCAAGTGAATAATTCTTTTTTATGTAATAGCCTATTCGTTACATCGCCTGCCAAGGAAGAGGAAGACATAAGCTCTAGGTCTTTGTTAACCTGAAGGCATTTCAACCCACATTGTATATCCTAACCATGATTTGGGCTCTGCAAGTGGGGACACTCTCCACCTTTTGAAGCTGGGTTTCTGTGCAGCAAAAATGAAAGACTCATAGGCCCAGAAGCAGAAAAAGCAAATGAAAGTAACTCTTTAGCCCAATGGTTAGGGGTAGTAGTCTGCATGCTGGTCCCTATGTTATGGTTTATTTCTGGATTTTATCTTATAATTTTAAATGTAAAATGTATTAATACTGAAAGGAGGGGGGACTAAACCTCAACTTCTGGCCAATGAATCTAGAATTCCTTTCTGCACACTGTTGTGAATGTTCTGGCCAGCTGTGTCCCGATCCTGTATGTTTTACCTTCATTTGCTGCATACAGTACTATTAAACTTAATAAAACAACACAGTGGGTGCATCTACATGCATGCTTTACTGTGGGGTTGACTAATTAGCTGTACAGTAAACCATCGCTGTCTACACAAGCACCAATATTAGGACTCAGTAAATTAATTAATTCTGCCATAAGATAGTACTGTCAAGAACAGTAATACATTATAGCAGATTTATTAACTTTGGTGAAACACACATGTAAACACTGACCCAGGTATAAATTGGGCCCAGTCAGCCTACACATCAGGGGGCCAGAACCCTACCTGCCACCTAGCCACATGGCTCTGCACTTTGGGTGCACACATGCCTCAACCAGCCCCTCTGCTACCCAACAGCACCACCCGAAGCCTTGGGCTGATCTCCAAGCCTGCTGCCAGCCCAAGCCTGCTCCACCTGGCTCAAAGTGCTGCTGTCCTGCACTGACCTGTAGATGCTGCACCCAGGAGCAGTTAACTCTGGCATGAACTACAACAGTTTATTCTGTTGCTGTAATTTCACATGTAGTACCCAGTAAGCATAACTAGGGAACCTTCACTTGTCATCTGGCTAATCAAAGATGCATAGGAGTTTACACATCTGACGTGTAATAAAACAGTTGTATCTTTTATACATTTGCTATTCATTGGAAAACTATAGAAACCAATAAGGTTTTAGTGATTCTAGAAGAAAAGCAATCACCAGTTACCACACAGAATTATTTTGTTTCATTACTTTGGTATGTCCACCTCATTGTTAAATGTCTCTTCAAACTTCCTTATCTTTCTGGAAGATGTGTAACTTGACTTATCCTCCAGATGTGATCTGCAGTGGCCTTGTAACTTCATGCTCATTATTTTTGGCAGCTCAGCCAAGCCTGCTACTATCTTATTCTGGTATTGATCATCTTCCAAGAAAAGAGAAGGAAGTGGGAAGGCTAGTTAAAAGATGAGACCTTAAAGTGCAAAGAGGGAGAGAAAACTGCTAGAAGCTGAGGCCTTTTTGAGTAAAAATTTTGCTGGAGTGCTAGAAAGACAGTGTCAGGGACACTCATCAAGGATGTGATATTTCCTGGCCTACTTCATATTTTGGTGATAAGTACAGTCTCCTGGGTGTTAGAAGATCTGGGTTAAATTTCCTCAGGCTAAGGTGGAAGTTCAACTAAGGCTACCCACTTCCCGAGTGAGTATTTTAATCACTAAACTATTGCATAAAAGTCACCACTTTCTATTCTAGTTAACACCTGTTTTAAACATATCCTGTCCAGTTCTTTTAAATACTGCTTTTAGGTGTCTTCACTCAGGACTGGGTTTTTGGCTCAATCCTTAGTGAATAGAGGCATCTCCTTTGCACCCCTGACTCAGACAGCTGATCTCTATAAAGGAACAGAATTGTAATATATCTCTGTTGGCTCCATGCCAAGTATACAGCACTCAGGATTGCAGTTCAAAGGCATCAAACCGCCCATAAAGTATCTAGAGTGCTTAACTCTGGGTTTTGAATTCCACCATAGGAGGCAGGCACCTAAAATGTAGGCATTACATTGTCTAATTTTTATTTCCTGAAGGTCTCATGGGTTCTGGTCCAAAACCTTTAAACAAAAAATAAGCTAAGGGCCACACACATAGGCTGTGCTAACTGCTGTTAAAATGTGAGTATCTGCACATTCAAACAGTAAAACACCTGCTAAGTGTTTATCACAACAAAGTTACAATTTTTCACAGGAGGAGTATCTCCAGATCGTATTAAGGTACACATGTTCAGTAGGGCTGTGTGAGGCTTCGGACAGAGCGTTGGATCTGGAGAAGCTTCAGATGCTTTGGGGTCTGAAGCAGCACATCCGGGTCAAAGCGCTGGCCTCGTTAGGCTTCCCAAAGCGCTTCTGAGCCGCCCTGGAGCTGCCTCGTAGATCTGGCCATAGGGATAATGGGGAAACAATAAAATATCTATAACTTTGGGGTGTTTTGTCTGATTTGGATTAAATTTTCAGGGATGGTAGACACTGCAGAGAGCAAAAAGTCTGCCAAGTTTCAAGAAGATCACTGTAGTGGCTTTGGGGGAACTGCACCCCAAATTCTTGAAAGCAAAACTCATGTCACATGTAGGCATTACAACATAGTGGGGTGAAAACTGCAGGGGTGGTAGCCAATGCTGAGGCCACAAAGCCTGCCAAGTTCAGGAAGATCAGTGCAGAGGTTTGGGGGAAACTGCACCTCAAGCTGTGGACAAGCAAAACTCATGGCATGGGTGACACTGCATGTGTTAAGGTGCAGCAGGGTGAAAACTGCAGGAGTAGTGGCCCCTCCTGCGGCCACAAAGCCTGCCAGCTGTTGAACCAGTTTCCTATCACTTATACCAGTTTTTGTGTCATTACTGTCCCTAATTTTAAACGGCATAAAACTTGAGGAAGCAGTATTTGCTTTTGTGCTGGCCAACATATTCTACCCAACAGTGGTTGCTGCAAGACTAGAGGTGCATAGGTGAGGCAAGCTGGTGACATGGCAGTATCCACATCTCCATCAATTTTTCCCAGGTGTATAACACCTTTTATCTAGTAGGACTGTTGCTGGAACCAGATGATGTGTGATCAAGAAGCCATAACTATCCCTGCACCCGATAGAGATTAAACATAGGTAAGAATTACATGTAAGTGTTTTTGTGCATGCATGAGCAGCTTGGCCAAGAAAATTGCATGCTGCCTACCAAATACCCTGTCAAATTGATATTGGGTTGTCATTACTCACTCCCTGTCATGTTGTCATGTATTAATATGCACTGTCTTAATATGCACTGCACTATCACTATAATGATTGATATTAGACATTGTAATGACAATATCTTAATGCCTATTTTCAGTTTAATTTTTTGGGAAAAAATATCTTCAATGATTTCTTTTTTCATATTAAGTTTCAACATGTAATTTATTTAATGAGGAAAAAATTAGGAAATTAATACAACCATTTTTTAAATTCCTGGAACAAGCGAAGATAAAATAATATTTTAAATTTAAGAAGCACAGATTGTGTGTGATACCTTTTACTGCAAGTTGGTCCAATAAAATATATCACCCACAAAAATCTCCTCTCACATATTTGTTGTAGCCATGATGGCTAAGACATCACTGCAACACTATTCTAAATTTACCTTTTGCAAATATGGTTACTGAAAACTAGGCTCCAAAATCCACATTTAGGATCCTATAATTCAGAGGCTCCCTAAGTACTGCTGACTTTAGTAGGACTGGTAGTTAAGTATCTAGCACCTCTGAAAATCAGTCTAGTAAAGCTCTGGTTCTAAGAGCATGTGATCTAAATTAGCTGTGGAAAAGAGACCTGGGTGCTAGCAGTTTATTTTGTTCTAACCCGTTTAATGAGTATGGTATAAAAGCCTGTGTGCATACCCGTATTTCTGCTCTTATTGGAAAAGGTTGCCTACATTCATGGGCGTCTGGTGCCTCTTGAGTCAGGGAGGGCCATGTGACCCCCCTGACACCAGTTAGTAATTGCGGGGGGGGTCCCCAGCAGCCACTCCCGCATCGCCCCTGCCTACATTTCAGGTATAGCAAAGAGCCTGGGGAAAAAAAACAAAACAGTTATCCAGGGCTGTTATTCTTCCATGCAACTGAACTGGGTGGGGATCCTATCTCACAATCAAGAGTCCATCCCACTATATGCCCGCAAGTACAGTGAGAACAGTGATATGGCGTGTGTAATATGCAGGGATCCTGGTTTTCTCTGCTTCAAATTGCAAATTCTTTGATAAAAAAATTACACATTCTCTGACTAAAACCCCCAAATCTGTCATTAAAATGAAACACTGCTATATACATAGGTATCAGCTGAACACAAAGTTTTGTTGATATATGTACAATTTTAAATCATTTTGGAAGTCTACCAGTGCCTCAATCACTATAATAAAATAAATTCTAAATACCTATACATTTTTGTATTTGATTTTGGGTTTCTTATCATGGAAAATCAGAGATCCTCCTGCCCCCTTCACTCACCAGGACACAGGTCCAGGCCCCTCACTACCCACCCACAGCCCCCTGGCCCTGCTGGTGCCCCTTGCTCCCCACCCACAGCCCACCAGCCCTGCTAGGGCCCCACACTGCCCTAGTAAGGCATCCCATGCCCGCCCGGCAGCAGCAAGGGGCACAACTCCATGCTGCCATCCCCGCTGCTGCCAGGAAGTCAGAGGGTACTTTGCCATGGCAGCATGGGGTTTACAGCACTGACACCAAGCCTCCCCACCTGCTGGGCCGGTGAGGTTTGAAAGGAAGGGCACAAGGGCAGAGAGCACAAGCTTGCAGCAGGCAGCCTGCACCCACCACCACCCCATGCACATATCTGGGAGGCATATTCCTCCCTGCCCCCCCAGGAGTGCATGCAGAGGTGGGGAGCCACCCATGGCTCCATGCCACTCCCCACTGGGGCCCTGTGGCCACACATTTCAGCCCTAAACCCCAAGTCCCACACACTGCCTGGGCTGGGCAGCATCCCCAGCCCTGCCCAACTCCATCCCTTCCTCCCTCCCTCCCTCCCTCCCTCCCTCCCT
>NW_017729033.1:80886786-80892741 GCF_001723915.1 Gavialis gangeticus | reverse complement strand
TCCCTCCCTTCTATTGGGAGCCTCAATATCTCCTTTCCCCCTGCCACACTTACCCACAGGATCTGCTCTCCAGGCTGCCTAGCAGCCATACACATCCACATGGCGCCCCCTGCCAAACTCCCCTCCTCCCACTCCCCCCAGGCCCTTGCAGGCTGGAACTCTGCCAGCCGGCAGAGAGCTCTTTGCAAGCATGGAAAATCTGTGTTTTTCTCTGTTAAAATGAAAAATCTGCATTTTTCTTGGGTAAAAGGGAAAATATGTGTGGGTTTTTTTCCATTTCCCATGGAAAACCCACATCCCTAGTGATATGCAATAGGTAGAGACTGGCAGCAAAATATTTACTGCGGTGCAAGGCAGGTACAGAGTAATATTTTGTGACTCACCAGCATAGTGAGCTACAAGGATTACTATAGCAAGCCCAGACCTGGGACTGCCAAGTCACACCCTAGCAGCCACCTGGGTCCTGCCTTGCTCTGGCCTTTCAGGGTCCCTACCCTGTTGTCTCTCCTGCCATACCTTGTTGTTATAATTGGACAGAGAGGCTGCCCATAGAAGGCAGGGAGGTTTTGCTTCAGGTCCTAGGCTCTTGTCAGGGGTGAGGTCCCCTGGTCTTGGCCCACTTTTTACTCTGGCTAGGCCCCTCTGCCCAAAGTCCACTGTCCAAGGACCCTAGGTTCCCAGGAGCTCCAGCCGTGGCCAGCTCCAGCCATGCCTTCAGTGGCTTTTGGCCCCTTGGCCCTGGTCTCACCCTCATGGGCTCTGGGCCTGAGCCCTCAATCTCCTCTGCCACACACTGCAATCTCCAACTGAAATTAGTGCTTGCTTTAGGCACTGTTTGTATCCTCCAAGTTTCTTGGGGCTCACAACTGGGCCATGGCACTTTCCTTAGCCTCCTTATGCTACTCAACCACTCTACCTCCCCCCTGTTGCAGAATTTGGGACCCAGGGTGCCCTGGGTATCCTCCTTGGTGTTCTCCTCCTCTCTACAGCCACAATCTGGTCATCTGGTCCAACTTCAACACAAACAAAAAATGCAGCCAAAGCTCCCAAACAAAAGGTTTCCCCAACTCTGGGTCAGCATCACACCATGGCAATGAGCTACAACAGAAGGCCAAAATACTTAAATATGATACGTGGTGATGCAGAGGCTTCCTTGAAGCTCCCCACAGTCTGGCATTCTTCCTCCTTGACCAGTCAGACCCCTTTCCCCACAAACTTCAACTCTGCAGTATGCAAGACCATCCTGCCTGCCTTGCCTCAGGCCCCTGGTTTATAAACCTCTAAGCCCCACCACATCTGGTCATGTGACTCCCCAGCGAACATGGAAGTTTCCTCTTTGCCTAATGGCCAGCTTATGCTGCTCTGTCATAATGCCCATACAGCAGGGTTGGCCTGCTGCCCTCTATATTTAAAGGACAGGAGACTCTAGCTCCCTATCACAGTTGCATTAAAATTATGGAGAAATGATCTTTATTGATTACCATTGTACACACCTCTTCAAGACACTGCATGTTTAACTGAGCTCATCATTGTTTTGAAAAAACTATTTATCTATATTGTTTTAATGATGAAGCTAACAGTTTCCAAAACTGTGTTGTATTAATTTTACCCCTTAAAAGCCTGTGCAGTCTGTCATGACACTTGATTTCCCCAGCCCATTTTATAATTACAAGCTTAAAAATACATGCTTTCTGAATGAAGAAATGAAGCAATACTTCAAATGGTAGTGAGCAAACTAATAAAATAAATCACTGTTAAAATCATCTTTCTGTTTATAACCCAAGATTTAAGCAACTTTATTATTCTAAGTTTTTGTTTAGAACTTCTGAAAGAAATTGTGCTACTCCTTCAACTTGTGCCTTAAGGAGAGGGGAAAATCAATTCTTGGAACAAGGGCTTAGACACAAGTGCAATTCAGCTGGCATTTGTGGTTAAGGCTTTGGATGTGGTCTAAGAGGACCTAGTGAGCTGCTGGCTTCCTGTGTAACTTTCTGTTACACCCTTGGAGCCAGATTCTGATAGGCTCATATTGAGTCATACCATACTGATTGATTCATGCTATATTGATCGCATTGCGATTGCTTGGGGAATAAGGCAACTTTTATTGTGGTAAAAGGTTGCCTTTAATCTCTCTGTGCCTCCACTTGTAAAATGCAGATACTAGTACCTGCTTATCTTATAAGTGTGTTGTGAACAGTAATTCAATATTTTTTGTGTGCGGTTTGGATATTACAATGACGATGTTAATGGCCATCAACCAAGAAACCATGTAAGTACATGTTTAGCTATATATGCATGCATAAACCCATTGATCTCAGTGCCAATATAAAAATAAGACTGATAAGTCTTCCTTTGGACAAGTTTATGCAAATCCTAGTTGCTGTTGTTAGATAGATTAAGTTAGCCTTAAACGTTATAGCTTATGTGGTTTAGAAATACCTGTAACAAAAGTAAACAAATATCACCAAGCCCACCATTAAGAAATATAAGTCCAATAAGGCTTGTTTTGATGACAAGTCCTAGTTCTGTTACACATAAAGCAGAACGCAGGAACTGAGACCATTACTATATACAACAATAAAAGATTCACTTGCTAGTTAAAAAAAACCCTCACCACTAAGTAGCATTCTAAATGTTGCCATCTTGTTTTATTGTTAGTCATTATGCTTGCATGCATCAGTTATAAATCCCATGCCATGACATGCACAATCACAAAATACAAACAACACATTTGGAAGTTTTGCTAGACACTGTTTCTGAAACTTATGTTAAAATAAATTCCCTTTTTTTCTGCAAAAGAGGTGGAATAATATATCTTATTCTGAATCAAATCCCCAGATTTCAACACCCCATAACTTTGTGGTATTCAGAAAACAGATCTGAATTTTGGTACTTTAGCGTACCTTTACAGTAAAAATGCGCAAATTCAGTAGTTCACAAAATCTCCCTCTACTTGCATTAAAGCTATTTCTTATACTTTCAAAATATTCAAATAAAACAAAAGTACTTACCACAAATGTATTTTAATCTGATTATATGTATCCCAACAGTTTTGATAGAAAAGTCTTAAACATTTTTATGTATACAATTTAATTTGATATGATAAGAAGAGGAAAAGACAATGAGTATACTGAGTGGGGAATGTATCATATTTTTGCTGGACCATGCTGTCAGCATTGTACATGGATTTACAGTTTTCTGATCTACAATAAAGCTTTCTGCCAGTCAAAGCATATTTCAATACATAACTCATGCAGAACAATTTAAAATAGCCACAGGCATCTCCATTACATTGTTGGAAGACAATTTTTTTGGTAGATATGCCAGTGATACTGCAGCAATATTTGATTCATTAGTCTTCAAGCTTGTTAATGTTATGCTCAAAAGGATAATGAGAAGCAGAGAATGATTATTATGGTACATAAAATGTATAATCTAAATTCATCGGTAGTATATAACCTTTAATTTAAAGATATTGCAGATATACCCTTGATATTTCTGGTGCATCTACACCCAAGGCTATCCTTTTCCATTAGCAGAGCTGTATTGACTAGCATACATCTAGTAGCAATGTATCTGCTGTGTAGCAGAAAACTGAACACTCTCTCCAGACTGGTCATTTGAGTTACAAGGTAGCTATTTTATGCATTGCTTCAACCTGTCTGTCTTGGGAATGTCTTTATTATTTTGTGATACCTTATGGCTTGCAACTAAATTCTGAATTGGCTCTCTTAAAAAACTATCTGGTGGAAGGTATATATATTATGGTCCAGCAGTCTTCAATTTCAGGTGCGGGAAAACCACTTGATTTAATGGAATTATAGAGCAACAAAATAATTGAAGAGTAGTGTCGTGACTTTGCATTGTGATGCTTGTATCATTTTGTTGTTGAAATACTTGGGAGAAACAGCAATCATATACTGATGAAGTGCCATGAAGCAAGCAACACAATGCAATGCCTGAATGTCACCCTGTAATTATTTTGTGGCACTCTGTGACTTTATTCAACAAAATGTCAACCCTTTTTCCCCCCACCAGCACCTTACAGCTGCTGAGAGGGCTGTTTCTCATTTCTCTTTCCTTCTTACAACACTAGTTGTGAGTCCCAGTTGTGATATTAACATAAGAAATATTCTGAAGTTCACCAGATCGTACATTACACAAAAACCTCTAATAGTTTCTGTCTACAGTTTAGTTGGGAAACACCTACTGGAAAATATTTTTGAATGTTCATAACTGTGTATAATGAATACTATCATGTAATATTAGCTTGAGCCTACATCTTGCCTGTACAGTGGAAAGGTAAGTTTTATCTCTATTTTGGATCATACATGAAATAGCCTTCTTTAGAAATATGTGCAAATTAAGAAACATAAAGTCAAATTAGTCTTCAGAAAGAGGTTTCCAGGAGATCTCTAAAGAAAAAATTTAGGAAGAGTATAACCTACCAAAGACACATGTACTTTTGTTCTTAATTTAGTGTCAATGCCTCCTTTGAACTTCAAGTACAGTCCTGTGCCTTTAAAATTGGCCAATAAATTTCCTTTAGTTGATTCATTACTGTGATGGTTGGGGCCTGACGTGTTGTGTGGCCTGCCGGGTGCGTAACCCTGTCCCTCAACTCTCCTGGCATGACTTTGATGTTAAACTATCTGGGGGGGGTTCAGTGGAGATCTTCCTGGGAGGGCCTCCCGATAAATGGCAGTACTCACAACTTGTTTCATGCAATGTTACATGGGGCTCCGCCTCCCCTACACCCCGTCCACTCACCAACTTGATGGGTGTTTGTAGAATGGGGCCTTTGCCCTGCGGGGTTGCCTGTGGCTTGCTCCAGGTGGGTTCCCATGTCGGCGTGGACGCAGCTGGCTCTCCTCCATCCCAGGGTGGGCGCAGCTGGACTCGAAGCACCGCCTGCCTTTTCTTGGCTCTTTGATTGCGAGGGGGTTCTGTTTTTTTTTTCAGAAGAAATACTTCCCTGAGGAGCAGAGGGCTGTGGAGCTGCCTCCCTGGCCCTGGCCTCCTCCAGGGGGCTCAAATGGCTCTTCCGCCCTGCTTCCTACAGAGAGCTTAAAGGCTTCCCTCAGCTGGCCTTCAGCAGGGAGCTGGGGAGCTTCCCCTGCTTTGCCTCCTGTAAGGTGGTCAAAAGTTTCCCCTGCGTGGCCTGCAGGAGCCACGCAGGCTGTACCGCTCCTCTCCCTCACTGGAGCCTCAGCACATCTAGTGTGCTGTCCACCAGCACTCTCTCTCCCCGGCTCCCACTCTGCCCTGGTTCCAGCGGGGCTTTTCAACTTTCCAGCAGTGGCCGGTACGGCCGCTGCAATCGGTCCAACTGTTCCTTGTGCGGGAAACAGCTGATTAAACAGCCAGTGTAACGCTGGCTCACACGGCCACAGCTGTGGCCACGGTCCTGGCTCCTGTTCCATCTGTCCAGCAGGGGCTAAGTCACCCCCGCGGGGGGTCTGTTTCCGGGGTTTGGGACCTGCAGGGATTCCCCTCTACCCTTCGGGAGCCTGTGGTGGCACCTCACCATCACAATTACCCAAATGCCAAGTTCTGTGTTCTTTATTGCATGTTACTTTTATTGCATAATTGTCTAAAACTGATACTTGATCATTCAAATGCAGGTATTAGGCAACTAATTTAGGCACCTATTTTAGCAAAGGGCACAGACAGAAGTTACATTTGTCACATGATCAGGCCCTTGAAAGCACTGTACAGTAGGGGTATGCAAAGCAGACCATATTTGATTCAGATTTGGATTTGGCCCAATTCATAGTTTCATAGTTTCTAGGGTCGGAAGGGACCTGAGCAGATCATCTAGTCTGACCCCCTGCCATGGCAGGAAGAGCACTGGGGTCAAATGACCCCAGTAAGGTGGTCATCCAACCTCCTCTTAAAAACCCCCAGGGTGGGAGCCTGCACCACCTCACTTGGAAGCTGGTTCCAGACTCTAGC
>NW_017729033.1:80872985-80885644 GCF_001723915.1 Gavialis gangeticus | reverse complement strand
TCTTGGAGTCATCATTGATGCCAGGATGAACATGGGCCAGCAATGTGGGGATGCAGTCAGGAAGGCCAACCGCACCTTGTCACGCATCCACAGATGCGTCTCAAGCAGGTCCAGGGAGGTGATACTCCCCCTCTATGCAGCACTGGTCAGGCCACAGCTGGAGTACTGTGTCCAGTTCTGGGTGTCGCACTTCAAGAGGGATGTGGACAACATGGAGAGGGTCCAAAGGAGGGCCACTCACATGATCGGGAGCAGCAGGGCAGGCCCTATGGGGAGAGGCTACGGGACCTGAACCTATTCAGCCTCCACAAGAGAAGGTTGAGGGGGGATCTAGTGGCCATTTACAAACTAGTCAGAGGGGACCAGCAGGCACTGGGGGAGTCCCTGTTCCCCTGAGCACTACCAGGCATGACTAGAAATAACGGTCACAAGCTGGCAGAGGGTAGATTCAAACTAGATATCAGGAGGCGCTACTTCTATGACCGAAGTGTGATATATGCTGCAGCCATTTCAAAGGTTTTCCATCTTGGATAGTCTACTGATCTTTCTTTGTCACCAAAAGAACTGCTCCCTAGTTAATTGCAACTATTTAATGAATTTGCTAGTCTACATCAATTAGTCTGCATGGAGTGAGGAGGTGACTCAACATAGGAGATCCTGGTGGCTTACTGAATAAGAGTCAGATTTACAGCTTTCTGAATTGACACTGGCTGTGTTTGGGCTGGAAGTGGTTGCCTAATTTTAAAACATTAGATGAATTTAAATGGCCACACTGATTTGTTTAACTTTTTATGGCTACCCCTTCCACATAAGTTTTTTAATTATTTCTTGGATTTCACCATTATTCCCTTCTATTTTTTCCCTAAAACTCTTCTATCCTATTTCATTTACCTTTCAAAATTTGCAGGAGATAATTTGCATGAGATAACTGGACCAGTGTTTCACTTGAATGTTATGAGTGCCTTACATGTAGCCTTACATGACTGTTCCTGACAGAAAGAAGCTTTTGAAAAGTATTAAGACATTGATTTTGGTGGATGAATCTTTGAAACCTCAGTTCTGCATACCTTTTTCAGAACATTCCCTTTGACTTTCCCAATAAGAAAGGCAGGTTCAGCCCCAATATAAAGCAATATTAATATATGGGTAAAAGCAGTTACAACTTTACAGACCTTCTTGCCTAGTAATTTACAGTTCAACATTACAATGACAAGTAGCAATATATGTAAGTTCAAAACATGGCATAACCTGCTATCTCTGACCTGGGCCAAATTATGATTTTGTTTTCATCATGTGTTAGAAAATTACCGGCATCTAAAGCTAAAGAAAAAGTTGGAAAATAAGTTAAAAGAATTCATGTCTTTAACCCATTTTGAAAATACAGCCTGCACTATTGTTTTCCATCTTTGATAATGTAATACAGTAGACTTTCCTCCTTCTCATGTCAGTTTAACATTGGTTAATTCTGCTTTGTTACGTATCTCCATGATCTTCAAACAGCATTGATGCCTCTTGCTTTGAGGATTCCAGTCTGATGTCCACTTGTTGCATTGCTTGTGTCTTGCCCTCCAGGTATATCCTTCCATCTATATTTTAATTCTGCTCTTTCAAATTCTGTTATCTGCTGTTACATCCTTCTCCAAACTGCTTACTTGTGATATTTCCTGGCCATCCAATATTAAAGATTTTTATAAAGCAGCTGTTAATGAAGATTTGTGTTTTGGATAGTTGTGTCTTAATATGTTGTGTTTCAACCATGTACAGGAAGGCAATCTTTACCTTGATATTAAATATGCATAGTTAGTTTTGGGTGCTAAGGTTACTGCTACCCTAGATTGTCTTCTCAGTTACAAAAGTCTGCCTGTCTTTAACTAGTTCAACTTTAAGAACTTTGTCTATTCCACTACTTTTTGCTTAAACATTTTTAAAAGACATTAAGTACTGAACCTCTTTGTCAGACCCAGAAATTGTTACTCGTGTTTCTTGCTACATATTGATTTTAATGACTTTTAGTTGTTTTCCTGTGCTGATCCTTCAGTCTTGAGTGCAGTGCATAGGGCTGTCTGCTTATTTTTGTTGGCCTGAATGTCTCTGAAGACGTATAACAGGGAGCAGAGGTCATGTACAGCATCAAGGTCCTCCAACCTCTATGGGATTCCATCAAATGAAAAAAAGTGGCATGGGTGGCCAACAATGCTCCTTTATTCTTTTCCTTCCCCCTCCCCCAAACTTTTACTGCTAAAAAATCCACAGTGAAGAATGACAGGGGTGGCTTTACCATAATGTCTATTTAAGCATAGTATAATACTGTTTAAATGAGTTGGAAAATGTGGCAATTTGAGGAGTTTGCTTACCCAGGATATTTGTTTAATAGGAGGAAAAAGCTGCTTCAGTCATGTATTTGGATGAGAAGCACATTTTAACTCTCATCCAAATACAGACTCATAGAGCAGAAAGATCATGCTTACCTGGGCTGCTGCTGTTAACTATAGGGACTGTGAATAAACAGGAGGATTTAACCATTCAAGGTAGTTTGCATTAAAAACTGGGAGGGTAAAACCTGTTTGCTGAACAGTAACAAGGCTAAAGAAAGTAAAGGGCTTGAATTCTATGAACCCATCTACATAATTTTGCTTGACCTAGATATATTTTCCCAGAAGTGTTGTGTCTCAATGTCCTCTCAATCTCTTTTTTTTCTATTTTTCCTCATGCTCTTATAGGAAGTTATTGACTGATTTGGATGACTACATAAATTCTATTACATTTTGCATACTAGAACTTTAAATGTTATATCTGCTTGCACTCACGATATTTCTGCAGCTAACTGAAAAAAATAAATTAGCATTTAAATGGACATGTTCAATTCTGTCACACAGAAAATAATGAGAACTATTAACAGAAAATACACACAGATTTTTAGTCTATCAAGATCTGATATAGCTCTGAATTAGGTTATGGAAACTAGAAAGTGAAGGTTTTCAATGTAGATCCAAAGTCAAGAAAATTAAGTATCAAGTTATTGTTTTTGGGAGTGCAGCAGTCAGTCACCAAAGTAATTCCTTCCCCATGCACCATTTCAGATTTAAAATGTGCATTAAAGAAAATCTCCCTACAGTATTACATCTCACCCCTATTTCTTTCTGAGCTCAAGATGACTGTTTCTATACATATTAAAATGAAAAATTATAAGGAATTTCCCATTCTAATTAAAGGTTTATCAAGACCTTTTATGATTATCCCTTTATGTTAATACCCCTCGGTTCTAATTCCAGAAAAACAAGGAAAGATTCCAGTCAATTCAAATAGTTTAAGGACAGATGGAAAAGTAGACAAGAGTAAATGGGAGACAACACACAGTTTTAAGTCCCAAACTGAAAATAATATTAAGTAAATATTTAAGTACTTGCTTATCTTGAACTCACTATGAGCAACCCCTTGAAAAAGGCATAGACATCAATGAGCCAATTCATGTTAAAAGTGAACAGGTACCTGACTGGGACCTTGTAGAAGATAAGAGCAATGATTCATCAATCTCAGTTCTATTCCAACAATAGCGTATGCTTAATGCTTTAAAAAAATTGAGAAAGACTTTTTTTCCCCAGACAAAAAGGATTTTTTCAATGCCATTTAAAGACTACTACTACTACCACTACTACTAATAATAATAATAATAAAGAACAGAACCAAAATATAGTCTTACCTCTGCTGATTCATTTGCAAGATAAGATGTAGCAAACTAGTCATTTTCTAGCAAGAGACATACAAAAAAATGCAACAACACAGAATTAAGCAAAGGTAAGCACTAAGTAATTATAGTTCATTAAATTTGCTCATTGTGGGTTCATTCCCATGAGTAGGAATATGTTTTTCACCAGGGACAAACAGCTGTAGCACAATATGTGTTGCTGCTGCTTGTCCCCAGAAAATGTCTGTGCACACACATTCTGGAATGTGGCAGGTTTCCCCAGGTGGGGTAGGGGAGGCTGGGGCTGGCACTTGGGCTGGCACCAGCAGCCTTACCTGGGGTCCTGAGGGGGTTGCAGCCACAGAAATCCAGCAGACAGAGCCTGGCCAGCATCCAGAGTATGGCTCTGGCCAGCCAGGCTCCAGTTTCCTGTGAGGATAAGGCCTTGTTTGCTTCTCTTCATTTTTGTTCTAATATTTTGCATCTGTGTAATATGTATATATTCATGGCGTGAGGGCTACACTGCCATTATTATACATGCCAAAGTACCTCCCACGATATTAGTAATTTTCCTTTCAACATCCATACAGATGAGGAAGTGGCATCATCCTTTTATAAACAGAAAATGAAGTTACGTAGAGCTGGCCCACTGAGCGGCTAGAAGCACACAAACAAGTCAGTGAAGGCGTGGCAAAGAAATGAATGCTGCCTTGGAGGGGCCAGCTTGATTCACAATAGCTTCTACTTGTCCATTTTATCCAGTGAATATTAAATGCATTAATGGGCAGCTTCATGGGGAGGGCTAGAAGCTTCTATGGATAATGCCTAGCCTGGGAGATAATTAATTGGGCTGGAGGGCCTCTTAAGGAGTTTTGGTAACTGTTGTGGGCCAGGGAAGGAGTTGCTAGCCCAATCTGGCCCAATGCAGAGAGGGGAGGCACTTGATCCTATCTGGTCCTGGGCCTGTCTGCCCCACCATGGTGTATGCTGGGTGGAGTGGATGGATGGGGTCTCCAAAGAGACCAGCTTGAGACCCTTGTAGGCAGGGTACATTCAGCTGGGTCATCGGGATAGGGCTGCAGGTGGGCATGGAGTGGTATCCATAGCAGGATGGCGGGGCCAGGCTCATGGGGTGGTGACAGCATGGGGCCAGGTCCTAGGGCACAGCCACAATTCACTCCCTGTACATCCTTGTTCTGCACTAGTTCTATGGGCAGTGGCAGCCCTTGCCCATGGAACCAGCATCTGTCACAGGGACATGCAGGGAGCAGATAGTAGCTCTGCCCTGGGCCCCAGCCCCGTGCCATCACCACTCTGTGATCAAGGCCTTTCCCACCCTTCCCTATCCCAGACACTGCTCCCCACCCACCTGCAGCCCCATCCCATCCACCTGGCCCAGTGCTCCCTGCCATGGGGGTCCCAGGCTCTTCTCCATGCAGACTCCACTTTCCCACTCTATCCAGCACTCCCAGTGATGGATACAAGGTGGATGGGCCAGGGTGTCTGGGCAGCAGGGCTGGGTCTGGTAGCAGCAGCTGAGACACTGGCAGCAGCACCTAAGCAGAGTGAATTGCCATCATGGGAGCTTCCAGGAAGCCAAGTCTCCTGCCCTCCTGCATGCCTGGGTCAGGTGGGGTTGAGGGACATGCTGTGGGCTGGATAGAGTCTCTTAGTAGACCGGATCTGGCCTGAGGGCTGTATTTCGCCCAACCCTGGCTGAGCCCATGGCCGATACTTCGCATATTTGCTAGGAAGCAACAGATGCTTGTTCAAGCCCCCTCTGGGTGAGTGAGAGAATCTAGAACTCTTACTTGCTGAACCTGAACCATTTGGCTTTGGCCTAAAAGCTGGACAGGCCCCTCACCACCATCATTTGTTTCCAGCAAGTACACATGCAGAGTGACCCTATAGTGCCAGAGGGGGAAAAATAAAATTCAGACTGTAAGTGTTAAAAATTGCTATTGCAAGTTGTGGAAGTGGCACTTGGGTGTGTGAAAGTAAGATGAGATTTAGTCCTCAGTGACTTAAGTCCAACAAACTAGCCAGACTTAAACTCACATCTTCTGAAATTTCCTCTGATGCCTGGACCCCAACACTGTCCATTCATCCCAAATATGAGCAAAGGACTAGTTGTATGACTCAAACTCCACAGCCAAGGAAAAGATGAAGATCAGTTAAAAATTATTGCTGGGAGGAGCACTATTTTTAAGTGAAATACAGTTTGTTAAACCAATCTGAAAGTATAACAGCCCACCTTTCTCTTGTACAAACTATTAGCAAATTAAAAAACAATTTCTAGTTTACTTTCAATACATCTAATAAACACTCCTGTAAATGCTTACAAATTAAATGTAAGCTCTTCCTAAGTAGTTTGATTTCTAAGAAATAGAGAATTATGAGTTCTAAAGCAGTTTTCAATAAATCATAATTAATTATACCTTCAAATACATCAACTAAATTTGAATGCCCAATTAGACAGATAATTATTTCTAACGTGCAATTACATACTTAAATGTATGACCACATTCGAAGACTACTTTGATTCAAAATTAAAATCCTATTGTCACTTGATAAAAATTTTTGTACATGCTGTTCAAATTCACTGATATCCAAAATGCAACAGATGCTTACATGATGCAGATGAAAAGATACTGATGACAAATGTGGGGGAAAAATAATTAGATTTTCTCACATGTGTGAAAGAAATTTATGGGCTACTTTCCAAAATAAATGGATCCATATTGTCCCACGCATCTCAAGGCTACTCAAGCCTGTATATGTAAATTGTTCCTTTAAAAGGCAATTATCCCCTTTTGAAAACTTTTGTTCCTCCAAAACCAATTTTTAATGATCAAAGTGGATTTTATTCCTAGAAGGACACTGAATATTGTTTAGAAACTTAGGGCTACCTCCAATGCTGGACTTGGAAATGATAAACTTGGGCCCTGTCAGCCTTCAGGGATCAAACCCCTATATCTTAATTCCCAAAAGAATGATTTAATCACCATATTGTAATATAGTCAGGGTAGGAGTACCATCCCTTCATCCTGTTGAAGCAGGGCCACTGTACAGAAAAAAATAGAAGATTCATTGCACTAGAAGGAAAATGTACAAGTGAGAACAAGAAGCTGTAATCTAATGGCTAGTAGAGTGGAATTTCAAGTTCCAGTACTTGCCTACCATCACCATTAATGGTTTTTACATTCAGCAGTCACTATATAAAAAAAGAAATGCAGAATTCAGGACTTCTCTTTCTAACTAGGCACCAGAACCACTAGGCTACAGTATCTCTTTTCTGCTACAGTGGGTCTTTTATTGCTTGCTTTCAGGCCATGGTGAGTATTAAAGCTATGTTTCCTACGTCCTTGATAAGTTCTCTAATTAATGAATCGTTATATAGATGTCTGGGAGCTCCTCTTTCTCCATTTTCTGAGAGACCTGATCCTTGTCACTGCATGTTAGAAATCAGTTCAAAAAGGAAATAATGAGTTAGGTGGGCAATGAGCAGGTTTACAACTTTCCTTAATGTTTCAGGTATTTAAACATAACTGTTGTTATGTGCAATGAACAATGATTCCCAGTAACTCCCTCCCTGCCTGTTGCTGGGACCAGTGACAGGGCTCCTAGCCAAGGGAGTGCAAGGGAGTGCTGGGTGCATCTCTCCAGCTGGGAACCCTGGCAGTGTTCAGAGCTCCCAGCTGTGGGGAGCACACTATGTGCTCCCATGGCTGAGAGCTCCATCAGCTGATGGGGGTTCCAGCCACAGACACGAAGATTGCCAGTGCAGAGACAGCCTGGCACTGGCAGTATGACATGAAGGGATCTGATGCTTGATCCTACTATCGCACCTCCTGCCAAGCATGTGTGGCATGGCAAGAGAGACAATTGCTGGGATGGTGCATCAGATCCCACTGAGGTTTTTTTAAACATCTGCCAATGCCCTAAGTCAGGGGTCAGCAACCCCTGGCACATGTGCCAAGCACAGCACATGAGGCCATTTTGCTCTACACGCCATCACCAGCCTGGGCTCTAGGCAGCTGCTGCCAGCCACGAAGCCCAGGCTGCTCCCAGAAGGTGCCTGGGAAGCTGCAAGCCCTGCTGCAAGCTGCCTGGGCTCCATGGTTGGCAGCAGCTACCCAGAGCCTGGGCTGGTTTCAGCCTGCAAACAGCTGCTCCAGGCTCTGGCATCAGTTCCATACTGGCGAGTGCGCACGCACTTCGGAGCAGATGGTGGAGGGGGGGCCCTGAGAGAGCACAACCCTTGCCTTTCCCTCACTGCCAGCACAGAGCTGATGACTGGGCTCCGGAGCCTGGCACAGCTGTTTGTAGCCAGCCTGGGCTCTGGGCAGCTGCAGCAGGCAGCGGGCAAGCTGCAAACAGCTGCCCCAGGCTCCACAGCCCTGGCATCAGCTCCATGCTGGTGGCGACTGCATGTGCACGTCAGAGTGGACAGCAGGAGGGCTGTGCTGCCTCAGGCCCTAGTCTCACTGTCCAATCTGAGGCACACGTGCACCTGCCAGTATGGGTCTGATGCTGGAGCCTGGAGCAGCTGTTTGCAGTCTCCTGGCTGCAGCCGGCCCAGGCTCTGGTAGCTGCTGCCAACCACTTGCACCTGAGCCCTCCTGACTCCCACCTGCTCCAAGCCCAGTCCTGGCCCAGCCCTCCCACCGGGATCAGGCTAACACTGCCCCTTGCTAGGAGTACTGCACCTTTTGTGGGCTTAGCTGTGCGGGGTGGGTGGGTGGTTGAGCTGACGGGGAGTCTCCAAGCCGGGGCCTCATCCAACTGCACTGCAGCTTGGGGGCTGGGTCCCCAGGGAAGCACAGGGGTTCTGGCAGGGCCAGGGCATTGTTGGGTTGGAGTTTGTCCAGTGGCCCAAGAACCCTGCTCCATGCACCCGTGCATCTGGTTCTGTGTGTTTGTCTGCCTCTGTCTGGTTCTGTATGTCTGTGTGCTCACACATGTCTGGTTGTGGATGTGTGTGTGCATGTGTTTTTTCTGGGTGTGTTCTGGTTCTCTGTGCACGTGGTTCTCTGTGTACGTGTGTCTGGTTCTCTCTCTGCTCTTTTTCTTTCTCTCCTCTTTCTCTTATTTGCCTCTCTTTTTTCTCTCTTTCTCATTGCAACATACTCAACAAAAAACTAATACACAACAGCAAAGGCAACTTTTATGATTATTAAATATACTAATATGCAGTGCATCCTGCCATGTACACTCCCCCTTCACCCCCCTCCCTCATTTTGTTTTTCTGGCATGCCAGCATTCCAGCACTTTCCAAGGTAGACATTGTGGGTTTTTTGGCACTCCAGCCAAAAAACGTTGCCTACCCCTGCCCTAAGTAGTAGTTTTCTAGCCATATAATTGCTGAAAATGCCATTAGCAAGTAGCAATTATTTTCCAGTATGTTCAGTAGGTTATATGCTGGTTAGGCAGGTATGTATGTGTGCCCCTTCTGGATGTGTACTGGTGTCTAAGGCCTAAAAATGTAGTCTGGTGTTAGGAGGAGGAGGAAGAGGGCTCTCCTATGTTAACCATTAATAACTAAAAAATAAAAGGGTCTTCCCTTTCCACCCATTACTTTTTCTTGAACTTGTTTGCCTACAGGTTTATGAATCCAAAGTGTAAAGCAGAAGCTAAAAACAGTCAGGCAGACAGTTAGAAAACTGCCACTTATACACAAAGTACAAATGTAGATCTGATATTTACACAGATATATGGCCTGTTAAGCACTTAACTCACATACACATTCACATCTATAGGTTTTTGTCTGCACACTCATTTTCCAACCTCTGACCCTTAAATTGCTGCCTGTGAGTTTTAATCATACCAACAAATTTCCAATGACCATTTCTCTTAGAACTTCTGCAACATTTCTAGTGTTACAAACAATTACCCTGGGGCATGTGGGATAATATCATTTTAGAAAACCACATTTGACTAAAATATTTTAAGGCTATTTGTTTAGTTGGCCTTATTTATGGAAGATATATTGCTTCTGTCTGGGCACACATCCCTATTTTCTCTCAATTATATACAACACTCTGTCCATCATATATTATACATTTCCTCAGGGAACAAACTATTCCAAAAGGCCAGTCTGCTTCTAAAATGAGGTCTACAAATGTGGATCTTACTTATAATATGATGCCAATATTATAACTTTTTATAACCTAATTATGTTTCAATGTATGTGTCTAGGCAGAACAGAGTACAACACAGTAAATTCACAAAGGGAACATTAATAGTGCTGTCAAGTGGTGAAAACTGTATAGAATAAGCCAAATGGTTTGATTTAGAAGACTAAATTCAGGGATAATTTTCAATTGCGCTGTAGAAGACATAAAGCACATATCCAAAGGATATGGCATATTTGAAGTTTAAACTCATGAGAAGGAAGTCTGAGTGCATAAAAAAGTGCAAGTTTTTATTTTGATTTCTGGCAATCATTTATCTGAAATCTTAAATTTCCTCCTAAATCAGTGTCCTTTATTCTCATTGAGAGTGTCTATAATATGAGAAAGAGAATTGCTACAGAGGAACATACAGTACTGATTTAAAACTTAAAGTGAGGCTAAAGATTCTGATGTAATAGTAAACAACATCTGTAACTTCATTTGAAGTAAAGTGAATGGCATGTGCTCTGATTTTCTATAGTCTTCTAAATTAGAATGAAATGTTCCACACCCCTTCACTTTTCTACTCTTTAAAATGATTAGAAAGAATGCAAAGAAGCTGCAATTGCAATAAAAATCTTTTTTTTTAAAGAGGGATGTTGTGGGCTCTTCAAAGATTTTCCTAGCATAAAAATATTACAATAATACACAATAAATAGTTTTGAATTCACAGTGTTATATGTTTCCATTTAAAGAGAGATATTAAAATGGGAAAGAAAAATGAGAAAGAAATCTCAACTCTATTTATAATAGGTCTTTGAAATGTGATTGAGCAGACATATATATGCATATTTATTAGCATAAGTCATAGTATTCCAGCAATTTTAGATTCATCTTTAGTCCATGCCAAATTCAATGCAGGATTGTTCCATTCTGTGTATTCTTTAATGTTTATCCAACTCACTTTCATATAATATTTGATATCAATGGACTTTGGGCAAGGCTGTTGATCGAAGCTCTTTCTTGGCAATTTCTATGAATTCCAGTAAGCTTAGGAGCAGGGCTTAATTTCAGGATGACTTTTTCACATTAGAAAATTAGCACCACATGCATTTTTCCCCACTACACTGATAACTTCAGCTTTCTAGTCACTCTTTTAAAGATAATGCCACTGGCTCAGTAAGTGTACTACCTAATTCCCTTTATGTACAGTGTCACAGGTATGATTTGGACTTTAGTGGGGGTGGGATCAGGGTTCAAAAGCTAAGGGTAAAGAGTACTGGAAGTTCAGAAGCCAAAATCAAGAGTCATAATACTGTCTGTCAGTCCAAGTCTAAGGTATCATGCCAGCGGTTAAGATGGGTCCATGGTCAAGCCCAGGCTAGGAGCTAGAGAGTTCAAAACACAGGATAGAGTATGCAGAAATGAGGTACTGGATTCCAAGGCAGGAACAAAGCACAAGGATCAAAGTCTGAAGTAAGGCATGAACAAGGATGGAACAGGGCAAGAGGCTCTAAGGCAGAGGGTCTGAGACAGAAGCAAGATGGGATCAAGGCAAGACAGTCCCAAATAGTAAGGGTACAAACACTGTTGCCAGGCAAGACCTCAGTGAAACCAGGAGGGTTTTTATAGCTTTCCCATCAAGGATTTGTGGTTTCAGTTTATTCCTTTGGATCATGTCATCCCCTATTGGGAATCTCACTAGATGGCCCAGGCTGGGCTGAGTTAAAACCCAGCAAGCTGCTTGATACAACTGTAGACCAGGCCTGTTTCCACAGTCCTTGAAGACCTGGGCTTGAGCATCAACACTCAAACATTATCCCTTCTCCTATGGTGACCCCTGGGTTCCCCAGGTTCAGGGTGGACACGGTGGAAAGTGTGGATTTTACGTGGTGTGTGGACATTTTCTTCAGGTTCCCATGATCAGTCTTCTAATCCATATCCTCCCCAGTCTATGAGGTAGAGGAGTCTTCCTTTTGATCTTTTGGAATCAAAGATCTCCTGTACAAGGTACTCCTTGTGCTTTTGTATTTGTATGGGGGATAGAGGTAGGTGGTGATGTCCTGGGAATGGGATCTTCTATGTAGGTTTTAACAGATATCTAGAATAATGGATGTATGATCCACATATGTGGGAGAGCAAATTCAAATGCTACAGGGCTAAGTTCATGTCTTATAGTGTAGGGTCCAGAATACTGGTGTTCCAACTTTTTTTGGGGACAGTTGATGTGGAGATTTTCTGTGGAGAACGAGATCTTTAAGCTACTATAAGCTAGGTAAGTTCTTGATGTTGCCTTTCTACTTGTCTTCTGTAGCTGTCTTTAGAAGCTTCAAGTATATCTCTAGGTCAGCCTGGATTTGGTAAATCGTCTTTACTAGCTCTGATACAGTAAAGATTGATGATCTAAGATCTCAAGGCAATGTAAGTGAGGATGAAGGCCCCAAAGGAAGTGGGAAGGCTTTTATCTCTCCCATTAAAGGCTTGTGGCTTCCATTGGTTCCCCAGGGTCACATGGTCCCCATCAGGAACCTAACAGGAAGGCCCAGGCCAGGGTGGGTCCAGCATTTCAACAGCTGTTGTGTGGTCCTGCAGCCCAGGCCTCTGCCCATGATCTCAGTAGGCCCTTGGTTTGAGACCAAGGCATCCTGACACTAGGCATAAATGTCATCTAGCCTTGCTGATTTGTATGATGTATACATTAACAACTACATTCTCTAATACATTTACAGCCCCTTTTGGCCACTGAGGTTGGGAGGAAGCATGGCAGAATATATTTTTCATTTACTAGTATAAGGTATATTAAAAGGGAATCTTTCAGTAGAACCTGAAAATGGCAAGGGAGGAATAAATACTTCCTCTGC
>NW_017729033.1:80863092-80867985 GCF_001723915.1 Gavialis gangeticus | reverse complement strand
TACATTCTCTAATACATTTACAGCCCCTTTTGGCCACTGAGGTTGGGAGGAAGCATGGCAGAATATATTTTTCATTTACTAGTATAAGGTATATTAAAAGGGAATCTTTCAGTAGAACCTGAAAATGGCAAGGGAGGAATAAATACTTCCTCTGCCTTTTTGGCAGGGTTTACTAATAAGTGCAAATACAAACCCTTACTGATTGTACAAAGAACAGGAAGAATGAAGGAAAGTTATTGCTACATCAAAGGTATCCCAACAATCAGTGCAGCCTTGAGACTGACTGACTAATAAGTGCAGTTACATATGGTGTACAGCCAGATTCTTATTACGCACATCCTCTTTCCTTTGTACATGCTCTCATTCTGAGTCATAAGCATGGATGAACTAGTTTTCAAAAATTCAGTGCTTTAGAAGCCAGTCAGTCCCTACCCTTGGTGTGGAAAGATCCTAATACGCAGTAGTTTAACAAAGGGGGGTGGGGGAAGTGCAACAGGTGCAGCAGCCCTGAGCACCAACTTGGGAGGCACAGAAAAAAAGTTGCCACCATTGCCAGCCAGCTGTATTGCTGCTCTTCCTGCTTCACTGTTCTCCAGGGCACAGCATTCCGTTAATAGCCTCTGCTATTATTTAGAGATGTCCCATGTATGTCTTCACCTTTAGCTGACACTTTGTCATGCTTAGACAATTGCTCTGGCCTCCAGCTTTATTCAAGACGGGAAGTAGGTGAAGACCTTATTGATAAGTTGTTCATTACTGCAAGTTTTTCATACAACCCCCAGGTTGAACACCTTCCTAAGTACAAGGGAAATAACAGTAATGTATGGGTTGCTTGACTTACATGAGTTTTGTACACTGCACAAGACCAGTGTCCTCCTTTGACTCAACATGCTGAAGACCCTTCTATTTTAAGAGTATAGTTTCAAGCAGTAAAAGAATGAGGAGCTCAGCACTCAAAGGAAAATTCTTTGAATATTGAATGTCAAAATCAAGATGAAAACATGGAAAACACATTAAAAGGTCTTCTCAGGGGACTGTGAGAGAGTCGGCATTATCTGAAGCACAAAAGCTTTCATTTCCTCTTCCACAACATAAAAAGAAAAACCACAAACAAAAATGAACTTACAATCTTGTCTCAGAATGCTGGTAGTTAAATATACTGCATAAAGAGGCCTCTGTGATGCTTTAGCTCCATGAAATGTTTTTTGTCTGAATGGATAAAACCTGGAGGCACTAGAAACAATTGTGTAAGTTATTTCAGTCAGAGAGTCTCTACTCACTTGGCGCATGAAAAGTACAACACAGATGACAAAAACATTTATGTAAGATCTAAGTGTTATGTATTTAGATAAACAGAACCAGCTTTACATAGTCATGTTTCCTGATATTTCTGTGTGATTGTTTTTCTTGAGATTTTTTATCCTTTTCTGTCCTGAGTTCTACTTAACAACCAAGCAACAACAAGATAAGTGTGTAATCCAGATCCTTCTTTATTCATCAATTAAAAATATAATCAACACAATAGGAGACAAGTCCCTTAGTACACTCCTAAATTGTCAACAGCAAACAATGAAACATTACCCAAAGAAGCTCTTAGCTGGGGTATATGATTAAACAGAATTCAATATAATACAAAGAAAACTGAACACATACAAAAGTACTACAGATACTCAGTTATGGTGCCTGTGGTAAGAGCTAACTAATCAATCCATAAATAATAACTGACTAGTAGTTATATAATTAAAGTATAATCTTACAAAAAGCTGGAATCTGTAGACTCCCAGTACAATCCAACCAACATAGATCTGCTTGATGTCAGTGAGATAATTAATCAAACTAAAATTATTCTTGTGTTTAAGTACTTGCAATACTGGGCCCTTTAGTAAGTGTATGTTCATATTGTATAGTTTGGGTGCTGCTAGGGGTGTACGAAATAGGCTGTATTCGATTTGGATTTGTATTCGGCTCAAATCAGGGACAGTGATTTGATTGTTGATTCAGATCATTGTCCCTGATTCAATTCAGCTGAATCCGAATCTGAAGATTTGATGCTGATTCAGAGAATCATCGATTTGGCCATAGACATAGCTTTAAATGTTTTTTCTACAAACCTCAAGGTACCAGGTGTGGCTCATGAATGCTGCAATGGTGGGGTAGATGGAAAATTCCAAAGAAAGGTTGGGGGTCATCCTGCATGCTTGGCAGGTGGCCCCCCACTTCCGGTCCACTTCTGGGTCCATCAGGGAGTATACTGGGGGGCTCCCCCACGCTCCCCTAACTCAGTGATCAGCCACAGGTGGACGCCAGGTGCTCCCCTCAGACCTGGGAGTAACAGTCATCCAGCTGGAGGGGGGGGGGGGCCCAGAGTGCTCCCCGGTGGACCCGGAAGTGGACTGGAAGTACTTCTGGTCCACTTCCAGGTCTGCTGCTCAACACGCTGGGGAGCTCCCCCCCGTCCTTCTGTGGGACACTTCATCTGCCCCAGCATCACAACATTTATGAGCCACCTGCTACCTTGAGGTATGTAGAAAAAAAAATTAAAGCTGTGTGTATGTCCAAATCGCCAAATCTTTCCAAATCAATTTGGAGGGTTCCAATTCAATTTGGAGAGATTAAAGGGTCCCTTGACTTGATTTGGATTCAAAGATTTGGCCACTGAATCAGGCTGAATCTCCATCAAATCAAATCAGGAATCAAAGCTTCACACAGCTGTAGGTGCTGCATGCCTATGTATTATTTCAGGTGCTTCTGTTACAAATCCCAACTAAAATTTTCAAAATTTCAACCAATATCTATAGGAAGCCTTTGCTAAGCTCCAGAATGGAGAAATTGCCCATCACAGTGCCTGAAGAAGGTTCTATCTCCCCAGCAACCCTTCTGTGCCCTGCTGAAGCTCTGCCCCCCCACAGCACAGCCAGGACCCAAGGTCTCCACTGTGCAAAGTGGAGAGGAGCTACGTGGCTCCTGGCCCCAGGCAGGGGAATGGTCCTGACACGGGACTCAACATAGCTCCCTCAGTATGTATGTGCAAATGCCCAAGTGAGTGATAAGAGAGTCCAAAATGTTCTCTTTATACTTCATTTTTATCACTAAAAGTTGCAACATCTCATAAAGACTCTGTGTCTCCCTTGTCTGCAAACTCTGCATCTGTGCACAGGAGGCCAGCTCACAGCTCATAGGGTAGTGGCTCAAAGACAGTCACCTGAACACCTGTGGAGAGCATGACAGATGTGCATAGGAGGCATTGAAGTAGTAAAGAAGAAATGTTATAAGTTCTGGTCACAGCCTCTGAACCTAGCCTGTGACCAGAACCTAAGCACACCACGGACTTCTGCCACCAGGAGCTGCAGGACCAGCATGAGGAATGACTCAAGATATAGAGAGGGGGAAATGGACAAGCTGGGGGATGCTTTCACCCAGGCTTCTGAGGCACAGGAAACAGGATGTCCAAGCCCAGGAATGGGCTGCCAAGGTCATAAATGAGGTCTCCAGATGGTCATCTGCTGTTTGAAGGAGATAACCTTCACTACTTTGGTGCTGAGAGAATCACAGTGTAAGGATAAGGAGTTTATGCACAGGGTCATAGACCACTTAGTGTACACCTATGACACCCCTGACTGACACCAGTGTTGCCTCCCATGAAGAACCTGCAGCCTTCCCAGGCAGGAGTGATGGGACAGGCTGCTGCCCAGTATATGGTGAGCCCCGCTCCAGGGACTCTTCCCTGGAAGAGGTCCCATGGGGGGGACCTCTGGAGGGCAGCTAAGGGAGAACTCTCCCCACCATGCACTGACTGGGAGATGCTGGGGGGGTTAGCGGGCACTGGGACAGGGATGTGTCATGTGGAGCTGCTGATCCATCATCTGGGGAGGCAGGAAGGCATCCAGCGAGGCCCACCTGGGAAGCAGCAGTAAGTGAGGGGAGAAGGACTGAGTTGCTCAAGACCTAGTGCTGGAGCTGTCAGGGACACCTGCTACCTTACAGTCCCACCTCATGGCTCCCAGCTGCTGATGTTTGCCCTGTATGCACAGGCCTCCCAACCAGTTCCAGGCCAGACTTGAAGGGCTGCAGGAGTGCTCAGAACAGTGGGGAGAGAGCACACTACCAGCATTGGGCCACGCTGTCACTGGGACAGTGTCTGACAACATAGTCTGCCAGCCCCAGCTCATCCACCCACCAGCCATGGGGCCTGGGGGGGAGCTTTTTCACCCCTTGTGGCCTCACTCCTCATCTGGGCCTCACTGCAGAGGAGTGGCACAGCCTTGGTCGGGATAGGCAGTCCCTAGCCTTGGACCAGCTGCATGACACAAGCCTTAGGTATGCACAAAAACCAAGGATTTAGGGTCCTCAAAGAGAGAGAATGGACCCTGGGGTATCACAGAATCATAGAAGTAGGGTCGGAAGGGACCCTGTAGATCTTCAAGTCCAACCGCCTGCCTGGGCAGGAGAAAAACTGGGCTTAAATGACTCCAGCCAGGTAGGCATCAAGCCTCTTCTTAAAGAACCCCAGGGTAGGAGCCAGCACCACTTCCCTTGGAAGTTGGTTCCAGATCCTAGTTGCCCTGACAGTGAAGTAGTTCTTATGGATGTCTAATCTAAACCTACTTTCCAACAACTTGTGGCCGTTATTCCTTGTTATACCAGGGGGTGCTAGAGGAAACAAGATCTCTCCCAAACCCTTCTTGTCCCCCCTAGTGAATTTATAGACAGTCACCAGGTCCCCCCTCAGCCTTCTCTTGTGAAGACTAAACAGGTTCAGGTCCCGCAGTCTCTCATTGTAGGGTCTGCCCTTTTGTCCCTGGATCATGCAGGTGGCCCTCCTCTGCACCCTCTCAATGTTGTCCGCATCCCTCCTGAAGTGGGGTGCACAGAACTAGACACAATACTCCAGCT
>NW_017729033.1:80860820-80862866 GCF_001723915.1 Gavialis gangeticus | reverse complement strand
AATGACTCCAAGATCCCTTTCTGCCTCCATGCTCTCAAGAAGGGAGTTTCCTATCTTATAAGTGGGCTACTGGTTACTACTGCCCAAGTGCAGCACCCTGCATTTGTCAGTATTGAAACACATCCTGTTTTTGTTAGCCCACCCCTGTAACCTATCCAGGTCTTGCTGCAATCTTTCCCTCCCTGCTAGCGTGCTCACCTCACCCCAAATTTTGGTATCATCAGCAAATTTAAACAGGTTGCTTTTCACCCCATCATCCAAATCCCTGATAAAGAAATTGAACAGTGCGGGCCCAAGGACCGAGCCCTGGGGGACTCCACTGCCCACTTCTCCCCAGGTCGAATATGACCCGTCGGCCAATCTGCAATCCATCTGACTGTGTAGGCATCAATGTCACAGTCACCTAGTTTTTTAATGAGGATGGGGTGGGAGATGGTGTCAAAGGATATTGGGCTGAGGCCCCAGGGATCTGATGTATGAGAGCCAGGAGTCCATCGTGCCCACTGTGGTGATGCCTCCCATCCCACAGCCTCCCCCACACCAGCCCAGCAACTGCCTTCCCCCATCCCAGCTTAGCAGCTGCCTCCCACACTGCAGCTCAGACAGAAATTGGGTCCAGGATCACCTAACTGTTCTTACACAGAGAAGTCGCTGGTCTTTGCTTCCAACCCCTGAAAGTAGGGTGCCTGGTCAAAAGCACCCTACTTCATGCCTCTTCTCCAAGGTTTTGTGTTTGTGGAGTTGAGCCCCTGGAACATTCCCCCTGGCCCCATCCCGCATCTCCCCATCCTAAACTAATCTCAAGCAGGTCCAAGGAGGTGATCCTCCCCCTCTATGTGGCACTGGTCAGGCCGCAGCTGGAGTACTGCGTCCAGTTCTGGGCGCCGCACTTTAAGAGGGATGTGGACAGCATCGAGAGGGTCCAGAGGAGGGCCACTCATATGATCAAGGGACAGCAGGGTAGGTCCTATGAGGAAAGGTTGCGGGACCTGAACCTGTTCAGCCTTCAAAAGAGAAGGCTGAGGGGGGATCTTGTGGCCTGTTATAAACTGGTTAGGGGGGATCAGCAGGCGCTGGGGGAGTCCCTGTTCCCCCGAGCGCCGCAAGGAGTGACCAGGAACAATGGTCACAAGCTGGCGGAGGGAAGGTTTAAGTTGGACATCAGGAGGCGCTACTTCACGGTCAGGGCAGCTAGGGTCTGGAACCAGCTTCCAAGTGAGGTGGTGCAGGCTCCCACCCTGGGGGTTTTTAAGAGGAGGTTGGATGACCACCTTACTGGGATCGTTTGACCCCAGTACTCATTCCTGCCATGGCAGGGGGTCGGACTAGATGATCTGCTCAGGTCCCTTCCGACCCTAGAAACTATGAAACTATGAAACCACCCCTGCAAGGTTCTTTATGCCCTTTCTGAACCCCCTTGCCACTCCCCTTCAAAAGGTTGCTGGTTCGCATTACCTGGGAAGAGGGAGCAAGCTGAGATACTGGCAATATTCAACAGGTTTTTCTTTACTAAACACACATTTGACAGCTGCGACATTTTGTTAAACTGAAGCATGCCTCTTTGTCATGCTGCCCCTGGGGACAGGGTTCAGAGGGAGAGAGGGAGGGGGATGGTGCCCAGGCAGCCTAGGTTTTGGGCAGCGCTGCCCAGGATGCAAGGCCAGAGGAGCCCAGGGCAGGAGATCTATGGCCTGGTGCCAGGGCATGGGCACTCAAAAACATTCATGCAGGGAGGACTCCTGGTCCATGAAGGTGAGGAGATAGGTGGTAAGGCTGTCTGAAGCTTTGGTCCCTGATTTGATTTGGCAGAGATTCGGCCTTTTTCACTGGCCAAATCTCCAAATCTGAATCAAATCAGGAGACCCTTTAATCTCTCGGAATCGAATCAGAACCCTCCAAATCGATTCGGAAAGATTCAATGATTTGGATATAGACACAGCTTTAAATGTGTTTTTCTACATATCTTAAGGTACCATGTGGCTTGTGAATGCTGTAATTCTGAGGTGGATGGAGAGTCCCACAGGAGCCCGGGGGGGGGGGGGGCCC
>NW_017729033.1:80855387-80855820 GCF_001723915.1 Gavialis gangeticus | reverse complement strand
CTCCCCAGCGCACTTGGCAGCAGACCCAGAAGTGGACCAGAAGCATTCTGGTCCACTTCTGGTCCTGCCATTCAAATGCACTGGGTCAACCCAGGCATTTGAATGGCAGGCCTCTCTTAAGATGTCTTCTTAACATGTCTTAAGTTTAACATGTGTCAGAGGCCTTAGGAAAACAGAATTCCACCTATAGTTTATCATAGGCACAAACAAATGTATGTACACCATTGCAAACATCTATTTAATGTAACCTGGGTGGTACTCCAAGAGGTACCCCCTCTCCAACTGAAGGGATAAGAGCAGGTGCACAGGCACTGTGGGAGGTGTAGAGACCCTCCTTCCCCTATAGAGCAGAGCCAGATCACCAATGAGGGCTTAACCATATACCTTTTAATGAGAGAACAGTAGTGGGAACATAACAGGTATAAACCAGGGG
>NW_017729033.1:80833124-80850387 GCF_001723915.1 Gavialis gangeticus | reverse complement strand
CAGAGCCAGATCACCAATGGGGACTTAACCATATACCTTTTAATGAGAAAAACAGTAGTGGAAACATAACATGTATGAACCAAGTGATACAGGGGACACTACAACACCCCAAGGGAGCAGGATTCAATAAAGTTTAGGCACTTACAACTGTAGACATATTCATTCAGTTGACAAAACACAGGTTTAACAAAATATAAAACACAAACAGCAGAACAAACAATACTGGTTGGTGAAGTATAAAATGCACAAAATACAAAACGTCAAATAACAAGAAATATAGGGCATAGGTACCTGGAGTGGGAAAACACAATGACCCCCTTGCACTGCAACAAGAACTTCCCCCTGCCACCTCACTCACCCCAACTGGGACTTGAACTCAGCTCTCCCATATAGTAGGCAGAAACTCTGCTACACAGCAAACAATGCTAGACCTGCACCCAGCTGCTAGGGATTTTGACCTTCCAGGAGCCCCAGCCTCATGTCAAGCTGCCTGGCCTCCTGCTGGAGGAGCTGGAAACAGAGCTGGGAACCTCTCAGGTCACTGTTCAGCTTCTTCCTGGAGCCGGGGAACCTGTCCTGCTGGCTGCAGCCTCTCATAGGGGTATCCTGGAGCCCAGCAAAGAGCCTCTCCTGCCGGGCACATGCTGCACTGCTGAGGGTCTAACTGCTGCCTGCAGGTTGCACTCCTTTAGGTTCTTCTGGGGCAACTGCTTCTGCCCTGATGGCCCAGCTCTTGTCATCTCTTTGAGACTCCTTCCTCCTGGTCCCTCACTGGTCTCCTCTGAGTCAGCTGCGCTAGCCCTTTTATTCCCCTCCAGGTGACCCAAGGGGCCAATCAGGGGACATGGAGGGTGAGTCTTTGGGGCCTGATTGGTGAGGAGAGGGAATCCCAAGCCCTCCAATCTTCTTTTACCCTTTCAAAACCCCTGGGCCAAATCATTACCAGCTAGCCCGTCACATTAATATTATTATCTCCTATGTTTCTTCAGGTGCTTGTCGTGATGTCTGAAGCATACACGTATTTGGTGGTATTTCAAAGTTTCAGAGTCTTTCCCTTTGTTAAATGGAACCTTGTTTCCAAGCCTTTCCTTTGCTAAACTGAAACTCTAAGACACTAAGGTACCCCAACCTGGCCACACAGAGGGAAGGGGCATGCCCAAACTCAGTCCAGCCCTGTCAAGGGAAGGTCATCACTGAGCCACTGCTCCTCTGCTGACAAATCAGCCAACCCATGGGAAGCCCTGCAGGTCAGATTCTAAGGCTCCAGATTGCATTAGGCCTGTCGGCCAGATGTTGAGCACCCTTGGTTAATGCTATAACAACTGTGTGAATAAATTCAGGACTCCACTCTCTAGGGCATCTTTCATCAGCACTAAATTAACCAGAGAAAAGGCAGCTTTCTTTCTGAATCTCCCTTCACCTCATTCTTTGTTTCTAAGCTACATGCCACCCTCCCCCTCCCCACCTGCCAATCCCCTCCCAACCCAGATAAGCAATAGAGTCCTAGCTCCTCCCTATGCTCCCATTCACCAGCCTTCTACTGGCAAGTCATAGTTGTGCAGCTGAAGCAGCATTAAGCCTTAACCTGTGACTGCTCCACAGATTTAAAATGCTTTAAAGGCAACTTGTATCATTGCCTTACTATATGGTCATGATTCCAAGAGCCTTCCAAGAACATAGTGAGGGGAAAAGAAGTCCTACCTGCCCTGGCTCTCTGCACATTGAAGGCAGCTACTACTGCTGTGGCTGTTGCTGCTTCTACTGATGTAGCAGCATCAACTTGGGTGACAGCAACCCTGTGGCGCAGGCTCCTTAGTAGCCATCCCTGTTGCCCCGCTCATCCCCCTAGCCCCCTCCTGCCTTAGATATGCTATTGAGTGCAGGGCTGTGCCTGCTGTGGCAAAGATTTCTGTGGGATACATTCTGGCATAGTTGGCACCCAGGGCTGGTGCTCTACTGGCCCATTCTCCCCTTTATATTATTTCAGACAGTGATGATATTACTGTAACTTAAATATAAGCAAAATCCTTGGCCTGGACAGCAGGGCTGTGTGAAATTTCAATGGGCGTTTCGTATTGAAGCTGTTTCAATGTGTTTCAAGCTTGAAACTGAAATTGAAACAAAACAAAAGGCTTCAAAACAGCTTTGAAATGAAACGAGGGCACTCAAAACATTTTGAAAGTTTCAAAAAGTTGAGTTTTGAAGCCAGGCTCGCTTGCAGCTAAACAGCAACTAAGGAGAGGGAGGGGGAAGAGGGGTGAAGGGCTGCTCTGATATAGACATCTAGCTCCCTGTTCATTTTCCCAGCTCTCTGATTGCTTTTCCCAGCTCTCTGATCATTTCTCCAGCTCTTTCTGGGGGGCGCAGGCCTCCGATATGCATGTGGGGTTTCAGCAGGCTGCCACTGGCCCCAGCCTGCAGCAGCAGCATGCTGAAACCCTGCATGGAGATTCGGGGGCCCGCACGCCCCAGGAGGGGTACAGGGCTGTGTTGGACTCTTCCTGGGGGACATGGGCACCTGAATGTGGGATGACAGCAGGGTGCTGCTGCCAGCTGGGGCCAGTGCCAGCACCCAAGTCTGCCCGAAGCAGCCTGTGCCAAGTGCTGAGAAGTACCCAGTGCTGGCACTGGCCCCAGCTGGCCATCCCACATGCAGATCTGGGTGTCTGCACCACCCTGAAAGTCTGGCACAGCCCTGCAGGTCTCCCAGGGGGTGTAGGCCCCAAGATCTGTATGCAGGATGACAGTTCTTCCTGGCACTCAATGTGGGCTGCTCCGGGCAGACTTGGGTGCTGGTGCTGGCCCCAACTTGCAGCAGCAGTATGCTGTCATCCTGCACACAGATCTGGGGACCAATGCCCCCTGGGAAGCGTCTAGCACCACCCTGCAGCCCTCCCAGGGGGCATGGGCTCCCCAGATCTGCACGCAGGATGACAGCAGGCTGCTGCTGCCAGTAAGTGACATGTTTTGCTTTGAACAGTCTGAGATTCATGTTCTGAGAAGCCCTTGCACCTATCTCCTTGAATCTTGGAAGGCTTTATGCCCTCAGAAGGGGCTATCATTCCTGCAATGTTCATCCAAATTAGGCAATAAATAATGAAGTTTTAGGCATTTTCATGATTCCCCATTATAGTCTATGGGCAAAACGTTGAAAAGTACAGAAACAGGGTCAATACAGAGAAACAGTTTTGACTAAATAAAACAGTGCTTCGAAACAGCGAAACAAAATGCTGTCCCTTCAAAACAGAAATACGGAAGTTGAAATGAAACTGCTGTTTCGCACAGCCCTATTGGACAGTGGCACAGAGATCCTGGGCATAGCTAAAACACCCTGTGCCCACATGGATTTATCATTAAAGAATATTGGTGTGAGTATGCTTCCTTGTGGCAGGCCATTTTGCTGTTACTACCAATGGTTCTGTTTCCCATTTTTCCCTCTCTGGGACAGATGATATTCATTATAGAAAGTAATGATTTTTATCTTTGTTTTGGTGAGAAACCTCTGTTGGTTAACCATATCATGTACCACTGACTAGTCAATGTTACCAGGCTCTTTAAAGCTATCCTTTTTCACTGCTCCAGGCAAGTATGCCACATATAATACGTACATCATATTTGTGACACTAGACATATAGAAAACTATGTTTAAATCATTATGGTTTCTGAAATTAGTTATCTATTTAACTGAATACTCTCAAGTTATGTGTCCTTATTTTTGTTTCTGCATAATGCAGTGGCATTTCTAGAAGTTCACCCTTGAAAACACTATTGCCTGTGTATAGCCATATAACTACAGGTACCCTTTCACCACTCTCTTTCACTCAGAGTGGGTTTCAAATGCTGAGTGTCTTCAAGCTGCACCTTCTGCATTCACAACACATTATTAACTTTTCTGATTCTACCCTGTTGCATGTTCAGTTTCCAAATTCAATAGCAGAGTCTACATACTAGATATTCTAAGACTTTTGACACCCTCATTCTGGTTAACACTATAAGCAGAGATAAGAAGGGCTTTTTGCACTCTCTTTATTCATAATACTTCTCTGCATCTAGCTATGTAATATAGACTTGCTCTTCAATAGCTCATTCAACCAGCTGGAATTATATTTACTACGTGATTGAACATACAGTATTTTTGATCAGAGCAGCTACCACTGAATACATGTACAATAATATTGTCCAAGGGATGATTCTTCATTCTTCCCAATGAACCCTGTAAGGAGGAAAGCCTCATGTATATCATGAAACCTTATGATTCCTACACAAGAAATCAGTTCTGTAAAGCGTCTTTGATCAAATATTGGATTTGTTGACAAAATAATAGACTATACATCAGTAAAGCCTAAACATAGTGAGGCCGCTCTGTTTAGTACCTCACAACAGGTTGGTAATTCAGAGAACTTCTTTATCTTCTCCTCTACAGAATGGATGATTTCTTACAGTAAGACTATATAGCACAAGGCTGCTCAGGGCTAGATTGAACAGTCATAGTCCTTTTGAACTGGATCTTTGGTTCCTGGTTTCTGGTCCCTACTAACAGGACAGTTTATGCATTTGATATTGGACACCCATTGGCTTAAAGGCAAAAGAAAAATAAAGAAAATGTATCAATAAAAGCCAGAACCTAGGACTCCAATCCACCTTCAAAGTAAGAGACCTGCTCACTGGATTACAGGGTCATACTCCTGTCTTGATTTGGGGGTTTTTTGATTTTTTGATTTTTTTTTGGTCCCTGGCTCTTGCTATTTTGGATGCTCAATAACCACCCCCTTCAATAGGAAATCTAGAACAGGACCTTGAGCCAGTCTAGCCCATATTTGAATAGTTAAAGCACTGCAGTAAAGAATAAGAGTTGTGGGGTTGAGTCTCCTCAATAGAAGTGGGGCCTCACTTGTAAGTCTCCTACTTAATGAGTAACTACTAAGCTAGTGGGTAGTGACAGCAGTGACACCACTAGCTGCATTTTGCAATAAGCTGTGTGCAGACTCCCAGCTTTAAACAGTTACTGGTTCTGGAATTAAGTATTTAGATGGCTGATCTCAACAGCTTCTCAGCACACACTTAAGAATCTGTCTAGGGATCTCCATGGAGACTGGCCCAGGACCCACGCAGGCAGGGAGTGCTAGGCCAGTTGGATGAGATGGGGCAGCAGACAGGCAGGAGGCAATGTCTGGGAGTGGCATGGGCAGGCAGGGTGGGAGGTAGGTCTGGGATCATGGGATGGTGACAGCATGGATCCAGGGCCGAGTCATGATCTGTTCTCTGCATATTCCTGCCCATGGAACCAGTGGTCGTCACAAGGATGTGGCCAGTGGATTGTGGCTCTTCCCGAGGCTGGGCTCTGTGCTGTCAGGTACCCTGCAATCCCAGCCCTGGCCCAGGCCCCACCCACCCGTTCTGTTCCCCGATGCTGCTACCCCGCCCCCCCACAGCCCCATCCTACCTGCTCAGCCGAGCATGCCCTGCCTATAGAGGACCCACTCAGGCTCCATGGAGACCCTGCCTGCCTGCCCGTTCTGTCCAGAGACCCTGGAGGGGCAAATGGGGTGGATGGGCCAAGGTGCCCAGGCAGCTGGGCTGGCTCCAGTGGCAGTGGTGACACTAGTGGCAACAGCCAGAAGGAGCCGCTCCTGAGGCTGCTGGGAAGTGGAGTCTGGCTACTGCACTGCTCCGCAGCATTAAGAGGGGCGGAGGGTCCAGCCACACACAGCACAGACCAGGCTTTCCCCTGTACCTGGACTGGGTGGGGCTGGGGGACCTGCTGCCAGCTGGATAAAATCCCCTGGGAGGCTGGATCTGGCCTGTGGGCTAGATTTTGCCCACCCCTGCATTAGAGTCTGATTCTTATGAATATTATGAAATCTTTCCACAGCTCTTGTAATATAAAGTGGCCTTATGCAAATTACATACATTTTAAAGGACCTGTTGCATTGTCAGAGTAATACAAAGAAGTTTTAGAATAAACAATATTATAAAAAGTTAGGCAGGTCTTGAAGCAAATATCCAAACTTGGGGTGTACCACACTGCTGTCTGAATCAAATCTATAAAACGTTCTGTGATTTGTTCATAAGAACTTACAATGTCCTGTTTACTCGAAGTTCTACCTCCATCACCAGGCTGTTGACCTGAACATATGGTTTAACCTAGCCTTCCACTATCCATTGAACCTTCCCTTACAGAAGAGTTGTCTGAAGAGGCTGCCTTTTATAAGTTGTCTGAAGAGGCTGCCACAATAATCAATACCTCTTAACTGATTCAACTAACATTTTATCACTCACTAATTTTGCCCTGAACTTATGGATTTAGTGTATCTATTTAGTGCTGTATTTGTATTATACATAGCCCATACAGAATAAGATATAAAAATACAGCACTCATGAATCATTCAACAAGCCTGAAGAAAGGCACTTTACCATGTAAGATATCTATTTCTTCTTATCTGCAGAATGGACTCTTTAAAAAATATTTTATATATGCCATCATGTCTTATACATAGAGTTTTTGTTATGTATCATGGATCTATATATGGCCAAAATTTAAGAAACAGAAATTGTCATCATTAGAAGTAGGGCAGACATTTTAAAGTCTTTTTGTGTGTCTTGTGAGTATAAGTATTTTAATAGCCTCACATCTCCACTATAATCTAGAGCTGTGATACATCCAGCAAATTTTCTTTATCAACAGAGAAGCTGTTGGCTTATACTTCTTGCACTTAACATTTTTACTACATCGTACATTCTTTTCAGAAGCCTAAGCGCAATGGAGGACACTTATGAGGGAAACCAAATAGTTTTTAGTAGTACTACAATTCTTTATTAAATAGAAATATTTAGTGACATTTTGGCTTCTTTAATATCCATACACTTTCCTTAGAAGTTCATCTTTATTGCATCAATATAGATTCATTTTGCAGTGTATACATTACATGACACACTTATATTGTACCATTAACATTTAACACTAACTGCCTCGCAATTGAAAATATTGATTTTACCAGTTGCTGTGTGCATAATTCTGGAAGCTACTGCATGCTGTTTGTCCACATTAAAGGCTGTGGCATGCTTTACCATATACTTTATTCATTTCCCCTTGTTATAGATGGTATGATGCTTGCAGAAAGTCCTAAAGATATTGACATCAAAAGTTAAACAAAAAAGTCTAACCAAGTGGCCTATGACTTTATAAGACAAGAAAATAGTAATGAAAATTAACCAAAAATCTTCCCACAAGAACCCCAAGATTTCACACACTGGTAGAGTTTCCCCTGTACATAAAGATTTTTTTTTATATACACAAGTAACAACTTAAACAAAGAATGTATTATCAGAATGGGTACTAGCTGGCCTTGCCAGCACTTACTTTGATTGGGTTATGAGATCTTTGCTTCTCTATTCAAAGGTACACATAGTACCATCAGCAAATAATGTGATCAGCATAACATATGTTACTCTGGCTTGTCAACTTCTGTTATCATTCTTTCCTACTGAAACAGTGGTTTCTGTTTCACACCATGAAGCATACTTTGATCATACAAAGCTGGACTGAAAGTGTGCTCACACATCACAAGAGGATATTTTTAGTGTATCTGGAATAGTTTATCTGCTCTGTGCTTTGAGTCATAGATGCATGGGCTGGAAGCATTAGTCTCTTCCTCCTACATTATCCTACCACCTACATCTCAGTCTTTTTCTCTACATCACCTACCTTACATAGATGAGTAAAAGATACACACGTATTAAGCAAATATAACAAGCAAGTTCTGTTCCCACTTGTATAGAATTACTGAAAGAAAATCCTATTCCCTTTTAAAAAATGTATTTTTACTCTAGCTCATAAACATAGCTCATAAACATAGATTTATTTTGATCGTCATTTGATTCATACCTAGGCAATTTGTAAAAATGTATACTATTTGCTGCATTGAGTATAATTACTGTCCATTACTCCATGGGTTCATTGACACAAGACATCTTGGACCTATTTTTTTATTCCATACTGTGGAGAGCAAACAGGATAATAGCTGAATGTTTTTCACAAAGAAATTATGAAAAAAAATGTTCCTACCCACTGGCTTAATGGTCTATATATGAAGAAACCCACAAGTTTTAACCTGCTGGTTTTTGGCACCATTACCTCATCTCTGAAGTGCAAAGAATTACTGTCTTCTCAAAGAGGCAATGGATATCATTCAGCAACCACGTACAAAATGAAGATGAAAACTGCATGAGAAGTGGAGATGTGCTGGTCCATATTGACCTATCCAGGGGCTTCAGCCTTCTTAAATAGCTTGTTCTCAGATGGTGCCTGCTCTTGCCCCTTTCTTTGCAATTCAAAACCACAAATGACGTAAAGTAAATGAGGTTTTGAATTGTGCTTTCTTACGCTTGGGCTTGTCCATGAGTTCTTGGTGAAAACATCAAAGGGAAAAAGAGATCTTCTTGGGCTCACTTCTAGCATGTGACTTGCAATTCCAGCATGTGCCCTGAAATCCCACAGTACTTAGCCCAACACTAGGGTCATAAAGACATCCATGAGCTCAGGGCAGGAAGAATCCATAACCTATTGGTTCTGTTCCAATCTCTTTGACTATTGTTTTTAAATATTTCCACCCAACTGTGTGTGGCTTTGCTCCGATCTGTACCCCACAAGCCAGGATGGGGCCTTTAGCTATTAACTCAGTAATATGTAACAAAGACAACAAAAGCATGATGCTCATGGCATGAACTAAAGGAGAAACTTTCATTTTAATGCAAAAGATAAAACAAAGTTATAGAAATGTTTCCTTTTAAACCAATTTAGTTCCGAGTTGAAACTTTATCTGTCAAATTCTAGCCTAGATCCCATTTTTTATGGTAGGGTTATAAAATCTTGGAAATGGAAATGCTGGCATTCCATTGGCTGTAATGGTACTAACAGGAGCTGCTATAATAGCCTGTAAAATAAACTGCTCAGGCTAAAGTCTCTATTTATTTCTTGATGCTATAAGCTGGGACTCTTGTTTATGATTATAATGGATGAAGAATGTATGCCATATGACAAAGTAAAGCAAAATCATTTAAAATTATTGTATTTTCAAATTCAGAATATGAACAGATATCTCCATTTACTCTATATGCCTGTATTTCCACAGAGATGTGTCCATTTCTATTCCTGGTATAACTTTTTCATGGAAACCATTGCATTTTGATTTTATTACTTTATTATGTAGCTCTTAAAAGTGTGCTGGAGGCTTTACAGAATAAAATGAAGCACAGAAAATCTTGGGCCTCAGCCTACAATTTTTATGTACATGAAAAGTCCCATTGACTTTAGTGGCATTACTCTCATACTTAAATTATACACAGGTGTTTGTAAGACTGGAAATCATGGCCTCAAATGTAAAAAAAATCATTACTACTATTACTACTTAGCTTTTATATAATGTTTTTCACCAGTGCATCTCAAAGTATTTTGCAGCAGTGTTTGTATAAGTACCCTTATTCCATTGTTTGAGAACTTAAGTCACAGAAATGTACCCAAGATTACCTGGCAGGCCAAGAAGCAGAATGGAGTGTTTTCTCAGCCTCAGCCCTATGCACTAATAAGCACTGCTCCTTTGGAAAGTGCTTAAAATACCAGAACTCAGGCATTTGAAGTTATATATATGCTTCAGTGCTTTACTTGGCAGTGAATTTAATGCAAGCAAGAAAAAATGACAGGATATGATGTAAGAGGCACGTGGTTTTACTGACCTACTCATACTGGGTGTGTCCACATGTGCATTAATGCATCTTTTCTAATGCACATTAAATTTTGTACCTCGAATGTGAGGTGCTAAAGTAATGTACATTAGACTGGGCTAATGCACAGTAGCACATTTGCATCATTTTTTAGTGATGCTTAAAGCACAGTAAACTATTGTACTGTGTATTAACGTAATGTCATAATTTTTTATGTGATGCTTTAATGCACGGTAAAATAGTCTACAGTGCACATTAAATCGCATGGGTAGATGCACCCATAGATATTCAATCCAAGAACCTAAGTAGAGATGGGTATGCTTCCATAATAATAACCAGTAAGGTCAGGCTCACTTACTGCAAAAATTAGTTTTCTAAAATTATAAAAAACCACAATTCCACACAGCACTTAAGCACTTTGATGAAGCAGGTAATCCCATCCTTTTCCATTTAATAATAAGAGATGAGCAGAGAGACTTCTTTTCTACCCTTCTATTGCTGGAGCATGTCAAGATGGGGAGAGGATGCAGGACAGGAAACCAAGGCTCCTACACAGGAATTAGGAGGCCATAATACAAAGGAAGAGCAGAGACCCAACCCCATATATATTTTAATGAGAGCTTTGTTTGAATAATGGTTGAATAATAACTGTGGCGAGTCTTCAGGATTTGATTAATTATACTTACCACAAAGCTTTCGGTTTGGTCAGCCTAGATGAGCCCTACGTTCTATAATGCATAATACTGTCCACACTTAGCCAAAAAAATTTTGTTTTTCATTGTTAATGCTCTTTATTTTTAAGTTGTTTTAAATATCAAAGAATAGCACTGAGTGAACTGCAAGCACAAAAATTAAATTAAAAAAAATTGCCACTCCTTTAAATCCACAATATTTTTCCATTGTTATTGCTTAATTTTATTTCTTTCCACCTTGCTTCCGTTACACCATCTTAAATCTTAAAATTCCTAGCCAAAGACCTTCATAGTGTTAGGAGCAGACATAAATTCTAAGCTATTGGTTTTACTTACCATGGGTATGTCTACACAAGATGTTTACTGTTGAGTTGCTTAACTAGCACTGCAGTGAAACATCACTGTCTACTTGTGAAGTGCTATTAGGATGGAGTAAACTAACTAACTATACCATAGGACAATTCTACCAGACACAGAGTTATCCTATGGCAGAGTTATTTACTTCATCACAACACACATGTAGATGCTGATGGGGCTGGCTGAGGCACAAGGGTACTTCAGCACAGGGGCTGCCTGCCAACTAGCCCTGCATTGAAGCATTCTCATGCCCCAGCCAACCACTCTGCACCATGTTGAGCTGAGTCGGAGCAGTCACAGGCTGGAAGGCCGATGCCCAGGACCCCTGCCAGGCTCAATGTACTGTGGTCCTGGGTGCATTTGCAAACAGTGCATGTGCAAACAATAAAACGCTAGCATGAACTGCACTGGAGTTTATTCAGGTGCACTAATTGCACATGTAGATGCACCCAGTGTATATGTATTTGCACATATATCCATCTAAAACAGTAACAAACTTGGAAAAAAGATGCAATTTAAAATGCTAGGTTCTATTTAAAAATCAATCAATTGCATCCCCGTAAGTGGTGCAACCATGGAATAACTGATGTACATCTCTCTCTAGAAATGTAATTATCTAGATCAGGCCTTCCAACCACCATGCTATTGAACTCTACATGTAGGGGCAATCAGAAATTTAAATAATGTCATTGATTAGAGTTCAAATGCTTGAAATTAGCATATAACAGAAATTCACATGTGAAGGGTCTTTCAAGTACTCCTAAAGGTACCTTTGCCCAAAACACCATTCTTTGAGATCATTGAGCAGGGCACTAGGGTGCCCAGCTCCTTTAAAGAACTGAAACTGCTAGGCAAAGAGCCCTAGCGGTGAGTTGGAAGCCCCAGCTGCTGGTTACCAGGGCAACCAGAATTAGCTAGTGGCCCACACCTGCCAGTGGTCAGCTGACCAGAAGGGGCAGGGCCTGGCTCACGTATAAACCCCAGGGCTGAGGCCAGGAAGGCAGTTCCCCGCCAGCAGCCAAGGGGGAAGCAGCTCTTCCAGAGCAAGTAAAGGGGAGAGGTCTGACTGCAGCTTCTGATACTGTTGAGGGATGGAGCATTCCCTGGTAGGGCCTAAATGATGTTATCGCTGGGCAGCTTGAATTTACGTTACAGCCCAGGGGCTTGTGTTTTATTTATTGTTGTGTAAGACCGGTGGTTTGGGTGAGGCTATTAGGGGATGGAGGAGGCCACATAGGGTGCCCACAGCAGTGTGGGGACCCAGGCACCAGAGAGGGTGCAGCATTTGGGGTGCACAAACCCCAGGCACCAGAGAGAGTGTGGCATTTGGGCTGCGGAGAGCCCAAGCACCAGTGAGGCACTGAGTGAGACTGGGCCACGGAGAGCCCAGGGAGGACAAGGGGGCCAAATTGCAACAAGGCCCAGACCAAACAACGTCGGTACCATCTGCGAGACTTGGGGTGTAGTAAAGGGGTGGTTGGAGCCACACATAGCCCATAAGGCCAGGGTGCCTCGAAACACCCATTGTGACAACTTTTTTGAAGCGAGACCCACTAGGGTCAATCAAGACTATGGGTCAATCAATCAATCAAGACCATGTCAAAGAGGACTTAAAGGTAGCCTCCCTATCGTTCGTACCATCAAAGACGTGGCGGGCGAAAATAGAGGGTGACAATCATTTTCTCTGTACTATGAGCAGAACCCTATTTCACTGTAGGCAGCCAAATGGCACTTACCCAGCTACACAACTGCCATTTTTGACATATGGTCATGTGCAGTATGGATGGAAAAGCATTCACAAGCCTACTGAGGAAGTTCAATAGGCTATACTGTGCGTGGCTCCTTGTACACATACCCTTGAGTGTAAGACACAAATTCACAAAATTGTAGGCAGCAAAAATGTATGACATGGGGATGTTAGATGATGAAGGATGAGGAGATTTTAGCTGTGTTTCAGTTCATAGATTCATAGACATTAGGGTCGGAAGGGACCTCAATAGATCATCGAGTCCAACCCTCTACATAGGCAGGAAAGTGTGCTGGGTTCAGATGACCCCAGCCAGATGCCTATGTAATCTCCTCTTGAAGACCCCCAGGGTAAGGGAGAGCACCACCTCCCTTGGGAGCCCAGTCCAGATTTTGGCTACTCTAACTGTGAAGAAGTTCTTCCTAATGTCCAGTATAAATCTGATCTCTGCTAGCTTATGGCCATTATTTCTTGTAACCCCCAGGGGTGCCTTGGTGAGTAGAGCCTCACCAATTCCCTTCTGCGCCCCCATGATGAATTTTTAGGCAGCCAGGAGGTCACCTCTCAACCTTCTCTTGTGGAGGCTGAAGAGGTCCAGGTGCCCTAGTTTCTCCTCATAGGGCTTGTCCTGCAAGCCCTTAACCATATGAGTGGCCCTTCTCTGGACCCTCTCCAGGTTATCCACATTCTTCTTGAAGTGTGGCACCCAAAACTGCAGGCAGTATTCCAACTGCAGTCTGACCAGTGCCTGATAGAGGGGAGTATCACCTCCTTGGTTCTGTTTGGCATGTATCTGCTGATGCATGATAAAGTATAGTTAGCTTTGCTGATGACTTCATCACACTGACGACTCATGTTCATCTTGGAGTCCACTAGGACTCTGTGATCCCTTTCTGCTTCCGTGCTGCCGAGCAGGTCGTTTGCTAGGCAGTAGGTGTGCTGGACGTTTTTCCTCCCTAGGTGCACCACTTGGCATTTCTCCTTGTTAAATCGTATTCTATTGTTTTCTGCCCATTTGTCCAACCTGTCTAGGCCTGCCTGTAGTTGTTCCCTGCCCTCCAGTGTGTCCACTTCTCCCCACAGTTTTGTATCATCCACAAACTTGGACAGAGTACATTTTGCTCCCTCATCCAAGTCACTGATGAAGATATTGAAGAGTATCAGTCCAAGGACTGAACCCTGCGCAACTCCACTGCCCACGTCCTTCCAGGTCGATACCGACCCATCCACCACCACTCTCTGGGTACAACCCTCTAGCCAATTTGCCACCCACCGGGCTGTGTAATCATCCAAGTCATAGCCTCTCAAGTTCCTCCTGTGTTTTAGCCCAATAACTTGATGGTTAGGGCAGGTACTCGGGAAGTAGGATACCTTGGTTCTAGCCCAAAGTGTGGTTTTAACCTTTCAGGTCAGGTACAAACATTATACTTTTAGTGGTATACGTGATCATAAACTGCTCTATATCTGTAACAGAACAGAAGTTCATCACACAAACTGGTCTAAAAATGGCAGAACCCAGTCTAAGATTTGCCCCCCACTAAAGGGTGAATGTGTGTTCTATTTGTCAGTCTTCTCAGTGTTTTATATTTTGGTCAGGACTGTTTAGTATGGCAGTGATTGAAACCCGAGTCTTCTGCTTCTTAGCCAAGTGCCCTAACCACTAGGCTAGCCAGCTAAAACATGAGGCGGCCCCCCTTGTTTTTGCCAGGCTACAATTTGAGGACTTAGGAATTAGTCATTATCATGAGCCTAACTTCTTCAGTCTTATAAATTAGAAACATATCCAACTTGGCTGAAGTTAGCACACTCCAGCAGACTCAATTAATTGCGTTTGCTCCGATGCACTGTAATTACAGGGTAATTAAGGGTCCTCCACATCTACAAGCACCTCAGGTGTCCTTCTTCATGTCTAAGGAGAACCCAGACCCAGGCTGAGCTCAATAGCAAAAAAAAAGTTTAACAACATAACAGCCATACTCTTACAACCATGCATTGACAAAATAATGTATGTGCTAAAGGACTGGTTAGAGCTGAGAGAGCTATTTTCTCTGTCTACAGAGAGACAGTTTAGGGAGTGGAGATTGTTAAAAGAGAAAGGACAGAAGGAGAAACCGTATAAAGGAGGACTTTAAAGAGAAACTCATGGAAAAACTAGGAGACATACAAGAAGTTTGAACCAAAGAAGAGGAAGCTTTGGAGCTTTGAAATAATCATGATTTTGAAGTAGGCGGAAATCCAGTTTAAGTGTAGGATTAGCTAAAGTCAGGGAAGGTAAGATGATCTTGAAAGACTCTATTGTTCAGCAAACAAGCTATGAGCTAGAAACAAGGATTTTGGATGCTTTTAGAAGACCTGAACTAAAAAATGAATGGTTAGAAAACTGAGGTACAATCAGGCATGCAGATCTTGTTTTGTTTTTTGTCAAGGTCTGAGAATTTCTTGTGTCATTAGATAAAAATAAATGGCATTTTAGAATCCTAAATCAAGCCTATCTGTATGCCTGATTGCATCTGTGATATCTACCTTTTTGAGGAGTTGTACCTCAGAAAGCCTATCTGGCTGAAGTTCTGAAAGTGAGTGTTTAAAAAAAGAAAAAAAAAAGAAAAAAGGGTACTTTGCACATCAGAGTCCTAAGACATTTGGGCTCCAGGGCCTCATTCCCAGGATAATATGACAAAGAGCCTGATCTAGGAAATGTGCCAGAGAGGCTAAAGAAGAGTGATGCTGCTAACTAAGGCACAGGAAATTTTAGAGTGCACAAGCTCAGTGGATCCAAACTTAATGCAGAAGTTGAGGTCCTCATCTGAACCAAGGGAACTCAACCAAATCTGTTAAAGGAACTGAAATTTATTTTAGGAACTGGTTCTACATATAGGCATATTATCATTGTTGTTATTGTTGTTCAGGCCCTGTAGATATTAACTGAGAGGATATTATGTAATCAAGCAGTTGGGACATTATTCTATTTCCTCTTTCCTTTCATTCACTTTACTTCACACTTATTCTTATGCAAGCCAGTGGGGAACTTTTTATTTGTCAAGCACAGTGCTCTTTGGCATGAGTGAGGCCCTATTGCTTTATCCTATATGAAGATTATATCATTTGCCCATCTCCAGAGTGTTTCAATACCTATTCCCTCTCTCTCAAGCTAAGCTGACAAAGACAAATGTCTTTTGTCACAAAGGAACCTCTGGCACTAGCAGGGAGACAGCCGAGTGGATGTGATGGTTCTCCTGAAGTGTCCAAGACATCTGAGTGAATAAAATAGGCCAATGTAGACAAGACACACAGGATTGTTTTGTGACAAATAGTAATTGGTTTTATTCTTCTCCTCTTGTTCAATGCTATCTAAAATAATGATCTCAAAAGGTACAGTACAGATTCTTGACTTTTCAAAATGAGTTCAAAGATACTTTTAAAATGAATAGGCCAAATTTCTCTCTGGTGTAACTATTCCACTTGATGTAGTACTATCAGAGAGAAAACTGGTACATTATTCCTCATGCAAATCTTTAAAATGCTGAACTTTACAATCAACGGTCCTATTCATTGTAATGTAGTAAATTTCTCCTGTTTGATTTAATCACAGAGGCTGCTTAGATTGTTTCCGCATTGCTAATCAGAAGGCATCATGAGCTCTGAATTTTTAAGCACCAAATTGTTGCTTAATGAATGATAACAGATGGCAAATAGTAGACTTGCTTCAAGGAAAGAATAGATGAATATTTGATTTCAAAAACATGTTTAAGACAGAGTGGGTGCATCTACACGTGCCCCTACAGCACCGTTGTTACTGCACTGTCACTTAGTAGTTCCTTTTGGAAGTACTACATGACGGCACAGTAACAGCCCATATTGCACTGTGCCAAGGGCGCAGTTATTTTCAGCCAGTACATTGCCGTAGCAACACACTATAGTGAGGGAGCATGTTGCTATGATGACATAGCTGTAGCATCAGGGTTTGTGCCCGCTGATGCTACATTGCCATAGTGTGTTGCAACGGTAACGTAGCATCTTATGTAGACATACCCAGTGTAGAGTAATCACCGTGAAGGTCCCAGGTGAAAATCAGTTTTACGTAAGGTAGTGATTCCCTGGATTACCAGAAATGGGAGTATTACAGAGCACAGTAGAAATATGTGGGCTTTGGAACAGAATATGATTTACACTTAGAGATCCTTAGAAGATGTTCCAACATAAACTTTGAAGTAAGACGTTTACAATTTGTAAAACACCTGTTTATTAGAAGGTGCCCAAATCTAGAGCTGCTAGGCAGAGAGTGGCGGAAGCCCCCCAGGTTCAGCTGGGGAACAGGTTCAATGCCTTGGCAGCGGGGACGGAAGAGGGCAGAGGAATTGGCCCTGCAGGGGACGATGCTACTCCATGCAAGACAGAGACTGGGAGGAGAGTGAACACCAGGAGGAAGAAACGCCAGGTCCTAGTCATCGGGGACTCCCTCCTGTGAGGGCTAGAAGGTCCCATCTTCCGGCCCAACCCCATGTCACGACAGGTCTGTGTCATGCCTGGGGCTCGGGTCAGGGACCTCACGGAGAGGATCCCGGCCTGCATCCAGCCTGTAGACCGGTACCCCTTGGTTGTCGTCCATGTGGGTACGAACGACGCGGCAAGAGGCAACCCTGACCGCATTATGAGGGACTTCGAGGCGCTGGGGGGCAGGCTGAAGGAGACGGGGGCGCAGGTGGTGTTTTCCTCTCTTCTTCCGGTGAGTGGGCGGGGACGGAGGCAC
>NW_017729033.1:80831641-80832427 GCF_001723915.1 Gavialis gangeticus | reverse complement strand
GACGCATTTGAGTCCCGTTTCTTGTTATTGGGGTTTTTGTTGTTCTCCCGCCCTGGCGGGGGGTCGGGCTAGAAGATCTACTAGGTCCCTTCCGACCCTTAATCTATGAAACTATGAAACTATGAATTATAAGCACAATCCAAATTCACCAAATTGACCACAAGTAGTCAAATAAGAAACCAAAATATCTATATATTTATAGTCCTCAAATGTGCACTCTCCTTTTCTCCACCATTGTGAATAATTAACATTCCTATTTAGTTAGCTTTATTCAAAATGGTAAAACAGTCTGACTAGAATACCTAGTACCACATGCTTCTTCACGGGTACCGTTACAAAGAAATCACGTATCTCCTATTCGTTTGGTCACTGCATGCATTTCACCTTGGGGTTGGTTATCTAAAAAGCTTTATGGTATAAATCTTACGCAAGTGGTTTAAACTTTTTCAATGCTTCTAAATAGCTAATCCAAAAATATTGCAAGTTAACATGAAATGGAATAATGGTTGTTTTGCTAAATGTGCAAGTACTTTGAAGGATCTGGTTGTTACGCCAGACGACAAAGCCAACATATTTAATAACTTCTTTGCCTCTGTCTTCCTCAGTAAGGACCAGAACTGCCACCTCCCTGCTGGGCCCCCTTCGGGCCCCGGGGGGGGCCTCACCTGGGCCTAGAGTGAGTGAGGATTTAGTTAGGGAGCTTCTGGAGGGGCTGGACATCTTTAAGTCAGCTGGCCCAGATGATCTTCACCCTAGAGTCCTAAAGGAACTGGCTGGAGTCATTGC
>NW_017729033.1:80828434-80830659 GCF_001723915.1 Gavialis gangeticus | reverse complement strand
ACAAGCTGGCGGAGGGAAGGTTTAAGTTGGACATCAGGAGGCGCTACTTCACGGTCAGGGTGGCTAGAGTCTGGAACCAGCTTCCAAGTGAGGTGGTGCAGGCTCCCACCCTGGGGGTTTTTAAGAGGAGGTTGGATGACCACCTTATTGGGGTCATTTGACCCCAGTGCTCTTCCTGCCATGGCAGGGGGTCGGACTAGATGATCTGCTCAGGTCCCTTCCGACCCTAGAAACTATGAAACTATGAAACTATGATATCAGTTTGTTTACCTCAGATATTGTTATACAAGTGGTGGATATACAGGCTTTGAACCAATATTCCCAAAGTAATTAATAAATTATTTTTATAGCATCTTACATATGCAAATATAAATAGTATTTTAGACACTCATACACATGGTTATATATCTCATACTTTCTAAAATGATTGAGCTATTGCACCAAAAACTAAACTTTAATAATCCTGGCTAAGATTTGCAATGGAGCCTGAACCAATTAGGTGCTTATTCCCTACTAACTCAGATAATTTTGTCTTAATTGTAAATGGTAAGGTGCTTTCACTTCAGAAATGTAATAACAACATTAAGCATTATTAGATGCTCAGATACAACTGTAAGTTAGCCAGCACCTCAAACAGATTTGAAACTTAATTTGAGGTCTTAAACTGAAATTTAAATAGGGCAAAGTTCTCAACTCCTCTTCAGAAAAGTAAATTACAATACAATTTTTTAATGTTGCCTTCAATCCATTGTAAACATCAAGAGAATAATCCAATTATGAAATATTTGTGAATCCAAAGTGATCAAGTAAACCTCTCAGCAAATGTTGTATTGTGTCATTTAACTACTTTGGCTTCTGGAGGTAGTATACTTTTAGACTGCATGACATTTCAACAAATCAAAGTTAATTCAGTGTGTAAGTTATGCTTTGTTTTCTACATTGTTATGAAATCTTTCAAAACCTGTATGTCCCCCCTATGGTATCTCTCTATCTTTAAAATATGAAGCCTTCGCAAATACCTCCGTCCTAAAAACAAAAATAGACATTAGAGTGGGAAAAGATCTACTGCATCATTTAAATCATATCCTCAAAGTCTGCAAGTATTATACTACAGCATGGTAAGCAAAGTTTTGTATTGCACCTTGTCACAGGAGGCCAACCTCTGTGTCTGCCTACCCACCTGTCTTGGGCAGTCTGCCATGCCTTGTTAGTAAATAATTAAGTTCATTAGGTGGGAAACTGCCCTTCAATGCATGCAGCTATACTGGACAGTGCAGCTATACCCCTACATGAGTCCCATGCTTTGCAGGTGTTAACTCTATATGCCCCCGGTGTTAAGCCCTCTGGCTCCTGTCTCTGCAACACACAGGCATTGAGTTCTCTAGCAACTGGCTTTCTGTGCCTTTCTCTCAGATGCCTGGCTCAGTGCCCCTCTCCTGGGCGTCTGGTTCTGCACCCCCTTAGCTGCACCACTCTGGCAGCATGGATGCTGAGCCCCTCTGGCTGCACCCCTCTGGCACTATGGACTAGCCCCGACCCTGTACCTGTCCCCTCTGGGCTCACTGCACTCCTCTGACTGTGCCCCTAAGGTGCTCTGGGCTCACTGCACCCCTCTGGTGCTCTGCTCACTGTGCCTGACACTAGGCTCTACCAAATCATATGCTCTCTGTCTCCAGACACTAATGAGGCCTCTAAACCTCCCCTTCCAGCCTCATCCCGATTGTCCAGGGAAAACATGAACACAAACACAAGCTCCTAGGCTATAACTGAAATGCTAGCAACAACAACAGTGCTATGCCCTTTAAGGGGGCAACCTTCCACTCAGAGTAACATGCCCCTATTCTAGATACCTGGGAGATTCCCTGTAGTCATCTATCAGCTAGATAGCAGAAAAGGCAGTACTGGGAGAGCTAGGCAGGCAGTACCAGATCTCAAGTAGCTTCATCAGACAGGAGCTCCTTCATTGCAGAGAGAAGTGTGCATCTGCTAGCTACAGCCTGGGCTTATATATCCCAGAACCCTGCCTCCTGCCAGTCGGGTGATGTGAGCAGGTATGGCCAATTACTCCTTTAGACTGTTACCCCAGCAACCTGCAGCTGGGGAGCTCTGTTTGGCCTGCAGAGTTCCCTGGCCAGGCTTCTTCAGCTTTAAGGACCAGGCATGTCTTAATGCCCTGCTACACACCTCTATTCAGTACCTTTATAGGAATCTGATGGATCTAAAAA
>NW_017729033.1:80825849-80828423 GCF_001723915.1 Gavialis gangeticus | reverse complement strand
TACAGCCTGGGCTTATATATCCCAGAACCCTGCCTCCTGCCAGTCGGGTGATGTGAGCAGGTATGGCCAATTACTCCTTTAGACTGTTACCCCAGCAACCTGCAGCTGGGGAGCTCTGTTTGGCCTGCAGAGTTCCCTGGCCAGGCTTCTTCAGCTTTAAGGACCAGGCATGTCTTAATGCCCTGCTACACACCTCTATTCAGTACCTTTATAGGAATCTGATGGATCTAAAAATCACTTTTTTCCAGCCACTTTGAGAACAGATCAGGATTGCCACTAGGGGCACCTGTCAAATTGGGCTATCCCCGCCATGCAGTTTAGAGTCAGTTGACTGTCTTTTATCCATATGCATATGCATGTGTGCACCGCATAAGGATGTACAGCAGGGCCATTTGCTGACTGGATAGGTACACAGCTAGTAGCATGGTGTACCTGAACACACAGCCTAGAAAAATAATAGGGAAAATAATGCTCCCATGTTTTAGCTGCCATACCTGAATGACTGGGGCATATGCCCAGCAAAGTGGACACCTGAGTTAAATGCAGTTGCACATCCAGAATGGGAGTGGATCTTATTCCTTACTGCTTTTTTGTAACTAAGTCTTAAGGGTAAAATGTTGGTAATTGCAAAAGTAGATGATTAATGGATTTTCAGGGACTTCAGAGCATGGAATAGAATTGCATTTCAGTACCAAGTTCACTTAGACACCTAACAGGTGGTGAAAAATCTGGCACCTAGTTTCTGAATGGAAAAATGTATTGGGGACTTGTAAATTTATGGCCAGATGAGCGTTAAACATACCATCAGTCTTTCTTCAGAGATAATGGGCAACCTTTCCTGAGGCTTTAGTTATTTTCTTTGGGATTAAGCTGGTGAGCTGAGAAAGGGAGAATGAGAGAGGCATTAGTTTAAAACTGGTTTACTCCACAGGTGATGCAGACTTAGATTTATATCTAGGAAGTCATCTACCCCTTCAAGTGTTTCTACTAATGTCTACATGATCTTTAGGGCAGGTAATTGTTACCTGAAAAAATTCCTTTAGTCATAGCACAGTCACCATCTTCCATGGAACTGTAGAATCAGCCATCATCTTAAAAAGAATTCTGTGCACTATTTAGTAGCAAACACAGATGGAGTAGTTATTCTTTTCTCATTAGATATGATTAAAAAAAGATATTATTAGTGTCAGATGGTTATTCCTGATTGAGAGTAAATACTTGGCAGCCTGGAGCCATCTTGGCCCGAACGGTTACTCTCACTATTACTTGCCTGCAATGTGCTGCGGTGAGGTCCTACTCTCACCTGCCATGTCTTGATTTTTCATTGATGTTATTAGTCGGGAGTTGCTGTTTGGTCTCTGCCACAGCCAGCTAATGGCAACCCATTCAGGGATTTCTTCTGGGACTCTAACCTCCCCTGCACCCCATCTTAGTGCCACCCAGATATTATGCCATTGATGACAATCATAGTCTTTCTTGAGTGATCTAACTTTTTCTGTCTTTTTTTGTTGTTGTTGTTCTAGGTTTGATCTTTTTAAGACTCAGCAACACAGAAAAGAGTGGGCCACCTGGCTTTCTTTCATCCTCAGGTAAGTCTCTTGGGTGTAGTTGCAGGAGGGCCTTACTTCACCACCTCTCCCAGGGTCGCCCACCCTCTAATAACATTCAGTAAATAGTTCAAATCAAAAGAGAAAAACCCCATTCAGGGCTTTTATTCCTGGATGCTTGATTTCCCCAGTCTCCCAACCTGTGACTCTCCTGTCAGGTCATCTCACCAATGACCAGGGCTTTGGCTACAGCCTGTGGCTCTGGGTAATCTTGCCCTTTCCATGTATTTGGGTGGGGTTGCTGCCACTCTGGCCCCTTCACTCAGTAGACCCACTTTGCGTTCAAGGAACACAAATAACAACTAAACCAAATTAAAAAAAAACCCCAAGCTGTTGCTGGAACCAAGCCAGGAGTAACCACTTCTCCCACTATGTACCCATCTCAGGTGGAGCTCTCCCACTGCTTGTGCAGTTTCTTTTTACCTGAAGTCCCACAACTCAGTAGAGCCTGGCTGAGCTCTCCTCCCAGCTCAGAGCTGGCTGTCGGGAGTTATGAGGCTCTTGCCTGACGTCCCAGGCCTCAGAGAACACCTCGCCTCCCTCTGTCTCCTCATACACCCCTTCCCTTGCTTTCTGGGGTGGCTCTATTCTCATAGAGCAGCTGTTCCAGAAATACTGCTCCCACACTTTTTTTCTTCTAGCATTGCTGTCTGTTTCAGCAGACTCCTCTTCCCCTGCGCGGAGTTTTTTCTGTTTTCCAGTTTACTTGCCCGTTCCTTTCCACAATTAGGATTTACATTGGAAAGAAGCGTAGGAAAACAGGATCTGCCCACTAATTATAAGCAGTAATGAGTCCACACCCATTGTAACATGTGCCCACAGCATGCTGCAAATCCCCCACAAAGGGTGTGTAGTCAAAATATCTCCACAACTTAAGGGTAACCCTGTCTGCAAACCACCTGCGGTGTCAGCCTGGTGTACCCACCTTTCAAGACTTCTTCCCTCTAGCCTCCTGGTTCCTGCAGAC
>NW_017729033.1:80807524-80825838 GCF_001723915.1 Gavialis gangeticus | reverse complement strand
TGTCTTTTTTTGTTGTTGTTGTTCTAGGTTTGATCTTTTTAAGACTCAGCAACACAGAAAAGAGTGGGCCACCTGGCTTTCTTTCATCCTCAGGTAAGTCTCTTGGGTGTAGTTGCAGGAGGGCCTTACTTCACCACCTCTCCCAGGGTCGCCCACCCTCTAATAACATTCAGTAAATAGTTCAAATCAAAAGAGAAAAACCCCATTCAGGGCTTTTATTCCTGGATGCTTGATTTCCCCAGTCTCCCAACCTGTGACTCTCCTGTCAGGTCATCTCACCAATGACCAGGGCTTTGGCTACAGCCTGTGGCTCTGGGTAATCTTGCCCTTTCCATGTATTTGGGTGGGGTTGCTGCCACTCTGGCCCCTTCACTCAGTAGACCCACTTTGCGTTCAAGGAACACAAATAACAACTAAACCAAATTAAAAAAAAACCCCAAGCTGTTGCTGGAACCAAGCCAGGAGTAACCACTTCTCCCACTATGTACCCATCTCAGGTGGAGCTCTCCCACTGCTTGTGCAGTTTCTTTTTACCTGAAGTCCCACAACTCAGTAGAGCCTGGCTGAGCTCTCCTCCCAGCTCAGAGCTGGCTGTCGGGAGTTATGAGGCTCTTGCCTGACGTCCCAGGCCTCAGAGAACACCTCGCCTCCCTCTGTCTCCTCATACACCCCTTCCCTTGCTTTCTGGGGTGGCTCTATTCTCATAGAGCAGCTGTTCCAGAAATACTGCTCCCACACTTTTTTTCTTCTAGCATTGCTGTCTGTTTCAGCAGACTCCTCTTCCCCTGCGCGGAGTTTTTTCTGTTTTCCAGTTTACTTGCCCGTTCCTTTCCACAATTAGGATTTACATTGGAAAGAAGCGTAGGAAAACAGGATCTGCCCACTAATTATAAGCAGTAATGAGTCCACACCCATTGTAACATGTGCCCACAGCATGCTGCAAATCCCCCACAAAGGGTGTGTAGTCAAAATATCTCCACAACTTAAGGGTAACCCTGTCTGCAAACCACCTGCGGTGTCAGCCTGGTGTACCCACCTTTCAAGACTTCTTCCCTCTAGCCTCCTGGTTCCTGCAGACTGTCTGTACTCTCACCTGCCACAACTTGATGGAACACATAGATGAGGTAAAACTATTTGCAAGTGAGGAGACACTCAGGCATCAGGTGCTGGGCTGTATACCTAACAGTATCTGTCTTCTGCCTTCCCAATGTCATTGAGATTTAGGGTACTTCACCAGCACCCCCTTTTTGTGGCCTCCACCCCCCCCCCCACACCTGCTGCCAGGGCCACTGATTGAGGACTGTCACGGCACGGGGTCTTAGGGGTGGCCGTGATCTCCCCTAGCGCCCCCTACCGTGCCACATTTGTCTCAAAGCCCCCTCATTCTCGCCCGCCGCATCTTCATCTTTCATATATATAAGGGAGGCTGCCCTTTGTCCCCTTCGACATGGTGCTCTGTTGTATCCTGGCCCCTGTTCTGTACTGCGTGACTCAGTGCACCCCAGCCTTATGGGCTATGCATGGCTCCAACCACCCCTTTACCACACCAAGCCTCGCTGATGTATTGGACATTGGTCTCGCAACCGTGCCCCACAGGCGCTCTGGCCTTCCGCCACCCTTGTCTCGCAACTGCACCCCACAGGCACTTCTCACGCTGCCCCCTTTGCTTGGGGTCCCCATGCTACTGTCTAGCCTCTATGAGGCCTCCTCCAATCCCTAATAGCCTCACCCAGTCCTCCGGTTGTAAACAGTAAACCATCAACACAAACTCAAGCCCCTTGGCTCCAACATAAATTCAAGCCATCTAGTTATAACCCCATTCAAGACTGTCACAGGGTTTCTCCCTCTCTCACCCATAACAACTGCCCGTGCATCCTGGCCTCTTCCCTTTGTTCAGTCCAGCAGAGCTCCTTCCTCTATGGCTGCTGGCAGGGAACTACCTGCCTGGCCTCAGCCTAGGTTTAAATGGGAGCCGGGCCCTGCCCCTTCCGGTCAGCTGACTCACCAGTTTCCCTGGCAACCCGCAGCTGTGCTTCTTTATTATTACTGTGGCTGCCCTGGTAACCAGCAGCTGGGCTCCTTACTTGCTGCTCCACAAGTAGCAGGCACCTCAGTGCCCTGCTACAAGGACTACCCACAATCCTGGGTGCCAGTTTACCTCAAAAGTAATATGGTCTTCCTTGGGTTCATCTCACCCAAGGGAAGCACTCTCTAAGCCAAAACCAAAAGAACAAACAACTTGGGGAACTTATCTGATGCTCAACATGACACTGCCAATCTTCTCTGCCTGGCTGCTGCTGAGACCCACTTCTCCACAGCTCTGAGTTCAGTCCCTCTGCCTCTTTACAGTAAGCGCCTTCCCCTGGAACTCCTATGGCCTGATTGCTTCTCTGGCCTGAGGCTTGAGTTCATAAAGGGTGACTGCTCTACTTTCACCCTGGGATCATCAGGGGCTGACTGTACCTAAAGCTAGCTGGCATCTTGTTTCAAATGCCTCAGCCTCATAGTGAGCTATAGTAATACCCAGAAAGCATGAGCAACAGTAATCAAACTAATATTGGGGCAGGGTGGAGGTAAAAGGAGAGGAAGTGAAAACACAAGGGCAGGGAAGGGTTTGGGGAAGAGGGAGGAAACCAGATCCAAGAAAGCCAGTGGGCACCGAAAAGGGAAGAGAGAACCCAGCAGACCCAAGAGAGTGAAAGGAGGGTGGGAGGGGGAAGCCCAAGCACCCTCTCCCTTCTAGTAATGGGTCTCTTACACTTCTGTAGAGGATTCTGCATTGCCACATTTAGGCACCTAAAGCCATGTTTTGACACCTAACTAAATGACCTAATTTTCAGAAGACCTTGCCACTTGCCTCCCTTTTTAAGTCAATTTTTCTTATTATGAAAATGTTGATGTGTAACTTTATTGTCAAAATCAGTCAAATGATTTTTTCTGTCTTCGCTCCTCTGTGTTTCTTGTACCTTTCTCCAAGAGAAGGAATATCCTTTATTGGACAAAATGTGTGGTTGGGAGAAATGTCAGACAAGCTCTCAGGTACAGACTGTTCATCATCAGGTAGGAAAAGAAGGGTATGCTGTAACTGAAAGCTTGTCCAATATCTCTCCCAAGTATATAGCTGGTCCAATAAGAGATTTCACTGTTGAAGTAAAACTTAACTACCTCTCAGAGGTGGGAGTGGGCCAGGGAGGTTATGCACCAGAGCCCATCTGTCTGATTAAAGGTCAAAGCTTTATTGGCTACACACACATGCGTGCACACACACACACACACACACACACACAGAGCAAAGCAGCAATGCTACACACATATTAAAGTGAATCTCATCATGCTACAACAGTCTTGGATGGGTTTAAAGAGAGTTCTCAATCAGCTAGCCATGCTGAGGTGAGGCTCTCCGGTTCCCATGTCTGTGGTGATCACCCGATGTTCCTTTGGACACAGTCCAGCAGAGAAAAAATTCATTGTCCTAGACGGCTTCTTTTATGGCTTGGTGTAACATCATCATTGCTAGGCGGTCACTATCCTATTTTATTTTTATAATTAGTTCTATATTTCTAAGCAATATGTATCATTACAGTCTCCAGCTTAGACACCATAAACCTATTGCTCTTAATTCCCCATGGTTGGTTTCTTGTTGTTATACTTTTACTGGGACTTCTTGACCTGATTTTTTCCCTATCTGCTATTTATTTGTTCTGGTAAGTCTCCAGGTCTAAGTGCAAAACTGCACATCCAAGTATTTGAGCCAATCTGGGGTTCATCCAAAGGATTCTGGGAGTTCTGACTACTCATGTAAAGTAGCTGCAATGAGCCTGTATTTTCCTCTCTACAGTCACAGCAAACCTTATCGTCCCTTGGCTACAACAACACTCCAACCCTACTTCAAGAGAAGAAAGATTTTTTTTTCCAGTGGGGCAAAAAAACCCAACTTAATTAATACTAACATTGAACAAATATGAAATATATCTAAAACAATTTTTCTGCCTGGTGAAAAATAGTGATTTATTTTGAAAGAGCTGAAAAAACTCTAATCACTAATTTCATCATAAACTCCCTCTCATTTGATGAAAACCTACTTGCTTTTGAATACCTACTTTTACATTTTGTCATATATCAACTTCTAGTTCAGGTTCTGATTGCAATCAAAGTACATTATTCCTCTATATCTGGTGGTCTTCATTAACGTTTCTGAACAATTTTTGAGCAAGAGCACCTAGCTGCTGGCAGCTCAGAAACAAAGGCTAAACTTGGTTTTATAGATGAAGTTAATGAAACCATCTTAATGAATGAAACCTAGAACATCAGTCCCCACTGATTTAGCTTCTTTTTTATCCAGGACCTTATTGCATTAATCCTAACACATCCACAAGGGCTAGAGAACAAACAATTTGTTTTCTTTCCCCCACTAAATCCTTTGATCTCCCTGAGTAACTTTCCAGGCCAGATGATTTGCTGGTTGATCTCTGCATCTGTGACATCTCTCTATCAATGCAGTATAATAAGCTTTCAAAACCCATATTTTGAACATCTGCTTTTTTTTACCGCCCCCCTCAAAAATCTGATGCATTTCTCATTTTCTAATCAAAGCCTTAAATCAGATGTATTTTGATACTTTGGTGAGCAAAAAATGTTTTTCCTTCTAATTGTCTTGCCATAAATTTATCATTATCTAATTTAGGTAAATATAATAAATTAATAGCCCACAAAGATTTAGTGGCTTGTTATTACTTGTTTACTAAAAGGTAGTGTTGAGTCATATATATTCAGATATGAGTAACTAGAGAGAGAACTCAAGACAGGGCATATATATTAATGATCAATTGTTATCTCTAGTCACTATTTATTAATGAGAAATGGCTTTTTAATGCTTAATGTCCATAGTGGAGCCTTTATGTTTATTATTCAGTTGAAGAAAAGAGGGCCTGAGTCTGATATTGGTTATAACAGTATAAATCTAACATATGTATGGTCAGTATCAACACATTTTCCTATATATTCTGTTTTAATCTCTCTCAGGGCTAGGTAGTCCCAGATAAGGACAGGCTGCTTTTGGGGACAGGGCATAATAATGTAACCCCAGGGTATTTGAAAGAGATTGAGCACCTCATACAATGGCATATCACTACCATTCTCACCCATATATTTGATTCGGTTAGCGAACTGCTGTAGGGGTTGCACAGTCCTGCCACATTGAGTGGTAGAGAAAATTATACTCCATAGATCATCCATCCACAAAGATTGTTATTAGGCTTGGGACTGCCTGAATAACTGAGTTAGCTAACATGAAGCTGATGATATTAAGGTAGATGAAGACAATTCATTTTCATCACAGTCATAGTTAAGCCCTGGTCCTACAGAGATTTATTCATGACTAGGTGACATGATGCTAAACATGATTAGTCCTTGTCAACATGTAATTCTGCTCAAAAATAATAAATGTAGTGAAAGTCTCAGACCCTATTTTTCCTAACTGCAAAGATTGTGACTAGGTCCTCAATTCTATACGAGGAGATAAATAAAAAGAGGCTCTTTGCATCATTCTCCCCCTTTTAGCACCTGTACGGAATCAGGACGTTAGCTGAATTCATAATGTATAAGCAATTTCCAGATAGTTCTTGACAATCATTTTTTGAGAAGGCATGTGGCCTGTACTGGCACCTTCTTCCATTTTTATGAGATTTTACTAGTCCTACCATAATGTTAACACTGGTCAGAAAACCCAATACAACTGTGGGAAAGTAAATCCATTCTAATCTCTTTTTTTTTTCTCTTTCTAAAGCTAAATGTCTTTCTTAGATTTTGTTCAAGAAAATCATCAGCCTAATTCTTTATTTTCAAATAATAAGTCCTAGAGGGGACGGACAGAAGGGGCAATTTTCACCCAATCTGGTCACAGAAAGCAGTTTATAGCCACGACAATAGAAGTGCCCACCTGTAGGCAGTTTAAAAAATGGCCAACTGGGTCATCTAAACCCTCAATGCATGAGGGGTCAATGAAGATGTTACAAAACAGTGCCTTCTGTAATATCTGTCTGCACTGCCTGCCAGCCTCCAGCTGTTTCAGAATGGGATGGAGGGAAAGGGAGCAGAAGGAGTTCCATCTGGAGGGGTTTCAGATCCTGCTGGGTGGTGGGGTGGGTGTACTGGAGCAGCCCTCCCACCCCACCCCCACCCTCATAGTGGCTGGGAAACCCCTAGAAAGAGCTCCCTGTGCTCCCTTTCCCCCCTCTCATTCTGAAACAGGGACAGCCCGGGAACAAGGAGGGACCATTGCTAGGGGAAATGACCTGCAGGCTTGCAGCCAGAAGCTAGATTCCTTCATCCCTGAAACCAACAGTGAACTTCAGTTTGTTCCGGGGGATTGTTGTAACTCAGAACGTTTCCTGCAAAGCATTCTCAGTTAGACAGAGAGATGCACTTCTGTCTGAACCCAGAGATCATGAATGCAATATTAGATGGAATTATTATTGAGAGGTTACTTGCAGTATTTTTCCCCCCACATTTTCTTCTATTCTCAGCTGAAACCAAATAACAACATAGTTAAAACAAACTGAACATTTATGGACTATCCTGTCTGTAGGTAGTGGAAGTTGAAAACTTCAAAAATAAAATTAAAAATCATCAAAATGTAATGTTTTGGCTATTTATAATACAAATGTAAAGGCAAATCTCTCTTTACTGTAGGTGATGTTTTTTACCTAGGTGTTGCTAGAACCAATGACATTCCCATAAAGGCACAGATTTCATATATTTTCCCAAACAATATGATAAGTAAAATAAATATTGGTTAGATTGGTGAAAAAAACATTACATCCATATACAAGAAAAGGAGAGAGCATATATAGAAGTTGAAATTGGTCTAAACATCATTCTGTTATGGTAGAACTACCATGAAATAGACAACTAAAGGCAAGCGGAGAATGACTGCAAATGTGAGCATCAATGCACAACAGGACTCAGCAAAGCAGGATCAGTCAAAGCTGCTGACAGGAAGTTAATTTACTCTGCTTGCTGGTCTGACTAAAAAGAGGTAGAGTACTGAGTCTGTGGAATACTCATTAGAAAGCTGTATTATGACAGTTGGAGACTGGAATCCAAAGGAAAAAAAGCATAGTTGAAGTGGCTGAATTAGGGTTGATTCAATACCCATAGAAGTTAATATACCTCTTCCTTCTGATCTCAGTGTGGTTTGAATCGCATCCCTTAAACAGCAGTGATGTATTTGAACAACAAAGTTTGGTTCTAGGTGTAAATTTTGAACTACCAGGGGTGTGGATTGTTCAGATTTAGTTTGGGCTGATTATAGATATAACGGTCCAGTACAAAAACTGGATCAAGATCTAAGTTCACATTGTTTCTTATCCGTAGAGTCTACCTCTACATGTACTATTATTATTTTCCCAAATACAAGAGGCCATTTTATCCATCCTTAGCAATGAACAAGAACTTATGAAGCCACTTTGAAGACTTTAGCAGCCACCCACTAAGATTAACACTGCAGTGTACAGCCAGTATATTTATTTAACAGCCTAAAAGAAAAATGAAACTATTAGTATGTATACAGTTGAAAAAGTAAGGACAAATGAGGTTTAAGACCAGAAGGAAAAGAGGAGAAAATGCAGGGAGATAATGATGGCAATTGTGGCAGGGTAACAGGTAACTGAGAGTGAAATGGAGGTTATAGACCAAGAGCATGTCTACACATGCAGTCATGCACTGTAATTACTGTGTATTAAGTTTAGTACCTGTAATAACAGGTACTAACAATGTGTGGTAATGGGTGCTAGCATGCAGTAGTGCCAGCACACATTTTTTAAAGTAATGCTAACATGCAGTAGACTAATTCTACTGTGTATCAGCACTTTTTTGCCATGATGTGCTAATGTGCGGTAGAATTAACCTACTGCACTTTTCATATCTCATGTAGACGTGCCCCAAATAGCAGGAATCAAAACTTAAATGAGCATAAGTGAAAACAAAAGTATCAAGCTAAGTTGTTAAGTAATGGGGACAGAAAAGAACCATTAATAATGGAGGCAAAAGACCTGATAATAAGTCCAAAATTACTGAGATGTTAATTCCCATTAAAAGCTGTCTCTCAGGAAAAGTAAAAGGTGTAACCAATGAAGAAATAAAGACCTTATCAAATAGCTATTGATAAAATGTGTGTAAAGAAATAACTGGAAAAGAGTATTATGAACAAATCAATGAAGCTAGTTTACATGCATCTGTGAGATCCAAGGGAATAAATTAACAGAATAACTTGGACCACTGCCAATTCTAATATAATAAAAGAATTAGTCTGTCTGTGTGTCTGTCTGTCCACAATGCTTTTGGCCAACTGCGCATGCACCGCCGAGAGATCAGGCGGTGATTGCCTGGGTGGCCCGGGCTGCACGGACCCATATTGGCATTGGGGAACATGCCATGGCCGTCTGAGCAGAGTGGCTTCCCCCCCGCCGCCCTGCCTGGGGGTGAAGCAGCACTTCCCAGAACAGCCAGCAGGCAGGGGGAGATGGTGGGCAGGGAGGGAGGGAGGGAAGGGAGTGGGGAGGCTGAAGGATGTAGTCCAGGTGGACCCAAAGCAGTGAGGGAGAGGAATGGAGTGGGGCTGGATGCAAAGCAGCAGTGGAGAGGGTGCAGCAGGGTCAGATCTGAAGCAGCGGTGGGATGGGGAAAGTGGGGTAGGACCCAAAGCAGTGTGGGGGGGGGTGGGGAGCAGGGATGGACCCCAAGTGGCAAGAGGCAGAGGGGGAGCAGGGTCAGACCCGAAGTGGTGGGGAGGGGGAAGCAAGGCAGGAACTGAAACTGGAGGGAGTGGGGTCGGACCCGAAGTGGGGAGTTGGGGGTCGGGGTAGAGTGGGGCTAGATGAGGAGTTGTTGGGGGGGTGGAGAGGGGCCATATAAGGAGTGGCAGTAGGGGAAGGGGGGTGCGGAGCCAGATGTGGGGCTCCACCTCCCCCCCCATCATTCTTGACAGGCAATTTGTGAATTCATTTAGAAAAATAATGGAGGATAACACATAATAATTCTCTGTCCACATTTGCTTATGTGTCCACTGTGCAGGGGTAAAAGACAAAATTGCCCAGGTAAGTATTTGGAAAACTTCCATTTAGGTGTACAAAGGGAAATATAATTCTATCCAAGTGCACAGCCCCACATGGAAAAACATCAAAGAATCTGTCTGAGGCTGTGTTAACTGCACTGCCATATCTGATCACTTACTGGAATCCCCTTTCTGAACATGTTCCAGTGGCAGCTGCATGCCAAGAAATGCCTCCTAGCTGTACTAGGAACCACTGAGCCAAGTTGTCCAGGAATATACCTACCTCTTATGCCCTCTGAGGGAAAGTAATATCATCACAGCTTTATGTGTTTCACAGCTAAACTACCTGTCATTCCATGTAGTATATGGAATTATCAAATGGCAGCTGTACCAAAGGAAGCTATGCTGTATCGTATAGGAACTATCAGGCTAATGGTAGGAAAAATAAGGTGACTCCACTCAAAAATATAGATTACAACACTCATATTTCAATTGAAGTCCTTATATTTCATGGAAGGAGCATGATTCTGGGAATGAGGTTAGATCCCAATTGCACCTGGTTGCCAGTCTAGCCTTTCAAGACCCCAGTGCACCCTTGAGGCTGGGAGAATAGATCGACAAACTGGTGCTACCAAGGCCAGGAACTCCCAGCTCCACGAACACACTGGCCATGTGTTCAAATTAAGGCATGAAGGCAGCCAACCACAAAGTTGTTACACATATTTTATGCAATAATTTTATGGCTTATTCGCTCTTTTATTTTACCATTAATTGCAAGAATAGGTGGCAGGGTTGCTACTTAAGACATGATTAACCGGATAATCACATCTAAGGTGTAACATGTGCCAGGGGCCCAATAGACATTTGTGAATGGTAAAGGACAACTCAGATATTAATATACACGCAGAATTTGTGTGAGTTGTTCCTTTTAATCCAGTGCAGACTCTTCCTGTGTTTAATTATTCATATATTTAAGGGTTTGCTGTATTGAACCCTATCACAATTTGCAGGACACAATAAACTGTGCACGAACATGTATTCAATGGAAGACACAAATCTGGGAACCTTAATGTTAAAAAAAAGAAAGGAAAAAAATGGTAATGGACAGCAAATTAGACTTAGGTTTAATCAACTCTATACATACTAAATATAATTTATTTGTAATTGATTATGGCTTGCAGTTGATTTGAGAAGCAAGATTAACAAGCAGGTACTGCATTATAGCCACATGTGCAGAGATCCACCTATATTGGATTTTGTGCACTCCCCTCATTCAGGATAAGGCAGAATTTGTGAAAGGCTATGCACAGAACAGCTATCTGTCTACATGATGCATTTAGGGAAAGGGAGAGAGCTTCCATCCATTTGTGGCTCTTTCAGTCTTTGTTCTTATATAATGGCCATGCTAGGCCATCTAATGGATAGATGTAATCTTCTTGAAGTGGCTCTAAAATTGCTTCATGAGAACCATTGGTTCCCAGTTGACATGCCTGAGCTGAGCATATAGAAAGGGACCTACCCTAAATAGAATAAAACATGAGTGAGAAGAAGTAATTGCCTACAATTATTTAAAGGACATAAACATTAAAGGCAGATTATTGATTAATTTGGATATAACTAAACTAATAGTTGGACTATATATGGAACAAATTTTCAAGTGTGAGGGGTCAGACCAATGGTTCACCTAGCCCAATAATCTGCCTATGATAGTGGTAATTAGTATATGCTTTAGAGGCAGAGTATTTTGTACAGGACATGTCCAGAGTAATCTATCCCCTATCATACCCTTCCTGGCATTTACCATGAAAAATTGGGAAGTTTTTTTTCCGAGTCCCAAAGCAAGCACGAGAAGCTTGAAACATTCAAATGTAGCTCTAAAAAAACTTAGAAAATATATAGTAGGAAATAATTCTACATTGAGAAGAATATGGGCTAGAATATACAACTGCACCTGTCCCTTCTCTGATTTCCATGACTTTTTATAAACAAATAGTCTGAGATCTCCAGGAAATTAGTCTATATAGTCTATTTCAATTTAGGACTATACCAGCAGCTGCTATAAGCTGATAAAGCTCCACTGAAGTAAATGGAACTATGTTGGCATACACTGTTTTAATATCTAGACCTTTATTTCTTGACAAGTTAATCTCTTTAAAACATCCCTTCTATCTTACACATTCTCTACTTAGCCCTATTAAACATAATTATTTTTGTTAGTCCTCCGTGCCCACACTATTGAAAGAATGAATTCAATCTGATAAAAAATCATAATGACAATTTACTGTTGATGTGGGAATGCATTTTCAAACAAAATGTGTGCTATAGCAGCATGCTTCTCTGCCAAATTATAGATACATTTTCTTAGCATAAGGTTCTCACTTCAGAGATCAGTGTCTTTCTCAGTCCATTTGGCCTAGCATAATTTAAACAAGAGTTAGCTATTGCTATCATATGTTCTTATATTAAACTATACTGAGGCTTTCAAAAAGATGTATTTCTTCACTAGACAGGAACTGCACAGAGCAGGAATTGACAGCTAAGAGGTTGTGATCTGATGACATTATTCAACAGAACTGAGACAGTGCATCTGCTCAGGCATGAAAAAGAGAAGAACTATGTTTTAACTTGGTATGGTCTGTCATGGTATTATAAAGAAAATATGAGGCTGGTGACAATACGCTGCTGTGTTAAAGCCCTCAGACTTAAAAGCTTGAACTCTTTTCTACAGTGTATTGTAATTAAAGGAGGGAGGTATAAAAAATTCCAGCATCATCTTTGTGAGAACTGAACAAACTACAGCCTAAGCATGGACCTGATGTTACTAACACGCTCATTATGAAAAACAAAGCAGTCTAATTGCCAAGTTCCAGATCCATATCAGCATCCAAATTTTCAGGGATTATGGAGAAAGTTTGTTAGTTCAAGGTTATCTCTAACAGAAAGGACTGGGTCCATTATACTAAATGGGGAAGGCAACCTAGTGACAGAAAAGGCTGAAGTATTCAATGCCTTGTTTACCTCAGTCTTCACGGGCAAGGTCAGCTCCTAGAGTACTGCACCTGGTGCACAGTTTTGGGAAGACGTGAGCAGCTGAAAATGGCAAAAGCACAGGTTAAGGACTATTTAGAAAAGCTGAACATGTACAAATCCATAGGATAAGATGGGATGCACCAAAGGCTACTGAGGGAGTTGGTTGATGTGACTGCAGAGCCACTGGCCATCACCTATGAAAACTCATGGAGATTGAGAGAGGTCCCAGACAAATGGAAAAGGGGCCCATAATAGCCCCATATAGAACCCATATTTAAGAAAGGGAAGAAGAAGGATCCGGGGAATTAAAGACCAGTCAGCCTCACCTCAGTTCCTGGAAAAAACATGGAGCAGGTGATCCATTTCTCAGCACTTGGAGAAAAAGAAGGAAGATTAGGAACAGTCTGCATGGATTCATGAAGAGCAAGTCGTGCCTAACTAACCTGATTGCCTTCTATGATGAGATGACTGGCTCTGTGCATGTGGGGAAAGTGGTGGTTGTGATATACCTTGACTTAAGCAAGGCAAGGTTCTCTGAGTAGATGTGACATCTCCTATTAGACCAACTGAGTAGTTGGAAGAAAGTTTCTGGCAAGCTTTTGGGCACAGTCACCCTTCTTCAGGCATAGGGAGTTTCTGCTGCTCTCAGACTCCAAGAAATAAGAGAAGCTGAAAGTGTGGCAGGATGTCAGTCAGGATGTAAATAGGTAGAAATTAGAAAGACAAAAGATAAAGCAGAAAGGGGAGGGGGAAGAAAGCAGATAGGGAAAGAGCTAAAGGGAGGCATTACAATGATAGAATACAAGGTAGAAAAGAGGCTGTCAGTGAAAAAGGAAATAGTTGGAGATAAGGAAAATAGGAACAAGAGAAATAAAGTAGGAGTGTTGCTAGCAGATTGAAAGAAGTGATGATTCCCCTCTATTCTGCACTGGTGAGGCCATATCTGAAATACTGTCCAGTTTTGGGCCTCCACTACAAAAAGGATTCAGAGAAATTCGAGAGAGTCCAGCAGAGGGCAACAGGAATGGTTAGAGGGCTAGGGGACATGACTTATCAGGAGAGGCTGTGGGAACTGAGTTTATTTAGTCTAGAGAAGAGAAGACTGAGAGAAGATTTACTAGCAGCCTTCAGCTAACTGAAGGGTGGTTTCAGAGAGGATGGAGATAGACTGTTCTCAGTGGTGGCAGATGACAGAACAAGGAACAATGGTCTCAAGTTGCAGCAAGGGAAGGTTACGTTGGATATTAGAAAAAACCTTCTCACTAGGAGGGTAGTAAAATACTGGAACAGGTTATCCAGAGAGGTTGTGGAATCTCCATCCTTGGAGGTTTTTAAGACCTGGCTAGACCGAGCCTTGGCTGGGATGATCTAGTTGGGGATGATCCTGCTTTGAGCAGGGTGTTGGACCAGATGACCTCCTGAGGTCCCATCCAACCGTAATTTTCCATGACTCTATGATTCTATACAGATATAGAGGTCTTTCACACTATACTTTTTAAATAAATTGATTTCATTTTAAAAAAAAGCAAAAGCTACAGGATAAAACATGGGTATAATTTCATTACCCCATATATACCTAAGTAGTAGAACTGTGCAAAACAGCACTGTTTCATTTCGACTTCTGTTTCACCATTTTGAAGGGACAGTTATTTGTTACTTTCAAAGCACTGTTCAGTTGCATTTTGTCAAAACTCTTTTGCTGTTTTGATGTGTTTTGCCATTTCCCCCCATATATAATGGGGAATCATGAAAATGCCTAAAACTTTGTCATTTCTTGCCTGATTCAGATGGAAGTTGCAGGGATGGTACCCCCTTCTGAGGCCATGAAGCCTGCCAAGTTTCAAGGAGATAGGTGCAGAGGTTTCTAGGAGACTGCACCTCAAACTGTTCAAAGCAAAACTCCTGACACTTGCAAGCAACGGCAGCCTCCTGTCCTCTGGCGCACAGATCCAGGGGCCCACACCCCCAGGAGGGCTGCTGGGCTGTGCTGGACTCCACCTAGGGGTGTGAATCCCTGGATCTGTGTGCCAGATGAGAGGGGTCTACTGCTGCCACTTGGGAAGATTGAAGTTGCCGCCGGTCCTAGGTGACAGAGGCAGCTTTATCTCATCCGCTGTGCAGATCCCTGGGAGGCTCGTAATCCTGGGAGGAGTCTGACACAGCCTGCCAGTCCTCTCAGGGGTGCAAGCCCCCAGATCTGCATGCCAGATGGCAAGAGGCTGCTGTTGCCACCTGGGACTGGCACTGAAGCCAAGTAAGTCTGGCTTCAAAACTCGAAATGTTTCAAAACTTTCAAAATGTTTCGAGGGCCCTCATTTCATTTCAAAGCTGTTTCAAAGCCTTTTGTTTCATGTCTACTTCACTGTTTCGAGTTCAAAACATGTCAAAACAGCTTTGAAATGAAACACTCAGCAAAATTTCACAGAGTCCTACTAAGTAGCACTTACCCAACTATGTCAAGGGTGTTTTTGGCACTTGGAAACAGTTATTGCATTCCTCATGCAGTGTGGATGCATAAGTAGGGACCTACTTAATTCACAGCTAGACAAAGGAATTTTCACAGCTCACGCATGTCACAAAAAACCAAATGCTCATTTCATGAGCATTTCCTGGCTACCCAGCCTCTCACCACTGGTTGGTGGAAAAGCCCTGGTAGGGGGAGAAGGAATGAAGGGGTGATCATCATCTTGGCTGCTGGCTGCCCTTTGCACCAGCCTGACAGCCATCACTTTCCCCTCCCAGGCAAGCTATGAGGCAGCAAGGACCACTGGCTCCCACTGAGGATTCAGCACTTTATTTTTGTTAAGTGTTTTATTTTCATTGATTTCAGGGAGATTTGTGGATTTCACAGAAACTGTGAAATCCGTTAAACTGAGAATTAAGTAAGTCCCTATGTATAAACTTCCATATGGGTACTTCGCACACCCAGTAAACTGCACACTGACTGGGTGGCTACTTATGGATAAATCCCAGAAAAGATGCATAGGAAGAAAAGGGGCTCTCTCATTTTGAGCCCAGGGGCAGGTCCGGGGGGGATGCATGGGTGCACTGTCATTCTCCTTTGATTCCTGCTCCACCCAAAATTTAAAACCTACTGCCTAGCAGTAGCAGTAGCAGCAGCATTTCTGGTCAAGCAGTTCTACAGGAGTTAATTGACTTCATTGCTCTCTATACTCTATCAGATCCCTTCTAAACTTTTTATTCTGCAGATGTTAATGGCCCTCTGTTTTTTTTAATGGTTTTGAAGTTCTACTAATCAAGCTAGCCTTTGTTCTGCAATTCTGCTCTCTGTTTGCTGTTCCCAGTTATGAAGCTCCTATTTTACAGCCCTGCAGACTGTTTTTTAGCTCATTCCAATGAAATTGTATTTCTTTTTGCTTTAATCTTAAACTGAATAATATAGCGTTAGGCCCCTAGCATATTAGTAAAGCTTCTAGTTTATTTCTAATTGGAGAAAAATGTGTGTTGTCTCCTATGTGATGATGCACCTCACCATCTGCACCTCCCTTTTCAGAATTCTAGATCTGCCTATGTTTTATTATTGATAGCTGAAACATTTCTTCATGAAGCAGGAGGCTAGGCTTCTAAGTTCCCCTTAGCCAGACAGGGTATAACCCATTGCTTTTTTCCAATGCAGTGCCGGCCCAGTGTTCTATAAATTAGGCCCTATGAATACCTTATGCAATAATTCTGAAGAGGTGCCACTGCATTTTGGATTTACTATTCCTTAGTTAAAGTGAGAGTAGTGATAACATTTCTGCCTCCCTTTGAGAGCATGTGGCCATACTAAAGTCCAAGCCCCCTTTCCCTTCTGAGCGATAGTCATCTCAATGAGTCACATATCCAACTGTCTTTTCTTCTTCCTCCTGTCCCCTTATATCTCCCACTTTTGGCTGCCATGGGGGGACAGCTTCAAAAGGAGGTCTGGAGATGTGCCTGGATAATCCCTAACTGAGGAGTGGCTTAGAACCTGGGTATACCACTTCCTAGGAAGTGTCCTAGTCCCTCAACTATTGGGACTAACACATAAGGCCATTCTTCTCCTCTTCTGACATCTAACTTCTGCTAGTCATGGCTTTTTATCTGGCTACAATTTTGTGACTTGAGCATCCAGCCTACATGTATATGTGTAGCATACTGAGCATAGATGCTAGCCATGTGGATGCTTATGTGCTCACACTGCACAGGTATGAGAGGGTAATAGAACTGCAAAATATGTGCAAATGCCAAAAACAACATTTACACAGTTGGGTAAGTGCCCTTTAGGTGTAGAAAAGATAATAAGTTTAGCCAAAAGTAATGCATAATTCCTGTGGTGATTTTTGACCTCCTGAGGTTTGCAGGATTGAAATTAAGGAAACACCCCCTACACTGAGAACTGTGCAAGCTACAGCCAGAACAACTGCAACAGCTGCAAGGTCATGGTGAGACCTAAAACTACTGTGGCGTTTGACTGACAGGTGAAACAAGCAGGGAATGTGGCCAATGCTGGAGCCTTACTTGTGTGCCTAATTTCAAACACCTGAGTAGTCCCAGTGAAGTTGGGAGGAAATCAAAGTGGAGGAGCAGCAAAGGAAGTTAAATGGTGAAAATGCCTGAGAATGCTTGGGAATCCAAAATGTTGACATGTTGGCAAAGAATTAATTATAATTTTGAAATAACATGCCAACAATTTAAAGCTGTTTATTTGTATATATCTTTTGTTTTGTTTTGTTCTTGCTTGTTTGTTTAGTATTTTTTGGTACATTTTCTACTGCTTAGTTAGGGCCACATACTGAACAAATGTTTACTCAATTTAAAATGCGTTAGATGCATAACATAATGATTTTTATTTACTGACTGTATTTGGCAGAGGAGAATTGTAAAGGACACAATCTAATTTAATACCAAATGCATTACTATACTATATGTTTTTTCAGAACAATTAATATTTTTAGACATACATGTTTTATTAATCATTGAATAATAAGTCTATAAGGCTTTAATCTGTAACATTATTGATTTCCAATATATACTTTCAGTTTAGTGTTTAGCCACATCTACTTTTCTTTTTGCTGTTATCTGTTCTTTACTTTATCTATAATTAGAGTCAATAAAATTTCCTTAATGTACTATGATGTTGTGTATCATTAAGTAGTAGCTGTAGTAATAAAATTGTTCCAGTGCTTTGAAATCAAAAGAATATGTGGAGTGTGTCCTAATATTCTCTTTCATATTGCATAAACATAAAAGGCACTTTTAAATACATAAAGCATGAAGTATTATCAACATTGCATTTTAAGTTATAATGACTCAATGTATTTGGCACCCCATTAACATCAACTGCATATATTATGAGAAAAGTGGGGGGGACAAAGTGTTCCTGAGTGGCTATGAGGTCTTCAATTGGAACAAACTGCTTATCTTAAAAGCAACCATTATGCAGCTAAGGCAGATAGGCAATGCAAAGACAGATTGTATGGTTAAGGCATTATAGCCTGGGACTCAGGAGAACTGAGTTCAAATAATTTGCTACAAATATCCTGTATAAATCATTTTAGTCCAGAAGCAGCAAAACATGTATATGCTTTAAATCAGGGATTTTTAACTGATGGTCCCATTGACCCCTGGAGGTCTGCTGACTATGTCTAAGGAGTCCACTGAAGATGACTATGATCAATCAAAAGTATGTGAATATCCACACTTTACAATTCAAAGGGAACTGCATCTCCATTTGAATTTATGTAGGAGTCTGCAAATGAAAAAAGGTTGAAAACCATTATTTTAGACCATCCACATTCAGCAAGCCAAATTCTAGATGTCCAAGTGTGTTACTGAATCAAGGCATTAATCTTCTCTGTCTCATTTCCCAATCGGTAAATTGGCAGTGATAATTTCCAGTCTCACAGTGGTGTTAGGAAGGCTTCTGAGACAGATGAAAAGCAAAATCTTCATCCTGTTAAATGTTCAGAACATCTCTGTCTGTCAGCTCAAAAAGTGAGCTGCGGGGGGTCCCAGACCTTCTCTCTGTGGTGGCGGCACCCCCTGGGGCTGCCCAGGTGGGCTGCTAGTGGGCCAGATGCTGCCCCAGCTTGGAGGAAGCACCCAGCCAGAACCAACACTTCCCCAAATCTGCCAAGGCTTCCAGCATCCCCTGCAGTGTCCCAGCTGTCTTCCCACTGCCTAGGATCACTTGGGAATGGGCTGGTTTTCCCCTGGGGCAGCACGGGGGGGGGGGGGGCGGGGGGGGGGC
>NW_017729033.1:80805276-80807427 GCF_001723915.1 Gavialis gangeticus | reverse complement strand
GGCTGGGTGTGCTAGTGGCCAGAGATGGTGGCTGGGATGGTGCATAGACCGCTGGAAATCTTTCAAGCCCAAACTTCCCCAGACTACCCAGGCTTCCAGAGACCATGCACTGGTCTTTCTCCACAGCAGCAGCACCCTCAGGACCTGCCTGGGTGGGCTGTTAGTGGATGAATGCTTCCCCAGCTTGGAGGCAGCACCCAGCTGGATCCAACTCTTCCCCAAGCCTGCCAGGTTTCCAGCGCCCCATGCACTCTCCCCACCACCTTCTCCAGCCACCCAGCTGCCCTCTTGCTGCCTCCCTGTGCTGCTCCAGGGACAAGACACCACATTCCTGGGTGGTCCCTGGCACTGGGAAGGTGGCAGGGACAGTGCATGGGGTGGTGGAAGCCCTGGCAGGCTTGGGGAAGAGTTGGATCCAGCTGGGTGCTGCCTCCAAGCTGGGGCAGCATTCATCCACTAACAGCCCACCCAGGCAGCTCCTGGAGGTGCTGCTGCTGTGGAGAGAAAGACCGGGACCCCCCGCAGCTCAGGGGCTGCTCAGCCTATGAGCAGCTCACCCCCCAGCCACAGGAAGAGCTATCCAGGTTTCCAGGCCGCTGTGTCATAGCTGCACGGAGATCAGGACCATCCTGACCTCAGCAGGCTCGGCGAACTGTCCTGGCTTGGCAGCAGCTGCCTCCCAGCCCTGTGCAGATCAAGACAGCTCTTCCAGCCCTGCAGAGATTAGGATGATCCTGATCTCCATGTGGCTGTGATGCAGCCAGGACAGCTCTCTCCCACCCTGAGGAAATTGGGACCAGCCTCTGTGTTCCCTACCAGCCCAGGGCTGGCACCTGAGGGAGCTTGGAGCTCCCCCTGGTGGCCATAAGGGGGCAGAGCAAGGCAGGAGAAACCCTAAACTAAAATATTCCTACACACATGTTCAAACATGTGCAGGGTCCCAGTTTAATGTACCTGAATTTTCTGAGCAGAAAATTCTAATTGCATGTGTAGACACACCCAGTCAGAACTTTACTGCCCCCCTTTTTTAAATCTGTTGACACTTAATCAGGGCCTCTGACCTTGATCCTTGGCTAATGCAACTGTCCCAGCTCTCTGTGATTGGATTGGCTGCTCAGAGCACTATTCAATCTTTATAAAAACACAAAGCTTCAGGCCAGCCTTGGCAACAGACTGTCTGCTCCAGCAAGCCTCACATTCACTGCTGTTTCTGGTTTTCCTGGCTCCTGACTTGGTTTTGGCTTCCTGACCTGGCTCTTGAGACCTTCCCTGTAACTGAGCGCCCAGCTCTCTGCTTCTCCTGGCGTCAGACCTTATCTGGCACCTAATAAAAGCTATATTTTAACAACCAGCTTTTTCCTCACTCTCTACTTGAGCACAGCCTCTCATCATACCTCTCCTGCAAACTCAAAACCTGGGTCCAAGCACTCCCCTGTCCTGGCATCCCTAGTCAGGCAATCACACTGCAGACTTTCATCAATTGCAGGCTTTTGTCATGTATTGAAATCATGTTTAGGAGAGAACAGAAAGTGAAAATTCCCCCAGCTGCAGGGTACCCAGCCCTGGGACTCCCAAAGCATGGGTACAAACATTCATTTCCACTTGCCATTTTATGGACTAGGTGCTCATACCCACTCACTGGTGTCAGAGCTAAAGTGTTCCCCACACAGTTGTGAACCAATTTCTAATTAATTATATTTGGGAAAAATTCAATTGTTTTGTGTGTTTGCCCGCATATAGATTTCATAGATCCCATAGACATTAGGGCTGGAAGGGACCTCGGAAGATCATCGAGTCCAGCCCCCTGCACAAAGGGCAGGAAGTCAGCTGGGGTCATAGGATCCCAGCAAGATAAGCATCCAATTTACTCTTGAAGGTGTTCAATGTAGGTGCTTGAACCACCTCCGATGGCAGGCTGTTCCAGACCTTGGGGGCTTGGACAGTAAAGAAATTCTTCCTTATGCCCAGCCTGAATCAGTCTTGCAGTAGTTTATAACTGTTTGACCTCGTCATCCCTTGGGGCACTCTGGTGAACAAATGTTCCCCCAGATACTGGTGGTCACCCCTGATAAACTTATAGGTGGCCATCAGATCACCCCTGAGCCTGCACTTTTCCAAGCTAAAGAGCCCCATGGCTCTCAGCCTGTCATC
>NW_017729033.1:80800268-80805218 GCF_001723915.1 Gavialis gangeticus | reverse complement strand
GACATCAATCTCTTCTCCCTTGTCCAGGTGATAGGTCACCTGGTCATAGAAGGAAATGAGATTGGTCAAGCAAGACCTACCAGCAACAAACCCGTGCTGGCTATCCCTCAGGATGTTGGTGTCAGCCAGTCCATTAAGGATGGCCTCTTTAATAAACTTTTCTAAGATCTTCCCTGGGATAGAAGTCAGGCTGATGGCATAGAGTTAGTCGGATCCACTTTCCTCCCTTTCTTGAAGATAGGCACCACATAGGCCTTCTTCCAGTCTTTGGGCACCACACCAGAGTGCCAGGAGTTTTCAAGGATCCATGCCAGAGGCTGGGCTATGATGCTCACCAGCTCCTTGAGTACCCTGGGGTGTAGATTGTCAGGGCCAGCTGACTTGAAGGTATCCAGCTTTTCAAGGTGCTCCTTCACGAGGTCAGCATTAATGGAGGGCAGGGGATTTCCCTCACCCGGACCTCCGTCCCATAACAGCAAGTTATTAATCCCTGTATATTTTTGTATCTCTATGCCATTTCCCTGCTTCCAGGAAGCTGGAGTTAACAGGCTTCATAGCTTAGCTTCCAAAGCACAGCTGTTCAGAAATGAATTTTTCTTCCACAAAAAATTGCAACTTTTTTTTTTCTGAATTAGAATGAAAGACTAAAATTTTACAATCTCCAGCATATCAGAAATTCTAAAATAATTCAATTCAGGACCATCAAAACAACTCCTTTTTATAAACTTAAAGCATTATAAGCTAAAATATTAAATATAATGGGTCTAATACTGCACTACATTATATATAGTGTAGCATTAAGAATACAGAAACATGATATGAAACTTTAAATGAAAAAGCTGACATTAAATAATTTTAACAAAACTATACTTTGACATCACCAAAATAAAATAAGAAAGTAGACACATTTCAACTTTCTTCTGTCTAAAATATTGTTGAAATTGACACAGTCCTGTAAAATTTAATATCAATGACATTGCATTTTCCACAGAAAAAACAGCTTGGTAGAAAATGTTTCAACTTGCCATCCTCTATAGGGCTTTTTCCTCAGTACAAGTTTTTAGGAAGAATTTAATGCTATACTGATGTAGTACTGCTAACTCCCTACCCTAGAACAGGTAGATCAGTAAGGAGATTGATGTGTAATTATAGGGAACAGTTCCAAAAGTTAATGCAACAATACACCACCTCTCTCTAATGGCTCCTGGATGCTGTTTTAAGCTAAATTCTTGCATTTTATGCCAGGCAATGAACATAAGAGTTTGTTGGCCAAAACACTCCACACACTTTAAAGTGCAATGTAAAGTAAGGAGCAATATTACTGTAGAAGCATTATCCTGTCTTTATCTTTTCGACTAATACAGTATCTTGGCATTCAAACCCCCAGCACAATGGCCTACAAGGAAGATATGAAACTACATTCTCTTACAGTCTATAATGTTTCCCCTATTGAAAAACTCCATTTAAACTGTTGCTAAGGCAATTGTATATCAAGTTGGTTTCTAAAGAACTCTTCTGAAATTAACTAAAAGGGTTTTTTTTCCAATCCTCCTCCTGAAAGTTTTTTTGGTTTGCTTGTTTTTGCTGTTTCAGGTTTTTGTTTTAAACTACTCCTTTTATTTTATTGTTGCTGCGTTTCTCACAAATCTGCTTTGGTTTTTGGAACTATTTGATACCTTTCTCGAACTAAAAATATATTGTTATGCAATCAGAGAACTACGTTTGTTGAAGGATTTGTGCTCTTAGGTTCATGATATCAAATGTAGCAACAAGGCTAATTAACTGTCAGTTTTTAACTTCTACTTCCATTCAACTCTTTAGCTGCATTAAATTTTCAGGCACTAGATATTATTTATATTGCAGTCTCTTATAGGCAGGGACCACCTATAACAGTTTGGTTCTGTTTTATATAGCATCTAGTATAGTGGGGTTCTCACTTATTACTGGGGCTTGTAGGTTCTATGATAATGCAAATATTACATAGTAACAAAAACTAATAGCTGTGCTTGGTTTTTTTTTGACACCCATATGATTGGAGCCTAAAGGATAGGCCCTAGGAGGGGAAACTCTGGGAACTGGGTTTGTTCAGTCTGAGTAAGAGAAGACTGAGAGCTGACTTGATAGCCACCTACAAGTACGTCAGAGGTGAGCAACAAGATCTAGGGGAGCAACTCTTTAGGAAGGCACCTCTTGGGAGGGTGAGGACCAATGGGCACAAGCTAACTAGGGAAAAAATTAGGCTGGACTTAAGGAAAAACTTCTTTTCTATAAGGAGAGGTGGTGCAGTCACCTTCCTTGGAGGTGTTCAAAAGGAGGCTGGACAAGCATCTTGTTGAGCTTGGTTGAGCCCAATATCCTCCTGCCCATGACAGGGGACAGGACTTGATGATCTTACAGGTCCATTCTGGTCCCTTGTTTCTATGATTTTATGACACATTTCACAATTGTTGCTGTTCACATTCCAGTGTCATTCCATGCCAATGTCAGTCAGAACCTGACAACAACATGGGCATTGTTTTGACTCCAATCTGAAAATGCAAGTGCTTACTCTTTGAGTAAAGTAGGACTTGCTGTGAGTTGTACATGGTGTTTGGCACACAGGTGCACAGTCAGAATGTATCCAAAAAGGGAAAATTGGAAATGAGCACATTGCATTTTTTTCTAATCAGAAGTCCTTCCTGTACAAAAAAATGGTTATTAAAAAGGGTTCTACCTTATCCAGTAAGCAGGAATGATTATTGCTGCCCCATTTACTTTCTTCATATAGAAATCAGTATGGTGTATGCCTTTCTTTTAAAATACCATGCCAAAATAATAAACAAAACAACTTGTTGAGCTTTAAGGTATAATTCTACCCATGTGGCTGTGAGTATTGTGTGTTCAATAAAAACTACAGAAAACAAAAGAGGAGTGGTAGAAAAAAAAAACAAAATAGCTCTGAAAAGTATGTACTGGAGAGATTATTTTAGACACAACCGATTACAGTTATGTAAAAGACATTAAATGGCTTTTCTATTGTTGTGCTTTCATCTCAGAATTATGTGTGTGTTCTCAAGGAGTGAGACTATCTGGCAATGGATTTTATCAGGATTTTGCCATTAATGTTAAAATAGAATATTTCATTCTCTATCTGTGACACAAGTTAAATATCCAGAGCCAGGAGGCTATTTTATTTATTTATAATAAAGTGCTACCCGCTGCAATCTGTTCAGTACTGTCTAAACAAGAAGTAATGCACAATTTTTGCCCTAAGGAGCTCATAATCTAAGAAGCCAGGCAACATACACAGAAGAAGTATGAAATATATGTGGAAATGATAAATAATAAATTATCTATGTTATATCTTGAAAATGGTGATAACGTATTGATTTCTTGGAAAGTGGCCCTGACCAATAATAAATCCTTGAAATTAATAGAACAATCTAGACTCCTTTAGCCAGGCGTTCGAAACCAGGGATAAGTAATGACAGGGAGAAGAGTGCAATAAGAAATGGACAGAAGTTTCAACACTGATCAAGTTTTTATCTTTGAAGAGCTAGATAGAATTTTCATCCTTGGCAAAGAAACAATCACAAAGCAAAAACATTTGGAAACTTCTAGTATCACCCAGCTGTGCTGAACACATACCTCATACGAAAGCCCAGCTAACTACCAATAACAGTAAAGGAGATGGGAGCCATGACCTCATGCTTCTTCCACTCCAGGCAACAGACTAGGCCTGAGGTTTTGGAAGGAGCAGTTCGTGATTTCCTGCTGACTCTTGCTGTGCGCTAAAAAACTCTTTGAGGAAGTGCAGCTCCCTTTAGCAAAATTCTTTCCAAAGCAAATGTTCAGTGTTGCCACTATCAAATCCACAGTAGGAAGCTGTGTTTAGTCAATAAAGCAGCATAGGAAAGGCATTTTTTAAATATCTCTTCCCTTCATTTAGCAATAAAATGGCATTAACTAGTAGCATCCAGTTTAGAAGGTGAAAATAAAACAGATTTGAAAGTAAAGTATGTTTACTGATAAAGCCTAGATTTTTTTTTAAAAGCTGCTTTGGGTGCTACACTTAGATCAACCTAACTATACTTTGATCAACCTAAGTGCTGACCTGTACATGCATTTGGAGAGTTTAGATAAGGCTGGCCCAATCTAACTTAGCCCTGTTAAGGAGTAGGGCTATGCAAAGCTTCGGTCTCTGTTTTGATTTGGCGGAGGTTCGGCCCGATTCAGTGGCTGAATCTCTGAATCCAAATTGAATCAAAGGACACTTTAATCTTTCTGAATCGAATCTGGACCCTCCGAATCAATTCAAAGAGTTTTGGAAAAATTCAGAGATTCGGACATAGACACAACTTTAAATGTTTTTTCCACATACCTCTAGGTACCAGGCAGCTCATCAATGCTGCAATGCTGGGGCACATGGACTGTGGGGGACTCCCCAGTGTGCTTGGCAGCAGACCCAGAAGTGGACCAGAAGCACTTCTGGTCCACTTCTGGGTTCACCGCTGAGCACGTGGGGGCCACCCTGCACCCCTCCTGCTTGGTGACTGGTGCCTCCTGGGTTTGGGGTGGGCCCCTGGGCCCCCCCCCCGCCATGGCTGATTGCTGAGCCAGGGCAATGTGGGAGGGGAGGTCCCAGTGCATTCCCGAGTGGACCTGGAAATGGACCAGAATTACTTTCAGGCCACTTCCAGGTTCGCTGCTGAGCATGCAGCGGGCCCCCCCTACTCCTGTGGGAGCTGTATCTGCCCCAGCACTGCAGCATTCACAAGCCACGCTGGTACCTCGCAGTATGTAGAAAATAAATTTAAAGCTGTGCCTATGTCTGAATAGCTGATTCTCCAAATCAGCACTGAATCTTCAGATTCGGATTCAGCTGAATCAAATCAGGTACAGTGATCCATATCAACTAATCGAATTACTGTCCCTGATTTGGGACCTATTAAGGAGGCGTGCTATATAGAT
>NW_017729033.1:80792210-80795268 GCF_001723915.1 Gavialis gangeticus | reverse complement strand
AGATTCAGATTCAGCTGAATTAAATCAGGTACAGTGACTCATATCAACTAATCGAATTACTGTCCCTGATTTGGGACCTATTAAGGAGGCGTGCTATATAGATCGGGCTACCTTGTGTCCAATCTAAACAAAAGTGTGAACACATTCAGAGTGAATCCCTAGGGCTGGGAAAGACCAACTGTTCACCCCACCCCTGGGGTTTCCCTTTTCCAACCCCTCTGCGCCTTGGCTGGGCTATTTTTAATCCTCTGACCCCCCTCCCTCCACGGACACCAAAAACACCAACCCCCACAGCTCACCAGCCCCCATGCCCCACAGACCCACTAATTCCCTCCCCGTCCCCCCAGTCCTACCTGCCCTTTCTTCATGCCTACTTACTGCATTCCCAGTGTGGCTCCTGGCACTATTGAATGTGTGCACAGGCGGGAACCTGAACTATGGTCACATGGCTTAAAGTAAACATAACTTAAAACCTATTGAATCAATGATAAATTTTGTATTTTAAATACCTTAGCTACTAGCAACATTTGCAGCTTCCTAAAAGTTTGAATAAAGATGACTATTATGATTTCTAATGACTAGAATTGCTCTTGGTTTGAGAAAGCCAAAGGTAAATCAGGCCAAAAATTTCTGGGTATATTCCCAGAACATAGAAAATAAAGATTTAATGTTTTGGATTCTTTGTTCCATTATTTTCAAACAGAATATCATGCTCATGTTTCAGCTTTCCTTTTTTAATTCCTGTTTTGGCCACATTCCCCTGTCCCATTCTCCAGTCAAATAATGTTTCTTTCTAAGCTGTCTAGTCTAGTCTCTGCTTGCAATTCTCTTCAATGATGAATAATTGGAGATTATGCTTCTTTCAAAACCAGCTTCCTGGCTGAAATGTTGCTGGAGAAGCTTGCAATATTAAATTGATATGTTTCCCAACTATGATCCAATTAGTTTATGAAATCTAGAGAATCTTGTAACTGGGCTAAGAATTTCCATTATCTATTAATAGCTGCATAGTATTAGTTTAGAGTATTAATCTGATATGGGCATGATCAAAGGATGAAGCTTTCCATACTATTAACAGAATTAAAGTTATGCAATGGATCATTTGAGCAGCAAACTTATTGCTTTCAGTTCTTCTCTGTCTTGCAATCCTCTGAGGGGAAATGTTTTTATTAAATCATTATGTCAATGGTACTGTGTTGTTTATGTGTAAAACAAAAGAGCCTTGTCCTAATGGGTTTACTAATAGAGATGAATACACATACTCTAAAAGACATTTTAAATCTTTTAGATGCCACAAGTACAAGACCCTCTCCAATCTTTCTCTGTCACTTTTTCTGACACCCCTTTGGATACTTCACATGAGAAGTTTTTTCCAGGGTTTATTATTGCAGCACTTCCTGCTGCCACTGGGGCGAAACTCTCTCCAGCGGGAGTCCATTTGCACAGTTTAAAGGAAACATTTTCAGGCTGGAATATATTTTCTGCAGAACAAACTAACTGGAACCAAGAGAATATGAGGTTCATCCATTTAGTTTGTCCCATCACCCGCTGCTTCTGGCATACAAAGTCACTTTTCTTCTGAGACTTCTGCTAATTTCCCTTTCAGATCTGATATCTCTTGTTGTGATTGTCCACGTGTCATTTTTCAGTCTTCTCTTTCTCCCATTATTCTCTTCTATCTTTTCATCCATCCTCATATTCAAAACTGCATAAATAGCATCATTTGAAATCTCTTTCTGGCCCAGTATATGGGCAACAGATATACTACTCAGCTGTGGTTCTACTCCCCACACTGAATATGGAAAAATAGGGACTCCCTTTTAAGTGAACACCCTGGAAAATTATCTTTTGCTTAAGAATGAAGCATCTCTATGATTTTGGTGAGAAGTGTCATCATGGCTCTAAGAAATCTTTTCTGGACAAAAAAGTTATCAAAAGCAAAATATATCCCTGAAAAACATTGGTTTTGATTAATCAGTAATTTCTGAGCAGCTCTATAATGAATCAATTTATCGATGTTCAGCTGAACATGGTGTTGCAAATAATGACAGGAATAATGACAGTTTATGAGGCTGTGGAACTTTTTCACAGGACTGGAGTTATGCTCCTATTCAGTAGTCCAACAGAAAAGAAAGCAGTTCTATTGGGAAAAGTGAAAGCTATTTACTATTAGCTTTATAAGCACAAATCTTTGCTTAGAATACATGATGAAAAGGGGATTTAAATTGGTTTATAATGTTTTGAATAGGGAAAACAGTTAAATGTACTTTGTTTGTCAATAATACAAAAATATTGTTAAAATATGCTATCTATTAACAAAGTGAACAGATGAAAAAAGACTGTTATGAATGTAAAGCAAGACAAACCATAGCATCAACCACTCTGGGAAAAGGTCTTCAGGATCAGATATAGAGAGTGAAAGAAGTAATCCTAATATTGGAATTAAATCACAATAATGGGAGTTTGGCTACTGAATATCAAAGGAGGAGTGTGAGATACACAGAAATAATTACCTCAAAAGCAACATTTTTTTTTTTAGAAAAGACATGATTAACAACAAAAGATAAAAGGAGGATCAACAACTAAGCAGACACATTGATTTCTACTGGAGATAATGACTGAGGGGGTGCAACCATGCAAAAATAGGAAAAATGACTTAAAAGCTGGAATTTTAGAATATGCAGCTGGAAATCAAAATAGTGGATGAGCCCATAATTGGCTTCAATTCATTATAACTACTAATAACAATAGTGCCAGGAAAACTATCTTATTATCAAGTCTCTGAAAATTCCCTTTACAGTGGCAGTCCAAATGAATCAAATGACAATTTACTTTCATGGAAAAAGTTGCTAGTTTTAAGGGAGAACACTGCTTTTTCTGTAAAACAAAGGCCATGGCAATGCAAAGGCCTTGAGAGAGAGGCGATAATGCATGTTATGCATCTTTGTCCATTACAGCAGGATTTTTTTATTAAATATATGGTATATAAAATATTTTTAATGTATTCCAGCTAATCATTGACTTGAATCTGGATGATCAATCACATTTGTGTCCATCC
>NW_017729033.1:80772437-80787210 GCF_001723915.1 Gavialis gangeticus | reverse complement strand
TGCAAAAATAGGAAAAATGACTTAAAAGCTGGAATTTTAGAATATGCAGCTGGAAATCAAAATAGTGGATGAGCCCATAATTGGCTTCAATTCATTATAACTACTAATAACAATAGTGCCAGGAAAACTATCTTATTATCAAGTCTCTGAAAATTCCCTTTACAGTGGCAGTCCAAATGAATCAAATGACAATTTACTTTCATGGAAAAAGTTGCTAGTTTTAAGGGAGAACACTGCTTTTTCTGTAAAACAAAGGCCATGGCAATGCAAAGGCCTTGAGAGAGAGGCGATAATGCATGTTATGCATCTTTGTCCATTACAGCAGGATTTTTTTATTAAATATATGGTATATAAAATATTTTTAATGTATTCCAGCTAATCATTGACTTGAATCTGGATGATCAATCACATTTGTGTCCATCCTGCTTTCTTCTCTGAAAAAAGAACCTTCAGAAGATATATAAATACCAAATTACCATAATAGCCATGATATGCTCAAACATATTACTGCATCCTAAATGGTGGTTTAGCAGTGTTTAGCTCTGCAGCCTTCACCCCATGTTTTTTCAATTACTAATGGATTATCATATACAGTATTACTACCACAGGGGATTAGAGCAGGATGAACGATAGGCTGTACTCATGAAGCTATAAGTGCATTCTTTGTTTGTGACTTATGTGAGATACAATAAAAAGAAAGAAAACTTCCAAGAAGGCAGAGCAGTAAAGCCTACTATTTTATTATTTGTTCCATAGGAACATGCATCTCTCATTCTCTCTCTAGTTTTTTATACAAAAATAACAGAATAAGAATAAAACACTTTACAAGTCTTTTTGATGTTCCCTGGGGGTACATCGTGGCAACTATGCACGTGTGTTTCCCCAGGGACAAACAGCAGCAGCACATAGTTGTGCCACTGCTACTTGTCCCTGGGGAACGTCAAAAAAAACCCCCACTGTGTTGAAAATTAGCAGCATGGCAAATGCCTGCATGTGTGGTTTGTAGTGTTGCAGACAGGTCTGCAGCATCACAACCTGCACAAACTCGCTTGTCTGGACATGCTTTGGGTGAACATAGTTATGGGATGGTTTTAAAAAGTGCTACTTTAGAATTTCCTCATCAATCTTTTCTAAACTAGAGGTACTTTAAAGTGCAAAAGATTGCCAAGTTGTTTTAGGCCTCAAATTCTGTATCTGCCCCACCTTCTTTTTTCATCTGGAGAAAACCATATACTCCCATGTCATGTCCTCACTGTTTTCCAGGCACTTGGACACTAAATTACAAGCTTTATTCACCTTTGAAGGAATTTATAAAGCTGTGTAGCTGATGATCTAGATATTGCTTTAGGGGATTGAATCTGCTTGTCTATCTCATAGTTTGTTAAGAAGTAACAGAATACCTTCTGCTCCTCTTTTCATTTAAATATGTGCTTGTACCTGACTCACTGGATGACAAGAAACATTTTCAGAACCCCCCTTGGAAAGAGCTAGTTACAAGATTGTTTAATGCTACTGTAACCTAAGAGCAATCAAGTTGTAAATCATTTGTTTCATGCTCTTTTTCTGAACAAAGTCACTAAAGCTACGAATAAAATTTTGGGAGATCCTGAACATTTTAAATTCTCTCCAGTCAGACACTGGTAAAAAGTGCTGGTACAGATAGTTTATCCAATCTTTCCTTAGATAGTCTATCCTATCTAAAAGGACAAGCCATCTCTTATTTTTCCTTCTACAGTCAATAGTCCTTTAACTTCACCAGGAAGTAGTGGCCAAATATTGCAACTGCTAACAGTCTCCTCCTCCTCCAAATCTCAAATATTTGTCTCCTTTTTCTACCCCACCAATAAACAATTATATAGCACTAATCTCCCCACACAATAGGTTCTTCAACTCCCCACCTGACTGCTCATTTGTCTTCATCACTAAACTAGCTGATATTGAACCTGCCGTTCCCTGCATCTAACAAGCTGTGTTCTGACCATATGTAGTATTCAGTCACCCAGGTCTTCCTATGTGTTTTCTTACATGTTTTGATTATTCCATCTGGTGGTTTAAACCACTGTCCATACTGATAATGGCTAATATTTTAAGTGCACCAAACCCAAACTAGTTGGGTACCTATATCTGATATTCCCACCCATGTCTGCATTGAATATTCACACATCACTAACTAAAAATGACAAAGTTCTGTTCCAACACACCCTGATGGCAGTGTGAAATCCACCTGTAGATTCTCTTAAGGTTTTTGTGAAGTGCTGCTCAAAAACCTTCAGAATTTATTTAAACTGATTTAAGCTTTCTAGTTCTTCCACATCTCTCTCACTCGTACTTTCAGGCTGCATAACCTGCTTTGGATTCAGTCCACTTTGCTGCTTTCATCATCTTCAACCTCAATCATTTGTTGACACGGTCACTAATCTGAACCTAGTCCTTCTTCATAGCTCCACTTCTAAAAATGTATTGAAATATCATGATAAGTGAACTCCTTCTGTGTATCAGCTTACATTAAATGATTTTGTTGATTCCTTTCCTTTTTAAATGGGCATTTCCCAAAACTTCAGTCTTGAAATTTTTTATATTTCCTTTAGGTTACATTTCTGTGAGCCTGTTGACTGCATTTATGTTTTCACTGAGAAGAAAACCTACCAGGCAAATGGCAGACAGCGTGTGAGCTAAAACCCTCCAACTTCAAGGGGCTTGTTTGCCTGAAGGGTGAACACAGTTCACTGTGGCTCTACTAACACTCCATTTTATTAATAAATGTATGGCACGTAGCTGGCTAGATGAAAAATGAAACTCGGTTATAATTCCTAAAGGACCTCAGGTATGTGTTAGATTGACAGGACACACATTTGTATCTTTAAGAGGACATTATATTGGTGGAACACTGAAATCATTTTACAGTGGTGCATGCTACCAAATGTTCAAGTATTTTTTGGCTGAAATAGACTTTGAAATGTTGTTACAGAAAAGTACTATTTTAGCCTCTATCTTCCTGTGCTTTCTGCCTTTTATGAACATGGGAATTAACTGATATTCCTAAAATACGTCAGACCAAAAATCAAATCTCAACTCAAAGAAAATCAAATGAATCACTCTAGTGTAGGAAACCATCCTAAACCTCCTCGCTTATTCTCTTTTTAATTAATTGTCTTGGCTGAGTTTACAGTTGTCCTATTTTGTAAACAGCATATCCTACCACTTAAAATTAGTAATTATTTTATGCTGCTCTTTTTTCTTTCCTTATTTTTATGATAAACTAGTTTTTCCACATACATAAATATAAGATAGTGAGAACCACTTGTTACTAATTCTGGAGAGGGAGAAAAAAGAACTTGACAAATGTCCTAAATATCAGCTGAATTTGTAAGCTCATTTAAACTGAAGCTGTGAGCAGGCCCCACTCAGGATTGGGATTTTACTGCCATATGTATTTTATAGACAGACAGCAAAAGTCCTTACTCCAAAGAGTTAATAATAATTTATGGAAAAACCCTGCAATTAAACAGAGCTTAAACTGCCCCCTCTTTCAGTCACAGAAGGCATCTTCATATTGCATTTATAGTGAATTTAACAATATGGCATTCCAATGCATGTAGGACCCTGTGAGCATTGGTGTAATAGAATAAATAGAAAATACCAGCTAATTGGACTGCTGTTAAACCAGCCAGTTTTAACTGGATGATTTCTCATAGCCATCTCAAGAGCAATGGGAAATAAGGCAATATTTGAGAGAACAAGGTAACATGAGCATGCATATGTATACATTCTTTTGTTTGTCTTGATAAGAGATAACTCAGACTGTTTGTAACAGGAAATATACAATATACTATTGATGAAAAATTCTTTCATCTAAGTCAAAGTTCCAAATGTATTATTTTAAAGAACTGCTGGATGGCTTTCAAAGAGTGGCTACACTCATACTTTTTGCAAATAGGATTCAAAAACAATCAAACTGCCTGAGAAGTTTGCAATGAACAGTTAAAATTGAAGAATGAGCCAGCAGCAGCAATATCCTCTGTTGTAAGACTTACATACACACATTAAATGATATGTGTGCATTGCACTCCTTGCAGAAGATAAAGATTGAATGGCATCAAAGAACATATATTCTAAAGTCCTGACCCTGAAAATTATTCTTTGTGTATGGACTGTGATGTCCATGTGATGATTGTTATAGGAGCTAATCTACATGTTTGTACAATTTAAGATATACAGCAGTTATCGACAACAAATGCCTTTACTAACTAAAATCTCAGAGAAATATACAATGCAAATGTCTAATTTGGATTTGGCCTGACCATAAGCTTAACAAAGACTTAGATCAGGTATTTAATTAATTAGATTTAGGTTCCATCCATTGACTTAGTAACTTGAGTGCCATTAAATATACTATGCTAGGGTAGTGGTTTAAGACTGATGTAGAAGAAAGGGATTCATTTGATAACCCAATGGCAACTGCATGCAGGACTGGGCAGATATGGCACGAGGGCTAGGTTACTCTGAACATAGGATAAGGATTTTGTCGGTTTGTTTTACCATACTCTGTTGTCAAAGCATTTGATCACTTTTTTTCTTTTATATACCATTTGTTCTTCTTTGTAGTATGCCCCTTCCCTCCCCCCGCTTAACTGAAGTGCCCTTGGTAAATTGTAATTTCTGGGCAAATTAATACACTGGGCATACCCATTCAACAGAGTGGGGGACCAATAGACTTATACAACCCAGGGTGTATGTCTGGGAGCACCCTGACATGTTAAGTTTTTGTTACACTATATTATTAAGGGATTTTGGAGTCACCCTTACACCTGATGAACAAAAGCACTAAAATTAAGAATTAATTTGGTGCATATGGAAGTGGCAGTGAGGCAGCACCATTAAAAAGATTTCACGGCATTCCAGTGGCAAGCCACTACTTTAGTGGAAGACAAAAAGAGACACAGAAAGCTTCTGTAAACATATCACTACTCAGTTCTTCAACAAAAATCACTTTGAGTGCCTCCCCTGCTATTTCTTTAAGGCAGATCAACAGAAAAAAAGTTGTTAGCTGCTGATGTTTGGAAGACTTCCAGCCCACATCAACAGTTCTGATGTAATAAAATGGAAGTAAAACACAGAAGGGAGACTGATAGTTGCCAAAATGTTTCATGAATGGGAGGGAGAAGTCAGCTAAAGGAGGATATGGGAAAAGGACTACCTGAAAAAGGGGACAGTGAAACTATAACAGGGAAGGGGATTGGGTACATGTATTGTGAGTTACAAATATAAGTCTATATTGTGAGAAAAAGGGGGCTTAGTCAACAGACTTTCAAGTAATTGTAGGTCTCAGTTGTAAATGGCAGTTCGGTATTCATTTATCATTAAACCTCTGATCTAATGGAGGTCCCAGGTTAAAAACAATATCTAAGCAGTATTTGCAGTTCTGGAAAGTCATAAAGAATACAGGAAGATGAGAGAAAAAGCAAGCAGCAGAATAATTTTGGAAAGATTTGTAAACCAGGTGGGAAACTGAATTTGATGCAGAGGTGGGTAGATAGCCAGTGAACATGATTGATGTGATATGGTCACCTTTCCAGGGACATCTGCAGCATAGGCATGGCATTTTAAACACATGCATTTAATTAACTTCATTACAATGACAAATACAGTATCTGTATAAATCACAGTATTACTTATCCCCAAACACCAAGCCAGGTCTTTCATCATTATTCCTGTATTCAGAGGAAGTAATAAAGTATTTTCTATAACATCTGGGATGGTAGCAATTTTGAAAGATACTCGAATACAGATTTAAACAATGTGACAAAATATTTTATGAAATCAATATTTTACTATTAAATTATTGTCAATCTAATTCTAAATGTATTTTCTTTCTAGTAACTATTTGATTGAATTAGTATTAGCATCCATTAAATAAGGTATTGTGCTATACCCTGTATAACTATTTTTGTTTTCTAAAATAGGGTAAGCTAACATTTGTCACATCATAAATTCTTAACAGAGTCTGGGCAAACATTCTCTAATAGCAAGACTTTTCTATTTTTTTCAAATTCTCTTTTTCTGAAGCTACACAATTCCCTCTCCCATTACTGAGGAAGGTCTAAACCAGAACGGTGTGATAACAGTAATACTGCTAGTTCATGTGATACTTTATTGACACAGGTGTTAAAATAGACACCTCTTAAACTCAGAGAAATAACCAGCCTGTGACATGTTTCTAAAGATAAGGAAAAAAATAGAATGTGATATGTATTCCTCTCTTCCACATACTGCTCTGTTGAACATGAACATACAAGGAAAATAAACAAAGGTTTTGTATAATTTGTTCAGTCCTTGAAGCTATGGAGGTGAAGAATTCTTTTCTATTTATTAACGGATACCCTCCTAATCAGAACGAAAGGTAAAATTTCTGATAACGTAAGCAGTGCAGAAAGACTCTGTTCCACTAATAGAAACACAAAATAGAAGGAGATGATTTGTGATACACTCTCAGAGCCTGGTGAGTTTTCAGATTGGAATTCCATGAGTATATCAAATTATGGACAAAAATCCATCTATGTGGCAGAGGCCCAAATATATTTTCCCATTTGAGGGATAGATTCTGTGGCCTAGTTTCTCCAGGGAGGTACTAAATGCATACAATTCCCATTAACCACAATGTGGTTTCTAAGCATCGTGTGGAATCCAGCCCTTAGAATAGTCTCTCTTTCTGCTTTTTAAATCATATACTTTTACACAAAAGAAAAGAATTGCAGATGGTTATCCTAAATGTGATAATTAACTGAGATAACTAGAGCTACACAAATCCTGGAAAAAAAATGTTACACTGAACTTAGATGAACATTTAAACAAGTGCACTATCATTTGGATTGCATGACTTTCATTTTCTCTTTGAGGATAAAATTCAGTTCAGAGCAATGCATTTCTTACACTATAATTTTGCACATAGATATTGACACTTCTAAGTGTGAAAGTGAATAAATAAATATTCTCAATAATGAGTGTACTGGTATAAACATTTGTGTAGAGAACATATTTTCAGTGTATGTTAAAAATATTCAAAGAATGAAAATACTACATTGTCAAGTATAGGTACCCATATTAGAAACCAAATCTCAAATATTACAGTCATCCAATGAGAGGATCCCACAGAAGGAACAAAAACAAACTATATGACCTCACAGTTCAGTCAAAATTAACTAGCATGACTCAAATTTCAGACATTGAATGTTTGTACAGACAAGTGCTGATGGCAAATCTACAGGTCAGAAAGTATCGACAGAAATTATCGTGGGCCACCTCTGATGTCTTTGTTAACACTGGCCATGTCTACACGAGATGCTGACTGCAACTGATGTGATGCCAGTGGTGATGCATAGGGGGTGAATTGGGGTACTCATGAACCCCCTGAGAGCGCTGGTTCACCAGCATTCCTGGGCAGCGGCGGCAGGCAAGAGCACCCGTGCCTCCCCGAGAGCACCGGCCAGGGAGTGGGGGCACCAAGAGAAGCAGTTCTGCCACCGCCAATTGCACACATAAGAAAGTGCCAGCACCATGCCTAGAAGTTCCAGCAGCGTGCCGCTGCCACTTGTGGGTTAGCAGGATAGGCCACAGGGGACACTCCCCACCCTCAGTCAGTGGGATTGACTGCTGGGGGACCGCCCCCATCCCAGTTGCTGATTCTCCAGGCAAGTGCTCCCCTGACTCAGGAAGCACCAGTCACCCATATGTGATGCTACTGCACAGCAGCAATGAACTACTGTGCTGTCAGCATCACCAAAAACCTGTCTGGGAATGCTACTGCACAGTAATACTGGTTACTGCGCAGTCAGCATCACGTGTAGACGCAGCTACTGAGTGAAGTCTTACTCTGTAATGAGTTTCCATAGTATTCATTGGCAGCTCATAGTGGGCATGTTGATAACTTCTCCCTGCTGAACTTGGACTGCTTCTGACAACACGTCCACCCCAGCACTTCCACACTTAAAATACCGAGGCATGAATAAGGCTAGTAAACTGGCCCTTAGATTAATCATTATAAATGATGTCTACATTCATGATTTTAAAAAGCTTTTTGTACACAGTTTTTTAAAAGAAAAACAAAACTACTTCATAAAATATCCACTCCAAAGCATTAACTCAGTTATAATTCTGCATTTGAAGTATGGTAAGGAATTCAGTGTTCATCATTTGATCTGCTGATATGCTACCTTCTCAGATTATGTCCTTTATGATATTGAGTGTTGTGGTCATTACCAGAGAGTAATTAGAATATAATGACACCTTAAATAAGGGGTAAATACAAGCCAAATGTTTTTATTTTCACATTTTTAGTGATACTGGAATCTGTTAGGCTCTTCTGGACAACTTTGTTTAATGCAAGAAGGTACCAGTGGCTATATAGTTACAAGAGAACTCCATGGTCAACAACAGCAATAATGGATCACATAACAATAACATTTTAAATAATACCTAATCCTTCTTAACTATATATTTACTTTACACAAAATAGGAACCCTAATTAAATATCAGTGGGATATTAGTGCATCTTGCAATGATAAGCAAGTATGTTACAGTTAATACTTATTGTTATACTTGTTTCAGGAACTTGTTATACTTATACTTATTAAATATTAAATATTTTTAATAATTGGCATGACATAAAATTATTGACCCTTTACACATAAGGAGATAAATCAAGTTGCAAGCACTATTATTTGATATACACATTGATATCCTTGTCTTGCATTTGTAATTCTGAATGATCATATACAAACTAAGTAAAGCATGTAAGCCCCAATTCATTTGCATGCAGACTGGTGACATGCAAAAATGTATGCTTGTCAATCTAAGAAAATTGCTAAGAAAGAAGCAAATGTATTTATTTGGGTGGGCCCCACCACAAAACCTTCAGACCATGGGTTTCAATGAACATCCATAGTCTCAAAATGAATCAAGGGCTTTATTAGTGTGGTAAAAGTCAGGAAATGTCATGGGACAAAAAATAGTTCTCTCCTGGGTTTTTTTATTCTAGTTTCCTACAGAAAAAGAAAATGAAAGCACATCTATTTGCTCAATTTCAATTTAAGGGAAAAAAAGTAATGATTTTATTTTTGTCTGTATTCATTCACCTATCCCTGCTATTTATTTATTAAAATAGTGTAACAAAAGCCAGTCCCCGGGATGACCAAGACATCCCCTAGTGGCTACACAGCCCTTGTTTTACCCTGAGGTTCCCCTTCTGTTCATCTGCCATGCTGTGATATACTTATGCCTTTAAGAAAAGGGAGACTGCCCCAGGGATTTCCAAGTGAGCTCTCATCCACTCCTGTCCTACTCCTGGCTCTGAGTCCTTGAGTCCACCCTGGCCCTCATGTCCACACTAGTCCTGGCAGGGGCGGCATCAACCTCTTCCTGGTGGTGGGGCTGAAGTGGACTAGGCAGAAAATTGCAGAGGCTATACATCTTCTGCCCAAACACACTTATTCATGTTTTTAACAATACCCACTTAAAGTACCATGCCTCTGCGGCCTGTGAGCAGGAGCAGGTTGGGTTTGGCTGCATGAGGTGGGTGGCAGTGGCTCAGGGGGGCTTGGATAGGGGCAGCACTGGGAGGGTGGCTACAGGGGGGCTAGGGTGAATTTTGTGGTGACTTTAGCACCCACCCCAAACAACTCTGAGTGCTGCCCCTGATTCCTGTGTACCTAATCCCCCTGGGCACCAGATCCTTTTGGCCCCCCTCAGGTACCAGACCTGCTCTGATCTCATCTCCACTCTACTCCCATGTACCTAGTCCTTCCTGGGCACCAGACCCTCCTGGTCCTCCCCAGACCTTCTCAGGTCCCGGCTCTGTTCTACTTCATAGCACCTGGACCCAATTTGCTCCTTTCTCCACCCTTCACCCACACTTGAGCACTGCTCCTGGGTCCTGGCCATACTCCTGGGACTCTGGCCCAGTCCTGGGCCTGTTGGGGCCTCCTTTTCCCCTTAGTCCCTTCCAAACCTCAAGTTGTTACCACAGACTGTAATCTCCTAGGTATTTTTTAAGAGTTGCAGCCATCCTGCCTAGGCAATGTTCTCTCAGCAGTCTCTAGGGCCAGACTGCCTGCTCAGCTCAGGCCTGGGCTTATATACTGCATGTACTGGGTCATGTAGCTCCTGGTTGTCTCCTGCTGCACCTGTTGACTCCCTCATCTGCAGCCTTCCTGCTCTTAAAATATCAGGAGCACCAAGCTTTCTGCTACACATACCTATCTCATTGAATACTCCAGTAACAGTTTATTATCCATTTTGCATACAAATGACATTTGAAAATCTAATATTGAACAATGGTTATGGGAAAGGAATTCTAATAGTATATGCACTTTTAAAAGATTATTGATACTTTCTCCACCTGAAACTTTGAGAAGTGGTCAATACAGAAATATTAGCATTTCTTATTTCCTTTGAAGAATCACTTAGAAGTTCTTTGGACTAAGACGGATGTTGTGATATGCTTTCAGTCCATGTTTAAAACATATCTCCCCAATTCATGTTCAGCAATCTTAAGCATTGAGACCAGGATTTGTATTCATTTATTAAACTCTGAAATTGCAACAGGTTTATCTATATGACAAGGGAATGCTGCATGTTAGCTTCTGCAGTCGTGTCATATGTTTATTCCAGTACAGATCTTCTACTGTTAGGGCAATTTCTGGACTTAGGTTATATTATAGGCAAAGGCATATTTTGATGCTGTGATTTGTGTTACCATTCTTTGTGAATAATGCAATCTGCTGTTAACGCATGAGGGAGAGGCTGCAGTGCACTGTTTTTTTAAGTCAGGTGTCCATTAATTTCAATCATGTGCACTAACAAGACTATTAAATGCCAGTAGAGAAGGTAGGTGTGTAGATTAAAATAGTAGGAGATGTAAAAGCAAAAGCAATTTATCTTGAAATATCAATTAAGTTTAATGTTTCGAATAAATGGACAATCTCAGAAAGATTAACTTGACTTAAATAGCTCATTTAAATGTTTTAGCTCTGTGATCCTAAGTCTTGACAAATGAAATAACAACCATTGGTTTTGGTTTGCAAATGTAATGTTTACATTGATTTTTCCTTGCTTGTAATGCTCACTATTGAATGCTATAATGGAAAATGCTATTAAAGTTTTATCCCTTCATGATTCTCCCCTAAATTTCACCAATTGTATTCTTCTAATGAAGAATTGTGCCTGAAAATGATATGCTGTCAGCATCTATTTTTCCAGTTACAGATTTGCACATGTATCACATATTTATTATCCATCTGTGTTTGTGTCCCAATCTGTCTTTACAAGTGACAATTTATTTCTGAACTACTTGTAGCAATATTTAACCACTGAACCCTTTAATTACTTACATTGCTGACAAGCAGGGCTCATTCAAATGCTGAAAAAATAGCTCTGTACATGCAAGTGGAATTAAAATGGTAAATTACTAAAACCTTTCCGTATTTGATAAGCTGCCAGTTTTAGTAGAAGGTCAATATTCATACATACCACAGATTCCCAATTTATACTAACAGATGAATAATTCACCAAAAATTGTGAAAGCTGAAAAAAACTGTTTACCACAATTAAATGCAGAACAGTTATCTGTTAAAACATTATGGAGTACACTTTATTTATATCTCTATATATTGCATTAGCCTGGTTGACCAAATCTCACCTCTCTGATTGTTCCTTCACTTGTATGAGCGCTTTCCAGCATATGTTAGTTTTTTAGCACATAGTCATCCATTACTTAGTCCCACCTTTTGGTATGCTACTTTTACACATATAGAATATGTAACCTTTATCTGTTAACCACCAAGTGTATTAACAACCTCCTTCAACAACAGCATTGAACTTTCCAACTAATCACCATTACTACAATCATGACCTGTTCTGGTGGGCCTCATCCTCCACCCACCAGGTCTATGCATTCTGCTTCTGCTTCTCCACCACCACTGCCAGCCACTGGAGGAGGAGAGTCTGGTCCATTGTGCACCTCTGGCACGGATGGCACATCTGTAGGGCCCTGGCAGTGGGCAGCAGTAACCCTGAGCTAGCATCCCCTCTATCATCTGCAGCCTCTTCCCCATGTCTAGATGCTGGATGTACGGAGCCATGAGACAGAAGCCTTTTGTGAGAGTTCACAACATTTCAGAGATAAGGTGCTCTGTACTAGGGGCTGTACACTGCCTGGCCTTAGACTGGGGGTTGACTGTGCACAGGTTCCCAGTGACCCTAATTTAATCACAATTAGGGGTTTTTAGTGAGCAGTAAGCACATGCACATGTAGACGTGCATGCTTACTGCACAGTAAACTAGACTACTGTGCAGTAATGCACTTGTCCAGTGTGTTTCACTGCCATTGAATTATGTATTATTAATATCTGAGTTATCTACATTCTGAAATTAAAAAATGTATTGTCTTATTCAATATAACTCAAACATAACTGAGTTATGTTTTCAGTACTGTAGATCTGCTGTGAAATTTGTAGTTATAGGATTTGTGAGGTTTTAGTATTAGAATATTGTTTATTAGTTTTTTTTAATTACATTGAGTTGAGACATACATGCTAATGTATCAGCCATCTTGGAATTCAATATGGCTACCACAATGGAAATATTATGATTGATCCCCTCAGTCCATACAATGGTGATTTTGTCATTGGAATTAATTTTCTAACCCTAGTGAGTATGAAATATTGACCAAAATGTGAATTCACAGCAGTCATCTTGGAATCTAATATAGTGGGTACACGCACTATTTGCCAGGTTGACATAACTTTTCTGATGCAGGTAGACCGTGTCTACCCAAAACACACTGCTGCTACCTGTGGCAATGAGTTGCCTATAGGGTGACACCTTTACCCTTCTTTTTTTACCTTACTATCACCAGTCTTTCTGGGCTCATATGATGGCCCTGAAACCTCATGTTATCACATAGATGACAGTAATATGTGATCTGTTAGAATCATATGTATTTATCTTCTTTTATAAAAAGAAGTTAACAAAAAGATCAGCAGGCAGTCTACAAGGACCTGATTAAAAAGCTACCATTCTCTGTAATGACTGTGGATTTCAGGAAAGTACATATAGTTTTTACTGTCTACTTATAAATGAAAAGTTATAAATTTGTGTTCCCAGGCCTGTCTTCTGAAAGTATTACATAGGTTTCACTTGAAGAAAAGGACTTTGAGATCAGAGATAGAGTTGTTGTTCTATTGAAAGTGTTGGCTCACTGGTAATTGCATGTTTTTGTCCTTTATCATTTTTCTGTGAGTTCATAATGGGGTGTAGTTGTTTAGTTTCAACTGTGTAGTTCTATGAGGTCAGTTAGCACACTGGATGAGATGTTTCACAGTTCATGACGATATGTAGGTTCCATGGATTCAGATAGTTTTGTTGGGGGGATATTGATGAGGTGGCGATGGGCCGGGTGGCAGTTAGTGCATCAGGCCAGCCAAGTGATCACAATGGCCAGCAGGATCATGGGGCACTGGTCGTCACTTGCAGAGCCAGGGGCTGGAGCAGCCATTGCTCAGGGAGGCAGAGTAGCCAAGAAGAAAGCTGTTGCATGCTGTGCCTGTGCTTGGCATGCTGCTCTTGGGCAAGGTAGAGGTTGGCCAGAGAGCAGGGAGTGGGGCTGGCTTTTAAAGAGGGCTTGCAGGTGCTGGCAGCTGCAGCCAGAGCCTAGAGCTCCCCCTGGTGGCTGCAGGGGCCTATTGCAGGGCTACAAGTTAACTGGGAGCAAATCTTCTCCCTAATCCTCACATGTCTAGACAGCTACCCCAAAACTCTTACTCTGACTTATCTTACACCACAGTAAATTTGGGCCAGAATAAATGCTTATGTAGACATACCCACAGACATGTGTTCAGCTTGGGGTAACAGGAAAATATTATAGTCTAATCCAACAGTAATACAATTTTAAATATAACATTAATACAAATGTAATTGCAGCCTTTCAGATCTCTTCATCACTTGAATCCATTTCTCAATCTGTTTCTGAATCCCTGTAGTTATTATATGTATTGCATCATGCTGTTTTATAGCACTCACAGCTGGGAGTGCATGGCACATTAACCTGCTTGCACAGGCATGTTGATCTTCAGCATCCATCTTGTACTTTCATTCTGCATCTATTTAATTTTGGTGCACTGTCCCATAGTTAACTTAACATCCTTGAAGGTTTTCAATTTGGATTCGGGTATGTTTAAAGAGAAGCTGTCAGTAGCATCTGCAGTATGTTTCTGGATGATGGTGTTCACAGTTTCTCTTCATGTGTCATACACATTCAGAACATCTAATACAATATCTTCTGGCACAATATCTTCCAATGAAATAAATAACAGCTCATTGTTGGAAACCTTAAACAAGTGAAACCTTTCTAACTGCTCTTGTAGCAACTTGACTTTGTTGTGATCTCATTTCAGTTGTGTCCTTTGTCTTTCATTATGATTGAAAGATGTTGTTGTATTGACCCCAAATATTTGATTTACCATCTCAGTTAGGTGACCTCTTTTATTGTAGTTCAGCTCTGATCCCATCCTGGCAAGCATGGCAAGAAGCCACATTTCTGGAGTGAGTGTTCGTTTTGGATTGGCCCGGGACACACAATGCCAAATACTTCCAGCCTCAGAGAGGGGTAGCCCAGGGGAGAACTCAGCACCTGGAAGCCAGGAATGCTGGGGAGCTGCAAGATAGCTGCAAGAAGAAGGCAAGATACCAGTGCCAGGGAGAGAGTGCAAGGAGATTGGAA
>NW_017729033.1:80763170-80767437 GCF_001723915.1 Gavialis gangeticus | reverse complement strand
GGGCAAGATACCAGTGCCAGGGAGAGAGTGCAAGGAGATTGGAAGATCACCGATGAAGCAAACGCAGCAGTGGAAGCTGGAGTGGTGGGCTTCAGGCCAGCAGGAGCCTATCTCCCAAAGAAGACAGGGCAGAGAGGAACAAGAAAGAGCTAAAGAGCTCAGCCCTCTTGACTTGAAGGTATGGATTGACCCCCAGGAGCTGCCTCTTCAACCTGCAGGTGACGGGGACAGGTTTTTTTCTTTGTTTTTTTTTTCCTTTCACCCAAGAGAGTGATTTGTTGCTTTTTTTCCTTTACTGGCTTTCTTTTTTCCTGGTGATTCATGGACTCAGGTGCAGTCAGGTTGGGGTGTAGGGGATGGAGGAGCCCCATTAAAAATCTATCTGGCGAGACAGTCTAGAACAGTGTTTTTTTCCGCCTTGTGGATTAAGAACCCCCTTCTAGATTTTCCCAGAAACATCAAAGATGTGGCAGGCAAGAATATAATATCAGAGATGGTCAGGGGGAGGTAATTTTTTGTACTTCTTTCACCCACTAATAGAGGGGGAAAGTTGTTATTGTGCAGAGGACCCAAGCCCTAAAACACCTATACTTGACAACACTGTAGGAGCAAAATTAGATAAATCCTTCATACATTCAAAATATATTGGACTACATCTTGGGTAATTAGTATGATCATGCACAACTGTCAGCAGAAGTGTTTCTTCAAAGGCACCTAAATGCTGATGCCACTTTACTTCATGTTCAGCCTTGCTAAAGCACTGGAAAGTTGGTCAATAACATCATAATCTAATCCTTTGCTTGAACTGGACAACCACACAATTAATTTGTTTATCAAAATATGTCATATTGCTTTGGCTGTTATCTCATGTGCTCTGGTAGCACTGTTGTAAAATTTGCCTTTCGTTATGTTTGTGGCAGTGTTTTCATAATATAATCTTTCTGTCCAACAGTCTTCAAATCCTGAAGCACCAAAATGCTTACCAGTTGCCGCTAGGTAAACCATGATGATATGGGAAGCCTCCCAGTCAAATGATTACTCTTTCAGTCTCTTCTGGCTGAACCCAAAAGTTCACTTGCTTAGAAATAAAATGCCTGATCTAATGTTATGTGTGCTGTTGTCCCAGGCATCCTGCAATTGTTTTAGAACTCATGATGACAGTCCAAATGGTGTCATACTCAGATGCTAGTGCAAGCAGTATGGGGCAAAAACCAACAATCAATGGTGGTTAAGTGGTTAAGTATCATCAGAAAGAAACTTTAAATTCTGTCTACCCCGGTTGATGACACCAAGATGTGGGGTGAGGTGGGCACGCTGGAGGGAGAGACAGAATCCAGCTAGAACTAGACAGGTTACAAGGCGGGCAGATAAAAATGGGATGGAACATAGACAAGTGGAGGCTACTACATCTAGGGAGAAGAAACAAGAAACACACCTATAGGCTGGGGAACACCCTTCTAGTCAACACAGTGGCAGAAAGGGATCTTGGGGTCATTGTTGGCTCCAGGATGAACATGGTCCACCAATGTGAGGAAGCAGTCAGTAAAGCTAACCGCACCTTGTTGTGCATCTACAGATGCATCACAAGCAGGTCCAGGGAGGTGACTCTTCCCCTCTATGTAGCATTGGTCAGGTCACAGTTGGAGTACTGCGTCCAGGTCTGGGTGCCATAGTTCAAGAGGAATGTGGCTAGCATTGAGAGGGTCCACAGGAGGGCCACTCCAGTCAAGGGACAGCAGGTAAAGCCCTACAAAGAGAGGCTAAAGGGCTTGAATCTATTCAGCCTCCACAAGAGAAGGCTGAGAAGAGATCTGGTGGCTATTTACAAACTCACCAGGGGGGACCGGAGAAAATAGGGGGAGGCTCTTTTCCCCTGGGCACCACCAGGGATTACTAGGACTAACAGCCACAAATTGTTAGAGACAAGGTTCAGGCTGGACATCAGGAGACATTACTTTACAGTTAGGGCTGCCAGGCTCTGGAATGGACTACCAAGGGAAGTGGTGCTCTCTCCTACCTTGCGAGTCTTCAAGAGGAGTCTGGATAGATATTTGGCTGGGGTGTTATAACCCCAGCACTCATTCCTGTCTGGGGCAGGGGGTCGGACCTGATGATCTGTTTAGGTCTCTTCCAATCCTAAGCACTATGAAACTATGGTTGTCAGCTGATATTCTACCCAGGATCCATGGTAACTCTGCTGACATCTGTTGAATAGCTGGGTTGTTGAGCTTTTCATTTGTGTTAGTACCTGTACTATGAACAAGTGATTTCAATTACTCATTTTGGATCATCATCGCAGGAATGACTGTTAAATTCAGGTGGTACGTCTTTCAAGGTTCTTTTCCTTCCTGTTACATTGGTGCTTTCTTGAATCTCAACTAGTTTTGATGGTTCTCTTTGAAATGCTACAATTTGTGTTGCATGAAATGTTTGTTTTCCATCCATTGTCTCCCCAAGATGTTGATGTTATCTGATAAAAATTGGACAACATGACAGGGACCAAGATACCTGGGGATAACCACTACATTTTCCCAAAATTCCTTTTAGCTTTTTGCCCCTTGATTACAGGTAAATCAAATCCGGACACACATTCAGTACATCTGTCTAAATTATTATCTTGTGCATGACTTTCAAAATTTATCATTGTCATCTTAAAGGATCCATGTGTAAAGACTATCAGGAACATATTTTTGGGCTTGCTCTTCATTCAAATTGCTGTATCCCTTCATGATGGCTATAACTTTAAAATCTGCTTGATCCTGAGGGCAACATAGTACAGGTTTTCTATGTCCAAAAACTCCTCTCCGAACTTCAGCATGATGGCTTCATTATCATTTATATGCAAAGTTACAACTGCATGTACAGCTTTACTAGTTGTCACAGTTCATAAGACAAGGAGTGGAAGATTTGCATTTCTTTGGTGCTGAAACTGAAGGGCTACCTTGCAGTAAGTCTGAAGTTCTTGATTCATTTGCCTAAGAGTGGTCAAAGTTTATCCTCTGAGCCCAAAGGGTGACAATCCCAATGCGAGTCAAAGGGGGCAAGAGTGCTCAAAAGCCCCCATGGCTCACCAAAGGCATTCAGAATCATCTGAAAGCTAAAAGGAGGCATACACCCAATGGAAGGGAGGAAACATCACCAAGGAGGATTATAACTCCATTGCTCAAGACTGTAGGAGGGCTGTTAGGAAGGCTAAGGCGGACACAGAACTGGGACTAGCAACCTGAATCAAAGACAGCAAGAAGACCTTTTTTAAATACATCGGGAGTAAAAAGAAAGCACCAGGTAATGTGGAGCCCCTGCAAGACACGCTTTACAATCTGGTGGTTGCACCAGACAATGAAGCTGACTTCTTTAACATATTCTTTGCTTCCATATTTCTGAGCAGGGACCAGGACATCCCCCCCACTGGAATCCCAGATCAACTCAAGAGAGGCACAGCTAGGCCCAGGATCAGAGAAGACCTGGTCAGGGAACCCCTGGTGGGACTGGATGTCTTCAAATCGGCAGGTCCAGATGATCTCCACCCAAAGGTGCTGAGGGAATTGGCAGAGGACATTGCGGGACCCCGGCACAACTTTACGAGCACTCGTGGTGCTCTGGTGTGGTGCCGGAGGATTGTAAAAGGGCCAATGTGGTCCCCATTTTCAAAAAAGGGAGGCAGGAGGACCCAGGAAACTATAGGCCTGTTAGTCTTACTTCAGTCCTGGGGAAGGTCTTTGAGAAAATTACCCAGGAGAACTTCTGTGAGAGACCAGCAGGGGAGATTATACTTAGGGGCAACCCACATGGGTTCATTAGGAGCAGGTCCTGTCAGACCAACCTGGTGGCCTTCTGCGACCAGGTCACAAAATCCTTAGACGCAGGTGTCACAGTGGATGTAGTCTTTCTGGACTTTAGGAAGGCCTTTGACACTATTTCTCACCCCATTGTCATCAAAAAATTAGATGACTGTGGCATTGATGCCTACACAGTCAGATGGGTCACAAATTGCCTGGAGGGCTGCACCCAGAGAGTGGTGGTGGAGGGATTGTTTTTGACCTGGAGGGATGTGGGCAGTGGGGTTTCCCAGGACTCAGTCCTCGGGCCAGGACTGTTCAACATCTTCATCAGCAACTTGGACAAGGGGTTGAAAAGCACCTTGTTCGAGTTTGCAGATGACACTAAGATGTGGGGAGAAGTGGGCACGCTATAAGGGAGGGACAGGCTACAACTAGACCTGGACAGGTTACAAGGACAGGCAGATGAGAATAGGATGGGTTTCAAC
>NW_017729033.1:80758268-80762673 GCF_001723915.1 Gavialis gangeticus | reverse complement strand
CGGACTAGATGATCTGCTCAGGTCCCTTCCGACCCTAGAAACTATAAAACTATGAAACTATGAAACACACACACAGCCTTATCATCCTGGACTCTCACACGGCAGTGCACAGAATCTCAGAGGCAAAAAGCCACCCCAGTTGGGCTGGACTGCATTGGGTTGGATTGGGCTGGAGATGGGTTGCCATGGGGAGCAGTGGGATACAGGTCCCTTGGGGCATGTGAAAATCATCATCACTCATGGATGCATGAGGGCAAAAATTTTAAAGAATTAAAGAGAAATTTCAGAAAAAGAGAAGCCAACATGGCCTGACCAGCTGGTAAGGAGATGGTGGCAGCATCTCTATTCCACCATGGTAGCCAGTGCCTTTCACAGCTCAAAGAGCTTTAGAGAGAAGCAAAGAACTGAGGAGGGAAGCAAAAGCAAAATAAAAAAGACTTGAAACAGATAAAATAAAAAGATTTGAAAAGATTATTTTTCTTTCTCCTTCACAGGCTCTCCTTATCTATTCGTCCTCATTCCCAAGCTCCCTCTCTCACTCCCTCTCATCTCTCACACATACGCAAACACACAGACACATACCTTGCACTCACTCTCCTTTGCTCCTCAATCTTTATCCCAATAGTTGTCAAAGAAATGGAAAATTAAAAAAGACAAAAACGAAAAAGACCCAACAACAACTAATTTTAACCTGGCTTAATTACTCAATCTACAAACACACAGGAAGACAACCTGCCTTCACCCACCTCACCCATAAGCAGTCAATGTGACAGGCATCTGTAGACTGTGTGGCTCCATGTGAGCAGGGAGTTGGCGGGGGGGGGCATAAAGGCAACTTGGATGCCAGTGGACAGCACCCTACCTTGATTCAGGAGCAGACCCAGTGATGAAGTTTGATTCACTGGTCTAACCTACCTTGATTAAGTCTAATACTGCATTCATCCAGATCTATTTTACACTGGGGCATGCCATTTTTAAAGCAGTCTATGTGCTCCCAGCTTCTGTCCTGTTATGGGTATAGACTGGTTTCCAAGAAAAGTGTAATGTCTTTACTTGGAAAAAATGAATCATGTTAATTTTTAAAACTACTTAATGGGATTTATGTGAACTTCATGAAACTGAAACACAAAAACGCACATCCAGAAACTGAATTCACCTACAGTAAACTGTCTGAGTAACAAAGTTTAAAATGGTCCTATTTCACATCTTAATATAAAGATAAATTTAAGGAAATAAAATGACTTTGTTGTCTGAAATAAAGAATCTAGAGGAAGTAGTTTTGGGGGTGTTGGTTGTAGCCTCTTTACATCTTACCAGCTACATTCTATCACCAGGTCAGCATTTCCCTCTTTCCCCCCACCCCACCTACCTGTCATATGCTTATTGTCTCCTTAATGCCACACATTTGCATTTTCACAGACCTGAAGTTTGCATATTAGCTTCTATTTCATACAGGGAAACACCAAACAATAGCAGACTCTCCCTATGCCTGAAGAAAGTTGTTGGTGCCCAAAATCCTGCAAAGAACAATTTTTCCAACTGTTTAGTTAGTCTAAAAAAAGATATCACATTTACTCAAAAAACCTTGTCTGCCTAGAGGAACTAGTCACACTTTTGGACATGTACAGAGGCATATGCATGGTAAACAAATGTTCCTTGATCTCTGTGAGGATTTAGAGGGTATCTATGGAAGTCAAATGGATTCTAGCTGTAGCACAAGAACATTTTAAGAAAAAATAAATTGTTTATAGAGCATAGGTCTTAGTGAGGCTAAGGTATTAAGTTAAATAAAAGGCAGGTTACACTGAATTTGTAAAAGCAAGAGTATTAGTATATTAAGACCCTGAAAAGTTGAACTTTGATTGGTACTCTTGATAAAAATACAGCTGAAGAGTTTAAAGCATAATAGGTCTGCTCCCCCCCATAACTTTTTATATTGATGTATATTTGACATATTTTAGTAGATTCAGTATCATAAGTTAAGTAACTTAAGTAATGGGTTAGAATAAAAACCGGTATTATTTTGTGTTCAGAGTCTCCAACTTGAAGAGAATCCTGGCACTATGTCAGTTCCAGGCTTATCACTGCTGGAACTGCTTGGTTCCCTGTATTTAAAGGTGATGTATTGCTTTTGTGTTATTTGTTAGTCTTTGATTTTACCATAACTGGATAGAAACTGGAAATGAGCATTACAATTTATTTAACAAAGATCTACAGAGAGTTCTTCAAGGCTAGGGACAAACATTACACATAAACTAGTGTAAGTGATCAGAAGCTGGGTTAAACCTGTAACAGAGCATAAGTTCAGTGTGCATGAACCAGTTTCAAACTGGCTGAAACTGGTTTAAGATAAACATGGTTGAATGTAGTATCAGACTTAACTGATTTGAGTCAAACTGGTTTATGCAATGTCTGTCCCAGACCCAAATGTCAGTATCATGGCCTTGAATCTTTCAAGTTTAGAAAAATAAAAGATTTCATCTAAACCAGTTCTAGTCAAACTCAAAATTCACCCAACAGTAATATGAATACTTGATGAACAATGTAGTAATACACTGATGATCTTGGTACCAAAATTTGTAAGTCTACCAGCAACAAGACACTCCTCCCTACATGCTGCCAATGACATCACAGGTTATTAGTATCATGTTGCCATACATGGTACATCTTCAAGCTATTCCTGTAAAAACTAGACATCTTTCTCAGCTAATATAAATTGGATGCCTTTCAGTCAATGAAGCCCTCCTGATTTAAACCAGTTGAGGATCTGGCCTGTTTGATTTACAAAAAAAAGTTAACATAGAGATAAAATCATGGATTTGATTTGACTTAATTGTAATTTTCTTATATTCTTAGTTTTAAACTGTTGTAAAAAATGCACATTAGGTCAATCTAAGTGTAACATCTGCCCATACCCAAAGTCATAAAGAATGATCCAAATCAACCTCATTCAGTTGTTGATAAACTACTAGGACATCTAGATTTATTAGCTGCCTCCATTTTATTATGAACTAGCCAAAGTACCCGGCTTTGCATGGGTTGCAGTAATCAAATTTTAATGTTTTATAAATAAAATATTTTCATTTCTATCTTATTTCCCTCTACTAATAAGCTGTGTGTATGTGTTTAGTTTTGTACCCTATTTTACTTGTGTGATACAGCTTGACACTGTGAGCTTTTGGTCATACCAAAAACCTATAAAAGTTGAACACTTAAATGTATTAAACAACTGAATTGTGAGGTAGAATTATTTATTTACTTTGTAAGACTTTAGTATAGCACTGATGATTTCATATCACATTTTTCTATCCCAGTTTATGACAGTGTTTGACACTTTTTTATCTGTGTAGAACTTCAGAACAAACAATGTTGCATGTTTTGCCATTGCCAACTCTGGAACAACCAACATAAAGCTGGCCATGAGAAGAGGCTGAGCGAGCTGTTCTTCTTCCTGTCAACAGTGTGGCAGCAATGCCTGATGATGCCACTGCAAGGGCAATCCTATTTGTCTGCGAGATTTTGGCCAAAATAAGATTGAAGAGAAAAGTTTTTCCAGTTCCACCTGGAGCATCCAGAAAGATGCCACCACTCCCATTGAAAACTGCTTGAGCAATCTTGTTGAAGGCTTCTCTTTGGTCTGGGACCAGACTTGGCTCATTATCCTGTATGTATTTAGTAAGCTAGTCAATGTTGCAGTTGGTCTCTCTCAAAATGTAATGTATCAGGTCGTTATCATTGTCTCATTATGGGTCAGGAAGGCCACAAGTTTTGAGGTCAGAGCCACCCAAAGCCTTGATCTTGTCCTCAATGATAATGAGAGCTTATCAGTGTTAATGATGCAAAATATTCTGTGCCAGATTCTCCTTGTGGTTGTCCCATAGTTGTTGAGGATCTGACATGGCACGTGTCTGCAGCATGATGGCAAACAGGTTTTGCAACCTCCCTGGTGACTGAGTTGCAGCTGCCTCTTCCAAAGTGCTGTACCAGTGTGTATCATCCTCCAGGAGTCCTCTGAGCTGGCAAGCCCGTTGCAGCCATTGCTGCTCTGTTTGTTTTTCGTCTTGCAAGTTGCTGCTATGGAGTCTCAGCTGCTCTGGCTGCAGCTTTTGCAAGATGATTTTGCTTCTTGTAGATTGCCTTTTTTTTTGGTAGGGGCCATGAGAAATGACTTGCATCTGGAGTGTTGTCTATCAACAATGTATGAAGGAGCTCAGGGGGATCATTCATCTGGGGCACTTGAACCTTGCCCCTGTAGCAGCATATCCCTGGAGCTTCTCCTTTCCATCTCATTGCAAGGCAGTGGCTGCAAGAAGTTGCCACTGAGCCGATTGCAACTAATGGATCAGAACCATAAGCCAAGGCTGGATTGCAGAAGAATACAGTTTTCTTTTTCCCTCCAGGGCTG
>NW_017729033.1:80752482-80753268 GCF_001723915.1 Gavialis gangeticus | reverse complement strand
AAATGTCAGTATCATGGCCTTGAATCTTTCAAGTTTAGAAAAATAAAAGATTTCATCTAAACCAGTTCTAGTCAAACTCAAAATTCACCCAACAGTAATATGAATACTTGATGAACAATGTAGTAATACACTGATGATCTTGGTACCAAAATTTGTAAGTCTACCAGCAACAAGACACTCCTCCCTACATGCTGCCAATGACATCACAGGTTATTAGTATCATGTTGCCATACATGGTACATCTTCAAGCTATTCCTGTAAAAACTAGACATCTTTCTCAGCTAATATAAATTGGATGCCTTTCAGTCAATGAAGCCCTCCTGATTTAAACCAGTTGAGGATCTGGCCTGTTTGATTTACAAAAAAAAGTTAACATAGAGATAAAATCATGGATTTGATTTGACTTAATTGTAATTTTCTTATATTCTTAGTTTTAAACTGTTGTAAAAAATGCACATTAGGTCAATCTAAGTGTAACATCTGCCCATACCCAAAGTCATAAAGAATGATCCAAATCAACCTCATTCAGTTGTTGATAAACTACTAGGACATCTAGATTTATTAGCTGCCTCCATTTTATTATGAACTAGCCAAAGTACCCGGCTTTGCATGGGTTGCAGTAATCAAATTTTAATGTTTTATAAATAAAATATTTTCATTTCTATCTTATTTCCCTCTACTAATAAGCTGTGTGTATGTGTTTAGTTTTGTACCCTATTTTACTTGTGTGATACAGCTTGACACTGTGAGCTTTTGGTCATACCAAAAACCTATGAAAGTTGAACA
>NW_017729033.1:80743564-80751573 GCF_001723915.1 Gavialis gangeticus | reverse complement strand
GAAGAGAAAAGTTTTTCCAGTTCCACCTGGAGCATCCAGAAAGATGCCACCACTCCCATTGAAAACTGCTTGAGCAATCTTGTTGAAGGCTTCTCTTTGGTCTGGGACCAGACTTGGCTCATTATCCTGTATGTATTTAGTAAGCTAGTCAATGTTGCAGTTGGTCTCTCTCAAAATGTAATGTATCAGGTCGTTATCATTGTCTCATTATGGGTCAGGAAGGCCACAAGTTTTGAGGTCAGAGCCACCCAAAGCCTTGATCTTGTCCTCAATGATAATGAGAGCTTATCAGTGTTAATGATGCAAAATATTCTGTGCCAGATTCTCCTTGTGGTTGTCCCATAGTTGTTGAGGATCTGACATGGCACGTGTCTGCAGCATGATGGCAAACAGGTTTTGCAACCTCCCTGGTGACTGAGTTGCAGCTGCCTCTTCCAAAGTGCTGTACCAGTGTGTATCATCCTCCAGGAGTCCTCTGAGCTGGCAAGCCCGTTGCAGCCATTGCTGCTCTGTTTGTTTTTCGTCTTGCAAGTTGCTGCTATGGAGTCTCAGCTGCTCTGGCTGCAGCTTTTGCAAGATGATTTTGCTTCTTGTAGATTGCCTTTTTTTTTGGTAGGGGCCATGAGAAATGACTTGCATCTGGAGTGTTGTCTATCAACAATGTATGAAGGAGCTCAGGGGGATCATTCATCTGGGGCACTTGAACCTTGCCCCTGTAGCAGCATATCCCTGGAGCTTCTCCTTTCCATCTCATTGCAAGGCAGTGGCTGCAAGAAGTTGCCACTGAGCCGATTGCAACTAATGGATCAGAACCATAAGCCAAGGCTGGATTGCAGAAGAATACAGTTTTCTTTTTCCCTCCAGGGCTGGTTCCTGGCTGCAGCCATTGCTGCTCTGTTTATTTCTCATCTTGCAACTTGCTGCTCTGGAGTCTCAGCTGCTCTGGCTGCAGCTTTTGCAAGTCGATTTTTGGCAAGTTTGCTTCTTGTAGATTGCCTTACAGGGAAAGCCTCTCACAACCCCCTAAATCAGTCCCTGAGAAGGCCCAGTATGGTTTTCTCCCTTGACCTTCCTTAAGCCCTCACTCCGCCTGTGGGTGCTCCCAGGTCCTGTTAACCAGTCCCAACCACAGCACTTAGGGGAATACTCCTAAATGCAAAACCTTCTCCAGCTGTACCAGTTGACCTTGGCCAGGAGTTTTGAGCTTTACTAAAGAATGCTGTGCACATGCAAATTTATTCTGCTTCCTGGGGCTAACCTGTCACAGGGGGGTTACGCAGTATGGATCAAAAAATCAGCAAAAAATGTTTTGAGCCAAATCAAAAAAATAGCACACACACACACACACACACACACACACACACACACACACACACACTTTTATTAATATAGATAGATCCCCAGACACATGGACTTGAGGTATGTGCAGCCCAGTCACATAATTGTTTGACTCCTATCAAACGGATTCTAGGAGGGACCGAAACTCCAGCTAAACTCATCATTAGACAAAATTAGAGCATGTCAACCATTTGATGCTGAGAGCACATACGCAACTCAATACAATGGGAAGAGCTACCCACTTTTTGCTTCTGTTTCCCAGGAAGTCAGAGTTATAGGCTCTTCTTAGCGGAGGACGATTGAAACCCATCTCTCTCACTGCCCAAGAGACTGCCCTAACCATCACCTATGAACTAAACTATGTGAGGACCTCTGACTCCTTTCTTTTTGAAACTGGACACCTGGAAAACCAAGAATGCAAAATGAATGGGGTCTGAAGGTGAGCAAGTAGGAGTGAATATAACTCTGTAACCTAATAGATATAACACTCCCCTGACAGACAACAGCCTGGAGTTCCCTGAGCCATGCTGCCACAGTTATTTCCCCTTAGGCAATATGTGTCTTGACATGACAGAAGTACCTTCCGTTTAGTCCACAGCCAAACACCTAAGCCCCTATGGAAATTCATACCCATCCCTGTGTCAGATGTTTTCTGTTGCTTAGCTGTTGCTGCTTTCTTGCTGGATTAATGGGCAATATGCATCACCTTGGGAAGCATATGGGTTCACCATGACAGCTCTCCCTCTTGATCTGGATCTCCCATTTAGAAAAAGGCACCTAAATTTCATGCATTGATTGTGATGTCTAAAAGAAAGCACCATAGATATCTATTAGGACAGGGGTGAGCAATTATTTTGGGTGGAGGACCACTTACCAAGTTTTGGGAAGCTGTTGAGGGCTGCACTGGTAGCCCCAGCCCTTGACAGTTGCCCTGCCCCTGGTTGCCGTATTGGGACTGGAAGTCTGACCTCCTAGCCCCTGACTTTTGCCATTGGAAGTCCCTCTCCTTGCCCTGGAAGTACTCCTTTTGGGAGGAAGGAGTGATCTGGAAACTGTGAAAAAGATATATATAAGAATACACCCAAACACACACAAAAACATCTGCTATAACCTATTTTAAATTTTTTAAAAATATTTTTCTACTGATTTCTGTGTTTACAAAAAGTGTATCTAGAGGTGGCTGCCTAATCGCTTAAAATACAGTTCTACTGTGTGTTTTGTGTGGGCAGCAAGGGGCTATAAGTGGCGGTGTGGTTAGGAAGAGTGTGTGTGCGCGCGCACGTGGTGGGGTGTGGGTATGGTGGCTGGGTATGCTGAGAGAGAGAGCTGGGGCCAGGCTGCATAATACACTTCACATGAGCCTCACATGATGCAGCCAGGCAGACCCCATGCCCAGGCTCTGTGCTTCTATAACCCCACCCATGGTCTCTACCAGTCCCAGGACATTTGCCCTGGCTCTGTGTTTCTGCCAACCACCACCTTTCCCTGCATTCCCTCCTCCAGGCTTGCCTACTGCTCCCTGCAGCTCCCCGCTTCCTGCAGTGATCCTCATGGCCCCCACTGAGGCCCGCTGCCTGTCACAGCCCCACTGTGACTCCACCACCTACCGCAACCCCACCATTCACCAAGGCTCCACCATCTGCCAGAGCCCACTGCGGCTATGCTGCCCACTGGGGCCCACTGCACCTGTGCCACCACCTGCTGGGGCTCTGCTGCCCGCCAGGTCCCACTGGGGCTCAGCTGAGGCTCTGCCACCCACGAGGGCCTGCCTCCTGCTGTGGCTCTGCCATCTTCTGAGGCCTGCCACCTCTCCACTGCCCACTGGGACCCGGCTGCGGCTCTGCTGCCTGTCGAGGCCTGCTGTGCTGCCTGCATTTTTAAACCACATTAAGGGTGCACAAAGGTAGATGCACCCTAATGCACCTTAAATTTATAATGCACCTTAAAGCATCTCATGTAGGTACACCCTAGGATATCACAATTTTACATCCAACACATGCATTTAAAATTCAAAAATGACGAATTATGTCTATGAAAAGGGACTAACACATCTGGTTACTCATTTCAAATCGGCAATTATCTATTTTTTCATGCAAGAACATATCTTCTGGATGCAACTCAAATATTTATTCTTCTTGTTTTGTTTTGTTTCTGAATTAATTTTCAATTTTGAGATAAATATGGTGTTGTCCTTCCATATAATACAATGTACATCTGGCATTGTGCAATATGCATTGTGTAACATACAATAGCCACATTCAAATCCATAAGAAGAAGTTTGTTAGAAGGAAATTCATACATGGATTTTCTTGAGGATTCCCTGGATCATCCTGCACACTTTGTTCCTACAGCTTCTGAATGCCTACAAGAATAACAGAAAATCCTTCAAGACCCCTTAGTGCCCTTGATCTGTTAGGGAGATACATGAAGAAGTCTTGTAATCTCTATCTGTTTCTGACCCCTGGCAAGTTCCCTGGCTTTCTGACAGCAACAATTCCTGAGAGGTAGAGTCCATAAAAAATAGATACAGCCTGAACCTACAAAAACAATTCCAAGGAAATTATAAAGGTCCAAAGGAAGAACAATACATCTCCTCCATCCTTTAGTAGTTCAGAATGGGAAACTACTTTTGTTCAAAGATAGACATCTGATCTATTATTAGTAGGACATCTGATGTACTATAGCTACACATAGCTACAGGCAAATAACAATAGCAGAATAATCATTTTAATAGATTATGCTAGATGTGCTCAGTACATATACTCTCCTTCTAATGCCACTATTAAAGACGGAATCCTGGGCTAGATGGGCCATTGGTCTTACCCAGTATGGCACTTCTTATATTCTTATTAATTAAAATATAGAGCACATACCATAATGTAATTAAGAATTATTTTAATAAATATGCAACAGCTAAGTAAAGATTTTTTTCCTGTTTCTTTTCCAATATCTTCTTTCCCCTGAAAATCACTCACTGCACAAAGCCCATAGGCCACTCAAGTCTCACTTAAGCCTTATATTGGACCTCTACACAGAGGTCAACTTCACCCTTGCAGACCTGTCTCAATTTGCTGTCAGCTCTCTGATTGCTGTCACAATGAGTTTTCTATTAAGTTGTCCATAAAAATTCTACAGATATATGCAAAAATACAAATCTCCACCTGGTTGGCATTACATTTATTTATGTATTTCTAATGTAGCTATCTATCACCAGAGCATCTAGGAATCCTGGTATCTATTCTCTCCTTGAGGCATGGCCACTCCATAGTATTTTACACCCAGAAATGTGCATACTGTAAATATCCAGTAATTTACCCCAGAGTTTACTCTGTAGTAAATTAATTCCAGAATAAGAAGCAGATACATGATCAGGAATATGCCATTCTGCCTGCCAGTAGTAGGTGGTGTTCTGGCACCTGGCCACCAGATGGCAGGGGAGTCAACTGCTACACCAGGAAGGAATTGATAGGGAAGTAGTAGAGCAATTGGCACACCAATGCAACTTACATTAATGCACAACTACTACTCCAGAGTGGACTAACATGGTGTCCATTCCACTCTTATAATGAAGCAAAGTCCTTTGTAATAAATATGCCACTTTGTTCACACCATGGATTAACTATACATTTACCTACAGTCCACATTAGGTTAACCCTAGATTTATCTAATGTTACTATTTTATCTTTTGTCATGATTTAAATGTAAGTGCAAGCATAACTGATTCATTTCTGATTTTTGTAGGGGAAGGCTCCCCCCTTAGACCTTTGTCATCTTCTTTTCTCATCTAAGTAAAGAAGTATATCTCATATATTAAAAAATAAGCTTCAGATAGCCAGGTGAAATGTTTAAAGACAGGCTGGTCACCACAGATGGCCTCAAAAATAAAGACCTGGGGCATTTTTACATGTACTCCAGGGGTCGGGGGAGAGTGCTTTAATTAGAGCAGCTCTGAAATGGTTGTGTCAGGTTATAAAAGTATCCTACCAATAATTTCAGAAGAATGTCTCATAGTGGCCTATTCAGGAAACCTAAATAAATCATGATGAAATTTTGTAGCCATTTGGCTAAATATTTAGACGTTTCAGTCATTTGGCCAAACATGTAAGTGACATTTTCCTCTAATAACATTACCGAAAGGTTCAGATATTTACCTTAATGACAAATTGGCAGGACTGTAACATACAGTGGCATTTTTAAACATACCTAAAAGCCCTGGTTGAAAAATGGTGCCAATTTTTCATGAAAAAGTGCTGACATTTCCTTTTTTGAAACATTTCAACTAATTCTAAGGCTAAAGATAAAATTAACATAAGGGATACAAGACTAAACAAAAACAAAGGCTGAAATAAAAATAAACATTATATAGCCAAGAAATTTTTTTTTCCTGCAAATATACAAGCTCTCTGCATCAGAACTCTAAATCACTTCTTCTCCTCATGTCCTTGTCATAAACTTTTTTTTTTCCAGAATCAAGCACAAGCAATGGCTCTTTCATTGCTGTAGCAAGGTCCTCCATTGTACAGGTCTCACCAAGGAGTTGGCAAACACTTGCTCCATAGTCGGTGCTTCACTGCACTCACATATAGTTGTGTCATTAGAGTAGCCCCATTTGATCATGTTATTTTTAATCTTCTGGTTTGCATGCAGAGGAAATAAAGGCATCACCATGTTGGCTAGTCCAGCCCCTCTGGGATGGTCTTCCTGGGGTTCCAGGTCCATTTCAGAGCACCTGATTGCATGTAGCCGTTCCTTCCATAACCTCAGTCATGATCTGTTAGCCATTGTGTCTGCATGCGTCATTTGTAAAAGAACTGTCTATGGAACTCTGGAATATTGTCTATATCCTTCTGTGAGCATTCTTGCGCAAGAATAAAAACATGCTTTTGTGTTCCTCTGTAGGACATGGCCTAATTCATAGATTTCAGATGGCAGGGCTGGAAGAGACCTGGTGTCAAAACAGAAGGCGTTATCCAGTTGTTCACTTCTAAGCTGCAGGGGTGGGTGGGTTAGAAGCCCCCCACCTCAGGGGGGTTCCAATCCACCTGCTCCACCCTCCAGCACTGGCTGAAAAAAACCTAGACTGAATTCACTCGACTCCCTTTCCCCCCTCCCATTCTGAAAGCAGTGCAGGGGCTAGGAGGCAGTGTAGACACAAGTTACTGAAGGCTCTCCATGTTGGAGTGTTTTCATCTGAACTCTTATGCAATGAGGGTTCAGATTTTTGCAGGATTAGGCCATTTTAAAGTACTCTTCAGCCATACACTTCTGTTTGGCCATGGCTGTAGAGCACTTCAGGGGTCAGATCAGGCAAAAATTGTCACTTCTGTCTGTGCCTTAAGTGTCTCTTAAGGGGCATACACAATATCACGTAAGTACAAATGCTGCTGAGCTTCTTGGTGCCCCAGTTTTGATGGGATCTTAAATTAGACCTCCCTCTGCTTGTTTTGCAAGCATACCAACTGGTTCCAAGCCTTCCACAAAAGGCAGAAACACAGTTTTGAGTGCAGGTGTGTCTAATAGTCTAGATATAAGACCAAGGTTTGAATCTTTATTTTGCTAATCTGGTGCAGGAATTTGAACCCAGATTTCCCTCATCCAACACAAAGGCCCTGTCCATCTGGCATTCTGAAGTGATCTCCTGTTGAAGTTCTTCTACACTACATAAACAATAAATATGTACTGGATTACAGAAGATGAAAAGTAGTAGGAGACTGACTTTATAGCCCAGTGGTTAGGGAACTTGTGCCAGAAATAAGGTCCAGTATAAATATACAGACAACTTCAAAAGGAGAGACTGAGAAACATTTACTCCAGTGTACCTGGATGGCTCAAGAATTCCCCTTTAACGTGGCAGACCTGATGGCTCAAGAATACCCCTTCAACATGGGAGACCTGTATTCAGATCATTGTTTCAAAACTGATAGCAGAGGCATTTCAAACCAGAACCCTTGGGTAAAGTGGTAGGCCTTCTCTATGATTTTGCATGAATAAAAAGTGCTGACCTTGCTTATGTTCATAACTCTGAGGAAAAATGATTTTAAGGTCAGAAACCTGAGTGCAGTTAGATGTCTATGAAAGGAGGAGCTTAAGAGTCGCCCCTTTCATAACCATTTCCTTTAGCTAGTTTATGGACTTCCATATACAGCTTGCTTGTCTTGAAGGATCCCATTCCAAAGTGCTGAACTTTTACCAGGCACTATAAGAGGCTGTGAATTCTCCAGCTTTCCAACACCCTGTTTATATTTAGTCCAAAGAAGTTTGAGTCTTAAAAGTAAGCAGACAGAATATTATTGGGGTCAAAATTCTGGAATCTCAGTTACAAGGCTAGGCAAATGAGTCAGAGTGATTGGCTTATGTCAGCTGCAACACTGTACTATCCCTAACTGTATTACATCATTCTGGAAATAACTCAACCAGAAAATAAATGATGTCATTTATAGAATCTCAAAATATTGTACTCCCACTGCACAACAATCTGTTAACCCCCTGAAATGTCCTACAAAATGAAGGCTCTCCCAACACCCAAACTATGCCCAAGGGAACCTCAGTGAAGAAGGGGGAAGACACAACAGACCGTGGCTAGAATCATGACAGACCTGGGGCCAGGGTATAAATGTGAAAGAACAGGACAAAGGAAATGAAGGGAAGGGGGTGTGAGGCACCATGTGGGG